>NW_027460280.1:3870043-4201543 GCF_050947875.1 Dermacentor variabilis
CGCAAGGACACCATTGAAAGAAATGCACACTCAAAACAGTGATCTGTGTGTGTGTGCTTTTCTGTCATGGATCGTTTTGTGCACTGTTCTTATACATACATCAATCACAAGCTTACCCGCGCATCCACCATAGTAATTGAGGCTCTTTCTTCTTCTGTCGCCAGCCTCCAAGACGCTGCTGATATTTGTTCAGCGCTTTAGTCTCTATAGTCTCTTGACGTACAAGTCAACAGTGAATGTGTCAACACCGTGCCTCAATCCTCTCAAGGTATGTTTCTGAACACTCCAACAAGAACTGTCATTTGTTCATTTATTCGACTAACTTTTGTTTGATCATCTTTTGCTTGCATGTTTGACATGACTTCATGATTTCTCTTTTCAGGAAGAAGGACAATAGAGAGATTATTGGTTTGCAAGCTGCCCACGCCAAGCCATAAGGAGCTCAACGGTCAAAAGAGTGACCGTTGAGCTCAGCGGACTCAACAGAATGACTTGGCACAGCGGAGGCAGCACGGACAATTGACGTAATTGGTGCACCTGCTATCTTTGCAGCGGCCTTGAAATCTTCCCTGGTGAGGAGGCGACTGTTTCGTGAAGCGGCTGCTGCTGCTGTTTCTGCAGGAAAGTAACGTCAGTGACAGGGCAAGCATGTTACCGGCATTACATCCGCCAGGGGAAGCAAGCTTATAGCCGGTGGCGCTCCACGACTACGGTCACTGGGCACAGCGGAGGCAGCACGGACAATCGACGTAATCGCTGCACCTGCTATCTTTGCAGGTTGGCATTTTTCGTACAGTATCTCTTTCAACCCAAAATATTTCTGTTATGCTGCCTTGACTGCTGCCAAGTTCTTAGCTTTCTTTTTTCTTTGCTCTTAACCATATACCTGTGTTGTACCATGGCTGATGCTGCTCGGTTCCAGGAGGAGCTAAGAAAAGAAATGAATGATTTTAAGGCAAGGTTGGAGCGTGAATTACGCAAAGAAATCCGCGAACTTAAATCAAGCTTCGAATTCTTCAACTTGGAATTTGAGAAAGTAAAGAAGGGACGCGACGAGCTTGTGCAAGAAAACAAATCTCTCGACAAATCGAAACAAATTTCGTCGTAGCATCTAGTCTTCTGCCGTCCTCTACTGCGCTTCATTTCTCTTGGTATCCATTCTTTAACCCTAATAGTCCAACGGTAATCTAGTCTGCCCATTACATGACATGCCCTGCGCCATATTTTTCTCTTAATGTTTATTAAAATATCGTCTATACCCGCTTGCTAGCTGATCCAAACTGCTCGCTTTCTGTCCCTTGAAGTTATGCCTAGCATTCTTCGTTCCATCGCTCTTTGCGCGGTCCTTAACTTGTTCTCAAGTTTCTTTGTCAGCCTCCAAGTCTCTGCGCCGTATGTCAGCACCCGTAAAATGCACTAATTGTACACTTTCCTGTTCAATGATAACGGTAAGCTCCCAGTCAGGAGCTCGCAATGTCTGCTGTATGCGATCCAACCCATTTTTATTCTTCTGCGAATTTCCTTCTCATGATCAGGGTTCCCTGTGATTAGTTGACCTGGGTAAACGTACTCCTCCACATCCTCTAGAGGCTGACTTGCGATCTTCAACTCTTGTTCCCTTGCCAGGTTGTGTATCATTATCTTTGTCTTCTGCATATTAATCTTCAGCCCCACTCTTACACACTCCCTCTTAAAGTCCTCAATCATTTGTTGTAACTAGTCTGCATTGTAGCTGAATAGAACAATGTCATTGGCAAACCGAAGGTTGTCGAGGTATTCACCATCGACCTTTACTCCTAAGCCTTCCCAGTTTAATAGCTTGAATACTTATTCTAAGCATGCAGTCAATAGCATTGGAGATATTGTGTCTCCTTGTCTGACCCCTTTCGTTATAGGTATCTTCCCACTTTTCTTGTGTCGAATTAGGGAGGCTGTGGAACTCTGCAGATATTTTCGGCGTTATTTACATAAGCGGTCTGTACTCCTTAATTACGCAATTCCTCTATGACTGCTGGTATCTCTAATGAATCAAATGCTTTTTCGTAATCTATGAAAGCCATATAGATAGTCTTATTATACTCCGCGGAATTCTCGATAACCTGTTTAATGACATGGATGTGATCCATTGTAGAGTATTAAAGCCAACCTGTTCACTTGGTTGACTAAAGTCCAGTGTTCCTTTATTCTATGGGAGATTGTTTAGGTAAATATTTTATATAATGCTGGGAGTAAGCTAATGGGCCTATAATTTTTTAGTTCTTTAACGTCGCCCTTTCTGTGGATCAGTGTAATATTTGCATTCTTCCAGTTTTCTGGGACCTTAGCAGCCGATAGACACTTCGCATAAAGGGCCGCCAGTTTTCCTAGCATTATGTCTCCTCCATCTTTGATTAAATCGTCTGTAATTCCATCCTTTCCTACCACTTTTCCCCGTTTCATGCCTTGTAAGGCCTTTCTCGTCTCATCTCCAGTTATAGGAGGAGTTTCTGTATACTGTTCATTAATGTTTCCAATAGAGAGCTCCGCAGACCTCTGGGTACTGTAAACGTCAATATGGAATCCTTCTGCTGCTATTCTAATACCTTCGAGATTGCTGGTGATGATACCCTGCTTATCTTTCAGTGCATACATCTTGATTTCTCTTATGCCAAGTTTCCTTCTCACTCATTTCAGACTGCGTCCATTTTAACAGCTTCTTCACTCTTTCTCACGTTATAATTTCCAATATCACCTATTTTCGCTTTGTTGATCAGTTTTGACCGTTCCGCGAATTCTATCTTATCTCTTGAGTTGGGCACATTCATTCTTTGTCGTTTCTTTATTAGGTCCTTTATTACTTGGGAGAGCTTGCCTACTGGTTGCCTTGGTGTCTTGCCTCCCGCCTTATTGCTGCCTCTGAAGCCAGCCTCGTTACAGTTTCATTCATTGCCTCTATGTCATCATCATCATCTCTCTGTTCTAAGGCAGCATACTTGTTTGCAAGCACCAGACTATATTTGTGTGCTTTTACCCTTACTGCCTCTAAGTTCTCCGCAGGGGCGTCTGCGTCAGCAGGCGTTTGGTGTGTTGCGACACCATATACCCGAGCACACAAGGGTTGGACCCTCCCGTGTTTAACCTTGCGTGGCTTAGCCGTGTCCGGGGAAAAGGGGATCCTGGGGGTTGAGCCGATGCCGGGTGTACGGACCTTTAAGGCCCCGCCGGTGGAGGCAACACACCTCTTTGGCCTCTGCTTCACGTAGACGGCGCCCCCGGACTGACCCACCCGGGGCAAATCGGTAGTTGCCTTTTCTTGTCTCTCTCTCCATACTACCTTCGTCTTTCCCTTACTTTCCACCTTTCCTGTCTCCTCCTCATTTCTTTATTACTTCCGAGTTTCCTGGCAGCAGGGGTTAACCATGTGTGAGTAGCCAACCTTGGTTATGTCATATTTGGTTATAGTGTCGACGTACAGCTGGCGTTTGCAGGCCCTGCAGCGTCCCCTTGTTGGACTCCATGGTGGGAGGCTAGCGTTGCTGCCGAATACTACACGTCTACACATGGTTACTTTTTTCCCTCCACTACCTGATCGCCCTCAGAAAAGAGGGCGCACTGAAGATGTTTTCCAATTTTTCGAACGCCAAGTCCACACCTTCCCCCGTTTTCATATAGTACACTCTGAAAACTCAGGCAAACTAGTTCGAACCGTGTCACGATTTCTTGTTTCGAAGTCGTTAACTGAAATTTTTGGTCCAGGATATAAGGCGTCGAAGATGGCAAGCGGTGATCTCCTCTTGGAGCTCCGCGATCAGAATCAGTATGAGAAACTGCCAAAACTAGTGTCATTTGGGGAAACCCAAGTAATCGTAACCCCCCACCGTACTATGAATACCACCCGTGGCGTAGTCTCAGATGATGATCTTTTGGAGTTAGCTGAAGCGGAACTCTTGGAGGGCTTCAGTGAACAGAATGTGATCAATGTTAAAATAATTAAGATGAAGCGAGACGGCAAAGAAATCCAAACGAAGCACTTGATAATTACGTTCGGTTCAAGTATCCTGCCCGAGTCGATCGAGGCAGGGTATATTAAGCTCCGCGTTAGGCCATATGTGCCAAACCCCCTGAGATGTTTCAAGTGCGAACGTTTCGGCCACAGCTCGCAGAGCTGCCGAGGCCGCCTAACCTGTGCGAAATGCAGTGCCCATGAACACACCTCTGAAGCTTGTGAGAACTCTCTCCACTGCGTGAACTGTAATGGGGAACACGCCGCGTACTCGCGGTGCTGTCCATCATGAAAAAAAGAAAAAGAAATAGTCACAATCAAAGTTAAGGAAAACATATCGTTCAAAGAGGCACGCAGGCGGGTAGCCTACCTGCCAAAGAAAAGCTTTGCCGAAGTGGCGCGTCAGGGGGCAGCGACACAACGGCCTCCGGCGGCTGTCCGACCCACAAACAGTGAGTCGGCAGTTACGCCGTCTGCCCCCACGGTGGTTGCAGCTAGCGCTGCTCCGCTAACCGAGCAGAAGGGACCATCGTCCCCGAACGTGGGCGCAGCCTAGGCTTCCCCAACCTCCCCGGCCCCTTCCAGTGCTGGCAACAGCCGGCGCAGCCAAATCCCTCAGGGAGCCCCATCGACCTGCGGGCTGGTGGGCGCAGGGGTCTTGCCCTTCCAAGGCGGGACTCTCTCTGAATACTTCTCGCTCACAAGAGCACGTGTCCGGAGCCTCACTAGAGGTAATGGACACTACACCTGTCCTCAAGGCGCACCAAACGCCTAAGGAGCGGCGAGGCTCCCTCGAACGCTCCAGAAAGGGCAAAACCCCGGTTACAGGGCCTCGAAAGAGCTCTGTAATCTAAGGCATCACTTCCGTTTTCGTATACAAAGCACCCATTTCCTTTTAAAATGGATACACAAATTATTCAATGGAATGTCAGATGTCTTCTTAGGAACCTCGATGATGTGCAAGAACTCATCCACAAACACAATCCAAAAGTGCTGTGTCTACAGGAAACATACCTAAAATCACAACACACAAACTTTCTTCGACAGTATTATACTTTTCGCAAAGATCGCGATGATGCAATCGCATCATCGGGAGGTGTTGCAATTGTAATTCAAGAGAACATAGCGTGTCAACATTTACAGCTACGGACGGCCCTTGAAGCAGTGGCGGTTCGAGTTGTTTTGCTAAACAAACTAACCACTATTTGCTCGCTTTATATACTCCCCCATTACAAACTTAACACACATGAATTTCAGTCCTTTATAGATGAATTGCCAGAACCTTATATTGTTCTTGGCGATTTCAATGCACACAACTACCTGTGGGGCGACCCTCGTATAGATGCGCCAGGACGACTTGTTGAACAATTCCTTTTCTCTTCTGGTGCGTGCATTCTGAATAAGAAAGAACCCACATATTCCTGTCTTGCCAACAAAACCTATTCTTCAATTGATCGCAGCATAGTTTCTCCTTCTATTCTGCCTGAACTCGAATGGGAAGTTACAAACAATCCTTACGCAAGCGACCACTTCCCCATACTGTTACGAACACCTAAAGAAAACGAATATCCACCACAGGCTCCTAAGTGGAAGATTGATACAGCTGACTGGGAGAAATTCGGAGCTCTCAGTAGTATTTCATGGGATGACATGTCCTCGTTAAGAATTGATGCTGTGGAATATTTTACAGCCTTCATAATAGATGCCGCAACTAAATGTATATCACATATAAATGGCTTGGCATGCAAACGGCGTGTTCCGTGGTGAAACGACCACTGTAGGATCGCTCGTAAGAAACAGAACAAAGCGTGGGGGTTGCTACGCGTCTCTTGCACTGCGGAGAATTTGTTTAGCTTTAAGAAAGTGAAATCGCAAGGTAGGCGAACACGCCGACAGGCTAGAAGAGAGAGTTGGCAGTTTTTATCCGGTATCAACTCGTATACAGATGAGGCCAAAGTCTGGAACAGGGTTAATAGGATAAAAGGGCGACAAACATATTCACTTCCTTTGGTAAACACACAAGGTGAAACACTGAAAGATCAGGCAGACTCACTTGGGGAACACTTTGAGAGCGTGTAGAGTTCAAACCATTATTCGCAATCCTTTCTGAAATACAAACAAATAGAAGAATGTAAGCCAATAATACCAAAATCCAGACAGAATGAACCTTATAACCGGCCTTTCAGTATTGCTGAGTTGAGAGCTGCCATGAACACATGCAAAAACACTGCACCGGGACCTGATAGAGTCATGTATGACATGATCAGAAACTTACATACTGACACCAAACTTACACTACTCACATTTTTCAACGCTATTTGGGCTACGGGATACTTCCCATCCACATGGAAAGAAGCGATTGTAGTCCCTGTTCTTAAGGAGGGTAAAGACCTTTCCTTGGCGGCAAGTTACCGTCCGATAGCTCTTACAAATTGTCTTTGTAAGCTTTTTGAAAAAATGGTTAACCGCAGACTGGTAAATTTCCTTGAACTCAACAATATGCTCGATCGCTTTCAGTGTGGCTTCAGAGAAAGGTGGTCCACAACCGATCACCTTGTGCGCATTGAGGGAAACATTCGCGACGCCTTTCTACATAAACAATATTTCCAATCCATATTCTTCGATATGGAGAAGGCGTACGACACAACGTGGCGCTATGGAATCTTGGGAAACTTGTCGGGAATTGGCATCCGTGGCAATATGCTCGTCCTAATAGAAAGCTATTTGTCCAACCGTACATTCCGCGTGAAAGTCGGCAATGTACTGTCGCGACCTTTTATACAGGAAACTGTTGTACCTCAAGGAGTTGTACTTAGCTGCACGCTCTTCGTCGTGAAAATGAACACCCTTCGTGCTTCATTACCGCCAGCCATCTTTTATTTTGTATACGTAGACGGCATACAGATAGGTTTCAAATCCTCCAACGTTACAGTATGTGAGAGGCAAGTACAACAGGGCTTGAACAACGTGTCCAAATAGGCAGAAGAAAGCGGATTTAAAGGGAACGCCAACAAGAGTTCTTGCGTGCTTTTCACGAGAAACAAAGGGTCCATTGCAGAACCCAGTATCGAAATGTATGGTCAGCGAATTCCTGTGAACAACGAACACAAGTTCTTAGGCATCATACTTGATTCTAAATTAACTTTTATTCCACACATAAAGTGCCTCAAGGTCAAATGCTTAAAAACAATGAACTTACTTAAAGTGTTAACCCACACAACATGGGGCAGCGACAGGAAATGTTTAATGAATCTTTACAAGAGCCTCATCCGATCACGGTTGGACTACGGTGCCGTGATCTATCATTCTGCAGCCCCGAGAGCGCTAAAGATGCTAGATCCGGTCCACCATCTAGGAATCCGACTGGCCACTGGAGCTTTCAGAACAAGTCCTATTGAAAGCTTATATGCAGAATCAAATGAGTGGTCACTTCATCTGCAGAGAACATACATCAGCCAAACATATTTTTTGAAAGTCCACTCTAATCCTCAACATCCGTGATTTAATACATTAACGATATGACATATGCTACACTCTTTCATAATCGTCCCTCCGTATGACAGCCTTTCTCGCTGCGTGTGAGGGAGCTTAGTGATGGAATGCATGTCCCACTCCTCGAGCTCCGCCTAATGCATCCAGCCAAGCTGCTACCTCCTTGGGAGTGGCAGCTGATACAATGCGATATATCTTTCGTGCAAGCCACAAAGCATGCTCCAGAGATTGAAATCCAAATGCATTTCCGGGAACTCCAGTACAAATATTCCTGCATGGAGTTCTACACAGATGTATCGAAGTCACGCGATAGGGTGTCCTATGCAGCCGTCGGTCCATGCTTCTCGGAATCCGATGTACTACATCCGAAAACCAGTGTCTTTACGGTTGAGGCCTACGCACAATTGTCGGTTGTAAAGCATATAAAGAAATCGAAACTCCATAAATCAGTTATATATACGGACTCCCTTAGTGTTGTGAAGGCCTTGATGTCATTCTGTAACCACAAAAATCCGGTAAATAATGAACTCTTCACTGTCCTGTGCAAAGCATATATATCTAACCAACATATGATTATATCCTGGGTGCCTGGACATAGGGGCATCGAGGCTAACGTTCTAGCGGACCAGATGGCCGCATCAATTTCAATGCATGCAGTTAATCCTACTGCTTCGGTCTCTGTCACAGACCTGAAGCCTTTCTTAAAGGGAAGCTGAAAGCTTTTCCAGAAAAAGTGAGGGAAGAGCAGTACGTCATGGTTTTCAACCCCCTGAATTCGAATATCGCAACGAAACTGAGCGAAAGAAAGCGAAAACATATTTTATTTCGACGAAAAGTGCAGCAGCAGACACGCCCAGCTCGCGCGCCTCGTTTCCGCCTGTGATTGGTCGGGCTCCTCGTGACGTCAACAATGGTGTTCGTCCGGACCGACTGCTGCCGCTACACACGAAGCACGGTGCAAGGTAGTTTGGTGGTGTTTTGATGAGACGGTCATGGAAAATTTCGAGAGCTTGCGTTTCTCCGAGGAGTTCGGTGTGAAGTCCAAACTCCACGAGAGCGATCTTGCGCGCGACGGTGACGGGCGACGGCTTCGAGCGACAAAACGGGCCATCGCTTGAACAGATCGCTCGTTGTTGTCGCTCGGTAGCTCGTTTCTAGAAATCTAGAGCTTTTCGCTCGTCACCCGGAAATGCTATGAGTGACTAGCGAATAGTGCGAAGCCGAAACTGGATGTACATAACTCAAATACTACTGTTTGTCGCACGGAACGAGCAAACTATTGAATTTTACACGTGCAAGAATAAGAACCTAGTGCAAGACCTTCAGAAATAGTTTATGCTCCTTCAGTGAAATGCATCAACTTAAATTGATATAGCATGCGTCACGCTAGTGTCGGCGCGTATATTGCTGCCCTCATACCGGGAAGTCGTCGCTCAAAGCCGTCGTTCGCGTTGAATTTGGCTTGCAGGCGACGAGTGAACGCGACAGCCATCGCCTCGCTTGTTGCGCTGTCGCTGTCGCGTGCAAGATCACTTATAAGGGCTTTATACTTTACTCCCTACATGTACGAGCCGATTGCGAAGAGCCGGCCTCTCCAAGAAGCAAAAAATGCTGGTGCAAGCGCTGCTTTCCGCGCTAACGAAGGCGAAGTGTTAGCATCTCCTTGTGTTGGAAATGTTCTTTGGCGAGTATGTTTTTTGCTAAGCTGCATTCAGCGTTCCAGTGAGTACGTTTCCGGGCAAACAACTATAGTGTTATGTTCCGGCATGCCTCCTCGTAGAACGTAAGCGGTGATGCGATCTTCGGTATTTGTGCACTGCCCCAAAGCTGTCGGCAATCTACACAGACGGTTTACACGCGGGAAAAGTTTACCGGCTGCTGTAGCAAGTGTATTATACACCGTTCATTAGCGCGCCATCCGCACGCTACTCGTAACTGGCGAATTCCGTCGGCTACGTGAGATGGTCGGTTTCTCTGTGTGCCAGAGAAGGGGGAGCGCAGCGTCCTGGCGTGAGCAGGCTTTCTAACACTTGCAAACTTTACGCTTGCACTGCGTTATGGTAGCTGCATGCAGGCTGTTTCACAATACACGTGCGAATAGAAAATTCGCGGTGCTTGGCGATGAAACCTGCGTCAAGGGTGGGAGAAAAACATGCACCTTCCGTTCAGCGTGCTAATTATTTTTTAGGAGAACCCAAAGCACGCATTACTGATAAACTCCGGTAGTAATCGTCAAGGAAGTGGTTAGAGCACAACACTTGTTGTTTAGCGCTTGAAGTTGTTTCGCTTCACAGCAGCCTCCCAGTTAGCTGAAAGCTTCTTGTCTTGCAGGAACTAATGGAGCATCGGAACATCGTCGCGGCCGCTGGTGTTAGTGCAAGCGTAGGCTGCACAGAACGCCGGCATGATCGGCCTACAAGTTCAATTGATGCTTCGCACGTCAAATACCACTCCTATATACACACAAACAAAGGAATGTAGGATCGAGCGAAGCAGATTAGAACGGCACGCACGCAGAAATAAGCCCGGTCAGGCACGGTCACGGAGACTGCGAAGGAGCGGACCACCAGTGCTGACGTCACTACGCCGCGGTTTCCGGTCTCCACTCGCATCGTCAGTGCCAGCAGCAGCGCGCGGCGCTCGACAAGGGGCGGAGCTACAGCGCAATTTTAACCGACGATTTCGTGGCACCCAAGTGATAAATCCCCCCCAAAATTTTACCTTCATGGTTTATAAGGTTCCCGCATCCGTATAAGAGCGTATTATTGAATTCGACAGACTCTTTAGTTTCCCTTTAAGAAGAAAACTGCGAAACTACTGGCAACGCTTATGGGACCTGGAAACAAATAATAAGCTGCATGTAATAAAGCCACAATTAGGTTTCTGGCCTCCTGTAGCAAAATCCCGCCGGACAGATGTCCTATTTTGTCGTCTAAGAATAGGACACACATTTGGCACACAAAACTTTTTACTCACGTGAAACGAGCCTCCAACCTGTGGTAGATGCAGGGAGAGGCTGACCGTCCTCCACGTCCTACTGGAGTGTCGGGAAGCGGAATCTGAAAGAAAGAAACATTTTCTCTTAGAATACCGGCAGCGCACCCCCCTTCATCCTGTTATATTACTTGGTCCAGAACCACTCTTTGACACCAACGCAGTCCTAGGTTTTTTGAAAGATGTTGTTGCACGTTATTAGCCCCACACGTTCGTACCACCTCCTCTCTTCAGAGGATGCCGCTGTGATAATTATTTGGAATAGCACATGCCTTTAGGCCCTTGTGGTTCAAGGGCTCTGGCGAGGCAGTAGTGCTGTAAGCAATTCAACATCTCGCATATTTTATATAATGCATCATTATTCCTTAATGCATTTTAGTAAACATAGTACACGTCATTAATCATTGCCATAATTTTATTACGTCTACATTTTATGTAATTTACACCAACTCTTTTAGGCCTCTCTACAGCCACGTCACTATAAATTCACAGAACCCATCAGACCACTGCATATTCATTACCACTAGCATGGCGCTCTTTGGCCATACCTGGCCCTTGCGCCACTAAACCCCAAACATCATCATCATGCCTCTAAGTTGACCTGTTTTTTCTGGACCTATTAAACTATTTCTCTCTTCAAATTAAGGTGAATCCTAGCCCTCACTAACCTACGATCACTCCCACTTTACCATACCTATCACTTCTACATCCTGCACTATGCTTGGATCAGCAGAATGTATGAAATCAATTTCATTTATTGTTACACCTCTAGAGCTTTTCCAGGTCCATTTTCTGTTGCTACGTTTCCTGAAGAAAGTGTTCGTTATTCTCAGTTTATTCCTTTCTGCAAATTGTACCAGCTTCTTGCCTCTAGCGTTTCTAGAATCGACACCGTAGTTGGGAATTGCCTGTTCACCTGCCTGCTTTTCCCCACTTTTGCATTGAAGTCCCCCATTACTACTGTATACCGCGTTTGCACTTTTCTCATCGCTAATTCAACATGTTCATAAAACTGATCTACTTCCTCATCGTCTTGACTGGATGTTTGAGCATAGGCTTGTACTACCTTTAATCTATACTTCTTATTGGGTTTGATTACGACTACTGCTACCCTCTCGTTGATGCTGTAGAATTCGTCAATGGTGCCCGCTATGTCTTTATGGATTAGGAATCCTACTCCGTATTGCTTCTTATCCGGGAGACCTCTATAGCAGAGGACATGGCCGTTATTCAGCAATATGTAAGCCTCACCACTTCTTATCTCACTAAGGCCGATAAAATCCCAAACAATGTGTGAAGTTCTTCGAAGAGTCCTGCTAAGGTAGCCTCACTCGATTTGATTCGGGTGTTAAACGTTGCAATGGTCAGTTTCCATTGGCGGCTTGACCAGAGCCAGGTATTCTTAGCACACTCTGCTGCGTTGCAATTCTGACCGCCGCCTTGGTCAGGTGCTCCGGAACTACAGGAGACTGAGGGCCATTGGTTCATTGAGATCATTTCATTAGGCAGGTTGTGGCCGAATACTGCACCAGGGAGGCCAATTCCTGTTCTGGTGAGGGAGTAGTAAGATCTTGATGAGGGCTAGTTGGTTCATGCTTAGAACTGAGGTGAAACAGCGCGAAAAAGACGAGGACACAAGGAAACAAATACCACAGACAAGCGCTGACTGCCAACTGGAAGTTTATTTGAAATTCACCGGACATTTATACATTCTTCAGCATAGGCATGCGCACATCAGTCGCAAAAACATCTGCAAGTCAACATTTTAATCTTTCTTCCAAAAATGTGATTTCTTTTCCCGACAAGGCAAGAGAGGGAGTGCTTACACATTTATCGCCTGCCTTTCTTATATGAAAGGCTTCTACTATTTCCGTTTCCTTCTTGATATTTCCTGTCCCTATGAATTTTGTCTTTTCAAATATGGGGATGCATTGACACTTGTTACAGTGTCCAGCTAAATGACTCCCATCTTCGTAGATTTCTCGAAGGCTTTCGAGCAACCTAATCATAATAGCTTACTTAAAGAATTAGACTTTTATGGCATACGTTCCGCTCCACTTGAGCTATTGAAATAGTACCTACGCCATCGTGTACAATGCGTTAAAATAGGGCCACATATACCTCCATTTCAAACTATTACTTCTGGTGTCCAACAGGGTGGTATTTTAGGACCTTAAATTTTCATTTTATATATAAATGACCTTGTTTTGACTGATAGCCAGCCAAAATTCGTCATTTATGCTGACGATGCAAGTTTATTTTTCAGAATTTGTTCCATACAATGTCTGGTTTCGGTTATTAACAATTCTCTTGATAAAGTAAAGGGTTGGAGTGAAGCAAACTCATTACTCACAAACACACAAAAAGCTAAAGCTGTTATATTCAGTACAAGACAGTTTCCAACTCAACCCGATATACATATATACATAGGCAATTCACAGGCACAGTTTGTAGACACTTTCAAGATTTTAGGAGTAATTTTTAACAAGACCATATGCTGGGACACTGAAGCTCAGTTCATTCTGAGTAAACTGGCTAAGTGCACCGGAATTCTCGCAAAATTTTGTCATTTTTTCCCGAACGCAAAAAATTAATTATTTACAATGCGCTTTTTGTATCGCACCTTAATTATTGCTTCTTGGTTTTGGGTACTACCACTAAAACAAACATTACTAAAATATATATGCTTCAAAAGAAAGCTGTACGCTGCATGGCAAACGTAAACTACCTTGCTCACACTCAGGAACTGTTTGCTCGTTACCAAATTTTGCCGATTAATACCGTGCACGAATATTACTTACCATTAAAATATAAGCGACGTATCCCAAATAACCAGCTTAGTTTTCTGGAGTTACCCTGCCTCAGACACAATCTTTCAGAATACTCCTTTCCTAAGAAAGAAATTTGGCACATTCCCTTCTCCCGTACAATGTACGGGCAACAGATGCTCCGACACACTATGCCCACTGTTTTGAATAAATTATTGTCAAGGGGCATAATTCCGGAAACACGTTCACTAGTTGTTGACATGAGAAGTGCATTAAAGGGCCTGAAACGGTTCGGACAAATTTTGTAGACGCGTAGGGTACAGCTTAAGTAGAACATTCGCACCACAATTTAAGTGAAGCGTTACGTATTAATGGAGCTACAAGCGATTAGAAGTTACCCTCCTCCCTAGCCATGCTTTTCCTCCTCAACTCGTTCGCCGAGCGAGCGGGGCTAAGCTCCGCCTTCACTGGTTCAGCGTCACGATGCAACGTCACATCGTCCACTTCCGGTTGTTTTGGAGCCCGCCCCCGCCTGCGCGAGACCGCTCCGCTAGCCGCTTGGCTGTCGACCCCAAGCGAGAGCTATCGAAGCAGCGTGCGTTGCCAGCATTCTGTCGTAGCGCCGAACGTGTCTTGTATTCCGGTAACCACAGGCAAGCTGGTCATTTCGGCAAATGACTGTAGGCATAAACTCAAGCTGATGAAGGAACTTTAGCCTAGACGTACGTGAGCGGCCTGATCGGTCTGCACGGCCCGTATACTTGTTTTGTGCAGAGCTTAACCAGCCAAACAAAGCGCTAATATTGCTCTAAACAAGTGCAAAACATTTTAAACATTTATAAAAACAACGTGTTCATGATTACACTCCTGCGAAAAATGCACACCAGCAGCAAAGAATACACTTCGTTGCTGCTACTGTGTATGGTTGAGCTCTGTGCCACCAGGTGGCTGCACCGTGCAGACCATTCGCATTTGCCCTTCTGCTCATCTCATGGCTCATCCCGTTACGGCAAAGTCAAGCGGCCAGACTCTGTCCCCTTGCGCTTGCGTTTTCCCTAATACCGGACTCGGGAAACGCTATTGCGTTAGTAATCTTCCGGTGTAAAGTGACGGCCACAAACGCGCAAATCCTGGCGCCGATCGGATAGCTGCAGTCCGATGCGCAGCAGCCAGTTCGCTCGTACGCTGCCTTGCAGAGGGACACGATGTCGCAGCTTGACATATTGCCAGTCGCTACGTTTGCAGTCCACAAGGCAACAAAGTCGAATCATAGTGCTCGCGAAAAGACTGAGACCGACTCTGACCGCGGAGCTCTCTTCAAAATGGAGTACGTTGTAACACAAGCAGACGACACACGCTGTGTGCCGGAAGTGCTTAAGAGGAAGCTTTAGCTCAAGTGCTCCTATCTAAATACATGTAAAAGGAGAATTCATTTTTCTCGGCAACCACTGCACCAAATTTGACGAGGTTTGTTGCATTTAAAAGACAAACTTAAAATCTAGTGACTGTTGGTTTCGAATTTTTGAGTTAGATCGTCAATTTCTTATTAAAAATTGGCAAAAATCGAAAATTTTCAAAAAACGAAACTATCAAGTTTACAACTCTGTAACTTAACCACTAAAAAAGATAATACAATTCTGTGAATTGCACCTAATAGTACATCTAAAGCGGACAAAATTGATATGTTACACATGAGTATAAAAAAATTTAATCTCAAAGAAATACAACTTTTGCAAAACCGTTGTAACCAACGTAACAAATTCACGTAAGATGTAAAATGACATATTGAATTTGTCCGCTTTGAATGATCTAATGGACGCCGTTTACAGAACCGCGATATCGGTTCTTGATGCAGAGCTATGAATTTATAAACTTCGTGCTTCTATTTTTTTCAAACGGTCAAATATTTGAAAATCGTTTTAAGAAAATTCAAGCCCTAAATCGAAATTCCGCTTCCAACAGTCACTAGAATTTAACTTTCTCTTTCAAATGCGACAAATTTCATCAAAATCGGTCCAGGGGTTATCTCATAAAAACGTTTTTGCGTTTTACATGTATTTGAATAGGCCGCGTCGGAGTTTGGCCCGAGCTAAAGCTTCCTCTTAAGAGGAAGCTTTAGCTCGGGTGCTCCTATCCAAATACATGTAAAAGGAAAATTCGTTTTTCTTGGCAACCACTGCACCAAATTTCACGAGGTTTGTTGAATTTAAAAGAAAAACTTAAAATCTAGTGACTGTTGGTCTCGAATTTTTAAGTTAGGACGTAAATTTTTTTATTAAAAATTGGCATAAATTGAAAATTTTCAAAATACGGAAATATCAAGTTTACAACTCTGTAACTCAACAACTAAAAATGAAAATACAATTCTGTGAATTGCATCTAATAGTACATCTAAAGCGGAAAAAATTGATACGTTACAAATGAATATAAAAATAATTTAGTAATAGGGAAATAATACTTTTGCAAAGCCCTTGTAACCAACGTAACATATTCACGTAAGATGTAAAATGACATATTGAATTTGTCCGCTTTGAATGATCTAATCGGTGCCCTTTACAGAACCGCGATATCGGTTCTTGATGCGGAGCTATGAATTTGTAAACTTCGTGCTTCTATTTTTTTCAAACGGTCAAATATTTGAAAATTGTTTTAAGAAAATTCAAGCCCTAAATAGAAATTCTACTTCCAACAGTCACTAGAATTCAACTTTTTCTTTCAAATGCAACAAATTTCATTAAAATCGGTCCAGGGGTTATCTCATAAAAACCTTTTTGCGTTTTACATGTATTTGAATAGGCTGCGTCGGAGTTGGGCCCGAGCTAAAGCTTCCTCTTAAGTGTACTGAAAAATTATTCTTGTGCATTCTCTTTATGTTACTTTCTTTTCATAAAAACAAATTAACTAACATTGCAACTATTACGAAGATCATTTGTTTACCATAAAATTGGAAAAATTATCGATCACGCGCCCTTGTCAGCCAATCGGATAGCTCGCCCCACTGGCGTCGTATGGGTGATTTCGGTCATATGGGTAGGGGCGGCTTAAAATTCCGCCGAGCAGTGTGCTGCGATCGGCAGCGATGTGCATATTTAAAACCTTATAATAAATTACACGCTTTACGCGGAGCACTTAGATGTGTCAATTAATGATCAGAAGGACCTACTCTAACGACTCAATACGTTAGTAGAAAATCGTCAAAAGCGTTTCAGGGTCCCTTTAAT
Source organism: Dermacentor variabilis (assembly GCF_050947875.1). Lineage (NCBI taxonomy): Eukaryota > Metazoa > Arthropoda > Arachnida > Ixodida > Ixodidae > Dermacentor > Dermacentor variabilis. The sequence goes on from NW_027460280.1 coordinate 3,886,501, forward strand.
GCACAAATATCTGCTTTTTGAAAGCCGCGTTTATGTACTTTTTTCTTATCTTGCTGCGATGTATCCTGTGTAATTTTATTTTGCTGCGATGATTTTCGGTGTTTCTTTTCTTTAATGTTATTCTGTGTTTTTTCTGTTATTATGTTTTGTTCACAAATTCATGTATATAAAGATATGTTTTTGCCCTTGTTAAATAGCCAGAACATTACATGTCATTTACACTTTGCGTTTTCGCTGTATGCCTTGTACAGGGCGGCTCGGGCGTCCCTCAAGCGATTGCGTTCACTTTTTGCCCGGGCCTACCCGCATCGTTAATTTTTGGCGATGTAAATAAACTCCACTTTGACTTTGACAACACATCCTCCTGAACCACGTGCCTTACTATGAAATGTTTGCAAGTTTAGCAGATAGAGGGCTGTGAGCCCTATCAGGTAAGCAGCAGTCTATATTTTTGTATCGTACTGAGCGGGAATGCTAAAAGTTGACATACAAGCTTACTTGCTTTTAAGGGCGTTCTATGACAATCGGAGAAGTAAGATGTTAAGTCCTGACTTGTTTCTTTCCTTGTCATTATAGTCATGACGACCGATGTAGCAGGCTCCTACTTGCTAATGCACAAACTCTGTCATCTGTTATTTCCAAATCAGATTGATGGGCATTACCACAAATTATTACCACAGGTTAAAGAGGGGAGTGGTTACAAAGCAGTAGGGTAAGACAAACTAACAAGAACAGTGCGTTCTGGTAACGCAATGATTATCCTGATTATGCAATGTTAGCTATTGTTTTGCAAAAATAGTTTGCTATCTGGGATGGCTAAGATACTTACGGGAAGGTGGTTCCATTCCCGAGATGTACGGGGGTTGAAAGATTGAAAGAAAGACTTCGTGTAGCAGGAATCAATTCCTACCTTACCGCGATGATCAATGTCGCTTGAAATGTACTTGAGGCCGCAGTAAGAAGGTCGTCGTGAAGTGTGGTGTGATGGAAAATTTTATGAAGTAGTGGAACACTATCGACTGTGAAGGTTAGCTAGGGAAATAAGTGCTAGGTGAGTTTCATTGAGGTCATACTCGCGGTACGGTTATAATTAAAAAAAATGAAACGAGCAGAGTTATTTTGTACTAGTTAAATAAAGTAATAAGATTAACGCGACTGGGATCCCATATTGTAGTTGTATACTCACGTTTCGAGCGTGTTAGAGCCTTGTAAAGGCGTAGGTTTAAATTGGACGGTGCTTTGCAAAAGTTGCTCCGTAAGTACCCGAGCATGTGAATAGCATTGGTAATTACGTTCTATATAGTGGTCTAAATTAAGTTATGTGTAATGTGTACATCCGTATACTTATAAGACGTGAAGAAATCTGAGGGAACATTCTTCAGATTGTAAGTGCTAGGATTACAATTAGATCTGGATATATGCAATATTTCTCATTTGTTAACTACAAAAGGTTCATGTACAGTTTGCATGAAATCAGTAACCAGGCAAGCCCTGCACCGTAAGAGATGACTAGAACAGGCAACATCACACAACAGGCCTACTCCACACTTCTCAAACACGACAAACCAATCAAAACGATTTTTCTTTCTCTTCAAGCATGAGATGACATACCTGAGGACAGTGTGTTCACAAAAGGTTTTTGAAATATGCTGGAAGTTTGGCTTAACCTGCAGCCAATCAACAGTGGATGAGCAAAGGAAGCCTCAGCGTGGTAACTTGTCTTCGTCACAGCCGTCACAAAAACGCTTGATTGTTGAAACTTTGGCTACAGGCTGAGGCTGCACTTGCTCACCTCTCTTACACAACTGAAGTGTTCATCTCCTCGTAGCCTTTTTTCCATTCTTTGAGCACACAAACCGAGACGGCTTTGTTTTTCCACATGAAACCGTAAATTACATTTTCCAAGAATCCGCGAGCATTAATTGGGCATAGTTATATGTTTATTTAGTGTCCTTGTTTATACACAATATTTGCAGAGGCCCTTGCGAGCACTGTTGTCTCCATAACGTTTGTCGCCTTCCTAAGAGTATTCCACTTCTGTCAAAGCCATTACTGCTGCACTTGAACACTAAATGTGCAGCAGAAATATCAAGAACAGACGATATGTGATGTAAAATTTAGCATAAGGTGTTTTTTTTTTCGTCTACACTTCGTGCCTATCGCCAATGTGTAATGGAAACAATGCAACATTCCAGCTCCAACTTATCTTACTGACAGAGCATGTTTGCCGAGCAATTCTTATGTTTCCTTTTTTTTAATCTTGCTGAAATCGTTGAAGGCAGCGGATATACGCATAGTATGAAACACGTGAAACTGCACTGTACGCAATACGTGTGTAGCCCAGCACGAATATCGTTGCCTGAAGCTTTGTTCTCCTTGCTTTAGCGGCACGCCAAACACTATGAGAAAACTTCGCTTGATTTGAGCTTTCAATTCCAATAAATGGATTACTATTTGTGTTTCTGCAGGCTGTAAGCTCAGTGACTGACAGCATTAGCTCCACGTTACCTGTATGAAAATCGTCGGCTTGTACTGCTTATGTCGCGAATCGCAATAGCCAATGTAAACTTACTTGTGTGACGTTTCTTTTTTGGACAGTTGTGGCCTCTCGGTCACCTGGCGATATAATAAGATATCTGTAGTCATCGTAGAGCGCTCTGCACACGAATACAGCCCTGAAAGCGGTAACAAAAAAATCCAAGACTAGCAAGTGAGCAGCGCAACGAGCCGCACCAGCGGCTATCGTAACGGCCATATTGTTCACTACGTAATGATGATGATATTAGTCTCTGTCGCATATGTTATTTCACAACGCCACCGATACTCTTATTTCCGTTGCACTGTGGAAGGTACAGTTTCACTACGTTAAATTTGTGTAGGTGTTCTGTGGTGTTACTGCGTTGGCAATACCTTGTGTCGTTACGTTGGTTCACTACGTATCGCATTAATACATATATATGCCTAAACTATGGCAAGTTACAAAAATTTATATGTTTTGATAAGTAGCCTTTCACATGCTTTATAATCTAATCAGCGGTTACTTAATCAAATTATTTGTTGCAACTGTCTCTTTTAAGCAGTCCTACATAGAGGACATAGGCAAATGCAGTCCTTATCAGGCGTCTTAAGACATAAAACATTTTGTACCAACTCTCGTAAAATTTTGTGAAATGCATGGCAGTTTTCTTAGCGCAGAGCAAATAAATATTACGTTGGTCCTACGGAGTCACAATATTTTCACATGAGCTAAATCGTTTTTCTGTTTTCAACATATACTGCTGGCACTTTCCGGGCTGTTACTTATAGCGATAAATCTCTAGTATAAGATTGCTTGATGCCTATGAAATGTCACTTTCACCCTGCACAGCGGATACCCATTGTTGACACACATCAAAAAACAGGCAGCAATGAATGAAGCTTCTTGCCTATCGGACACTTCCATATACGGCAATGTTCAGGTGTATTTTCTCCAATTTGCCGGCGTTGTGTGCAGGGATTATAAAAGGTCCTTACCTTTTTATCACGCCACATGAATTGCTTTCTTTCGGTTGTCTCATTACCTGCTGTTTACGTTACACACCGTAAGCGTTATGCACGACTGAAATTGATTTGTAGTGCTTACAGTAATAGGCTATCACCCCAGAATTACAATAAAGCTACACATTATAAAGTTTCAATGGTAATACACCAGTCTCGGAAAGGTGCCCTAAAGATGGAGCGCCTCTAAGCACTTAGTCTTATGCCATATATCGTGTTTCGTTTCACGTACATAGCAGTTTGTCCTATATAGAAGTCCACTTCATCAGCGAAAACAGAATTGGAGTGTATCTGTGCGGTCATGGTTGCTTCTTCATAAATTCACGTGCCGTCGAATTTCACCTGGCGCTTGCTCATATTTTCTACGCAATTTTGGACATTGTTATGGTGGCTCAATGATAACCTTAGTATCATCATCAGCAGCATCATCAGCATCAGCCTGGCTACGCCCACTGCAGGGCAAAGGCCTCTCCCATACTTCTCTAACTACCCCGGGCATGTGCTAATTGTTGCCATGTTGTCCCTGCAAACTTCTTAATCTCATCCGCCCACCTAACTTTCTGCTGCCCCCTGCTACGCTTCCCTTCTCTTGGAATCCAATACGTAACCCTTAATGACCATCGGTTATCTTCCCTCCTCATTACGTGTCCTGCCCATGCCCCCCCCCCCATTTCTTTTTCTTGATTTCAACTAAGATGTCATTAACTCGCGTTTGTTCCCTCACCCAATCTGCTCTTTTCTTATCCCTTAACGTTACACCCATCATTCTTCTTTCCATAGCTCGTTGCGTCGTGCTCAATTTAAGTAGAACCCTTTTCGTAAGCCTCCAGGTTTCTGCACCGTACGTGACTACTGGTAAGTCACAGCTGTTATACACTTTTCTCTTCAGGGATAATGGCAACCCGCTGTTCGTGATCTGAGAATGCCTGCCCAACGCACCCCAGCCTATTCTTATTCTTCTGATTATCTCCGTCTCATGATCTGGATCCGCGGTCAGTACCTGCCCTAAGTAGATGTATTCCCTTACCACTTCCAGTGCCTCGCTACCTATCGTAAACTGCTGTTCTCTTCCGAGGCTGTTAAACATTACTTTAGTTTTCTGCAGATTAATTTTTAGACCCACCCTTCTGCTTTGCCTCTCCAGGTCAGTGAGCATGCATTGCAATTGGTCCCCTGAGTTACCAAGCAAGGCAATATCATCAGCGAATCGCAAGTTATTAAGGTATTCTCCATTAACTCTGATCCCCAATTCTTCCCAATCCAGGTCTCTGAACACCTCCTGTAAACACGCTTTGAATAGCATTTGGAGAGATCGTATCTCCCTGCATGACGCCTTTCTTTATTGGGATTTTGTTGCTTTGTTTATGGAGGACTACGGCGGCTGTGGAGCCGCCATAGATATGTTTCAGTACTTTTACATACGGCTCGTCTACACCCTGATTCTGTAATGCCTCCATGACTGCTGAGGTTTCGACTGAATCAAACGCTTTCTCGTAATCAATGAAAGCTACATATAAAGGTTGGTTATATTCCGCACATTTTTCTATCACCTGATTGATAGTGTGAATATGGTCTATTGTTGAGTAGTCTTTACGGAATCCTGCCTGGTCCTTTGGTTGACAGAAGTCTAAGGTCTAAAGTCTTAGCATCACAGCTTTACAAAGTTTTACCTACTGTTTCAGCCGGAAACGCGCTGTGCGGCGAATGGTTCATGCTCGTGGCATATTGATCACTGACTTCCCCATTAATGCTGCCGCAGCGTGACCTTCAAGCAGAAAAATCTAGAAGGATGAGGCTACTTCCTCATGAGTGCAGAAGGGCAGCGGATTGGGCGAGTTGGTGTTGCATGGCAACAATAAAATTCAAACAGCGCTAAACGAACGGGACCAGAATAAGGAGGAGACACACACGGCGCTGATGAGTGTTCTCATCAGATGAGTTCCCCATGAGTGTCAGTTTGGTTCAAATTGTCTTGAGCTTTTCCGAAAATTTGTTCGCAAAATCCTGAGAAGGGAACGTCTTCACTGAAACAAAAAGTGACAAAACAGTCCATGGTTGACGCTACGAATTCTTGGTTAAGTTAACCTCTATTTCATGGTATGCCAGGCACAGCCGCTACCATGTGCCCTCTATCCTATCTGCCAACAAGTATGACGGTTACTTTTGAAACCTAAGACAGTTCTTTTATGTGGACGATAGATATCCGGAAGCATATTCATTTTGTCCCTGATGAATAAGTAATCACAATCTGGGCAGCAAGAATTTATTTTCAATCAAGCTTGTTATGTTTTTTTTTCTGCCATGAGATAGCGCCTTTCTCTATGTCCACATGCCCTCAGTATTCTACCTTTTGTCATGCGAAAAAGTCTAGATACAGTCTTAGCAATACTTGCACAGAAAGTATGCTTATTTATCGCCTAATGAACTCAGGCTGGGAGCCTCAAGCCTTTGTGTGATGGGGAACAAGAGCAGTGCGCCACGTGTAGAATATCTGGCATTATTTTTGTCACGGCTACTACCGCAATTTTTCAATGACGTGTTGAGCTCTAAGTTGTCATTTACTATGCGTGCTCATTGCGAAAGTTGCGGCGGATTGCATTTGCTCCGCACGCGGAGGAACCGGTCTAGGAAGACAATGGCGTGGGGAGCATTCAGGTCACAACCATGGGTTCTCGTATGCTGCCCTTGAAGTGGCGAGAGGGGCTCAAAGTGGCTTAATCTCTCGTTGGTAACAACTACATGAAACAAACAGCATCACAACAGGGCGGCAACCGAATAAATAGAACAGTCACTTTCCTTGCCTGTAGTCCCTCTAAGTGCCTCGCACTGTAAAACCATAACTCCTTGAAGAAGCTTCTGAGAGGCTCGGTTTTTAGAACGCGTCCTTGGCCCGACGAAGGCCGCCTTATGAGGAAACGCTCGGAAGCCTCACCCAGGCGTGACGGCGCTGCTTGCACGCGATATTCCACCACATAGCCCATTTTCCAATCTGTGCTTGTATGTCGTCAATTTCTGGGGTGTTTTACTGGGCAAGCTATCCTTGCCAATTGGCTACGTCTCCGTTTTCAAACAACCGCACTGCGGCCCTGTACACAACTGATGGTCATTTGCGTGCAGCCAAGATTGTAGGAACCCAGTCGGCGCCTCGGTGGCTGCGTTTCCGCGTTGGCAGCGCTGCGTGCCGTCTTCCTTTTAAAACCCGGACGGGAAGAAAAAAACACTGCAGAAGGAAGTCAAGCTGTACGGTAAAAAAAAAATGCCTGTTGTGTTTACGGATACTCACCGTAAATATTGACTGCAGCTTGTTCCTGTATATTTTACTGCAAACAGTTACTTCAGTTTGCATATTTTTCATGTAATCTTTCCAGCAGTGCGTATAAATGACAACCTGCTGTTATGCTGATTCACAGTACCCGTTGCTTCATTTACAGTGCGCTGCGAAACACGCACTAGGTGGTTTTCTCGCTTTACAGCCTGAATCAGACTTTTCGTACAACTTACATTGTCCTGCTACACAGTTTTAGACTTGCTTTTGAAATTGCGTAAGAATAATGGAGTGCCATTATTTCAAATTACAGTCTTATGGAAACAGATTTTTATTTCAGTCCGCTGGCACATCATTTTTTTTTATTAAAAGCTTCAAGTTCCACATATTTTACCCAACGGTGCACTTATAAGTTCCGCTGTTATAAAAAACACAGAATGCTGAGTCTGGTGTTAAAATAAATATCCTACCCCGAAATATTCAACGCTGTGCAGTTGAATTCTCTCATACTAATGTTTGCTATGTCGTGTTTAATATTACGCTCAGTCACCTTTCAAAAAATGGCAGGTATTCGCCTCGTGACAAAAACGACATTTCCAATTAAACTCCGTCAGGATTGACCGCATAGTCGGGCCAACTGCACATGTCATGCAATACTATTGCAGGCATGCTGTGTCGTGTTTATGAATGCGCTCAAAAGTGTGGCGTTAAGTGGTTGACTGTGGACCTGGATGCAGAACAACTCTGAACACAGTGAGTCACAAGAAGCGACGAGGAAGCTCAAATATGTGCTTTAATTCATCAGCTTAACTTCTTAAACACTAAGTGGCTTAATATGTTATTTCTGTTGAAGAAAATCACAACTATCAGCTCGCTTGAAAAGAATTGGTGGGCCCTCCCATGGGCTCTGCCTAAAGAACAAAAGAGCACGGAGCACCATATAAGACAGACGCAACTCATTATACGTGTAAGCAATAACGAAAGGGCTATGTCAGTATTAGTAACTTTCGGAACACGAATTTATTATTGTCTTACTCAATTTGGTGCATGCATCGAATAGTTACTGTTAGAAAATGCAGCAACTTTTTAAAATAGTTTTCGCTTACTTGACATGGTCAAATGGGCCCAATCAAGCTAACCATTGAAGCAAAAATGCCATGAGTTTCATCCCGCGTGGACTCAATTGGAGCAGGCTGCGTCACCTGGGCAGCGAGTTGTTCGTGCGCACCACTTGCGGTAATACTTTACTCACACAGTGTGTTCGGCTTTGGGCACCAATCATGAGTGTTTCAGTTTATTCCTTTATTAAGTGGATACGTGCTTACATGGAGAAGCAGGTTGCAGAGCATGTGGCTGAAAGGGGACCTCCTGTCAGAAAATATATACAATTGCGCAAATATACAGCATAAAACAGCGATATAGTAGTCACTAAGCGGAAGAAAATGCAAAGTAAATGTCGTACAAACTGCAAATAATATAAAGTCAAGAACTAGTCGTACAATTAAAACAGTTGTTAAGGCATTCGCAACGGAACAGCTCTGGGAATTGCGTCTGAATACGAGCATACGAGAGAGAAATTCTGCCTTCTTCGCAAATGCTGTTGCCGTAGTCGATGCCCCCATCAGATTTTGCCTCGAAAGTGCACAAATGCTGACGCGCTCGCAAAATTAAACTTCATTGCGGTATTCTGCAACCACGGATGCCCCAATGAGTCTTGAGTACATGAACAAAATCATTATTCTTTCGTAATGGTACATTTGTGATTGTGATTAGGCGCGCTTGAAAATGTGCGCTATTATGATGTGCTACCAACATTGTTTCATGGAAATCTCTAAAAATACGTAGGACGTAAGCGCGAATAATCGTTTGTTGCCTTAGAACGGCCGAATGGTAGATTCCAAAGGAAAAAGCTCTTCCGCAAGTTCGCGTTGCCTTCAGAACACAGCGCTTAGAATATGTATGCAACTGTTTATCATACACGTGTGCAGTTATCGTTTGGGAAGCGTGATGCCACTGGCATTAGGCGTTCTTGTACGTAGTTCAATGTACGCTCCGAGAGTCCTATTCGCAACGCTGCGTCTGTTCCTCTGCTAAGCTCGGCTCAATGCGATGAGTTTTACAGACAAGCGCGGAAATTAGTCAGATCTTTATTCTTCGTCCTATGCCATTCTAAGAGGCTTGATCCTCACTTTAACTATTATATCAGACTACAATGCGCTGGCCCTTCCAATCAACTCATAGTTCTCTTTTCCCAGAATTTCTCTATTGGTCCGGAATTTGGAAGTGCTCTTTCCGAGCAGCTGCTCATTGGTCTTGGATGCAGTCTTTCCCTAGAGTTCTTGATTGGTGTCAGACTTGGCAGCAATCTTTCCGACGGCACAATAATAACTGGTTCGGGTAGGCCGTGCACATACACCGGCGTGTGTGCCGCAATTACTCCTATGGCTGTGTTGTTCGTTGTCATAAGAAAACACAGGGTCTTCAGAGTCAGGCTTCTCTTGGGTATAAACAGTCTTAGACCACCGTAGGGCACATTTCTAGGACTCCAGTGGTTCCGCATCGCGGTAAACGCCGTCGCTTGGAGCTTGCGACCCCCGCAGAAGTATGCTCGCAGACCGCCGGAACGTCTTTCCCACGGCCAGTCACGTTCTGCCTCTGTGAATCCATGCACCAAGCCAAGAAATGCGCAATTACGGTGTGTGGCAGTAGTCAGGCTGTTCCGCAAGTTTAGCCACCGACTGTAGTTCCCCGCCGTCGGCTCCCGCTCGCCCGAGCGCTGTTCAAGCGGGCCGCACTGTTCACGTCCGCTCGTTTGGCGCCAGCTCGTTAGGCGTGGCTTTTGTCGCACACCTTTCCGCCATCATATTCGCCAGCTAGAAATCTGCAGGGAGGAGCGCGGCGGAGGGCTCACTGTTCTAATGAAAGAGGCATTTAGAAACTACTATATGTACGTTAGATGCGGTATAATGCACAACCTGCCGCGGTTGCTTAGTAGTTGTGGTGTTGGGCGGCTAAGCATGAGGTCGTGGGATTGAATTCCGGCCACGGCGGTCGCATTTCGATGGGGGCGAAATGCAAAAAGACCCGTGTACTTAGATTTAGGCGCGCGCTAAAGAACCCCAGGTGTTCCAAATTTCCGGAGTCCCCCACTGCGGCGCGCCTCATGATCAGATCGTGGTTTTGCCACGTAAAGCCCCATAATATAATTAATTACACAAAGATGGAACACAATTTACGCAAATCGCATAAGAATCGGCCTTCGAAACGCCTGTAGCAGCAAAAACAATGCGGCAATGGTCCTAGCCATCGTGAGCAATGGGTAATATGATTGATCGAAAAGGAAATTGGTAAGCTCCCGCTATTTACTTTCCTTCTTGATGTTGGTGCGTGTGTTTTTAGAAAGCCGCTCGAAGAGAAATATCAGTCATTGCAAATGTATTCCACTGAAGTTGTGCAGGTAATAAAGGCAGATTCAACGGTGGCGTTGACGTATAACGCCTCTGGTTGACGCGGTGCCGTCTCGGTTCGATTGCCCGAACGAACTTGGGTTTTTTCCGGGTAAACTTCTTGTTTCTTTTCTCTATTTTTCTCTTCTTTTTTTGCGGAAGCGTCTCTGACGTGGCAAAAACATTTCTGCTACGTACTTCTTATAACGGCAAGTGGCAGCAGAGCAACTGCCGTTCGTACAGCTAAGTGTAACTAACCATCGCGTCACGCGTTTTCAGGCACGCTCCTTAGCGCATGTCGTAAAGGTGCAAGAAAGCTATCTCAACGCGTGAGCCGATGCGTGCGGCAGCGCTGCTTCCGCTCCTCTTGCCGGGCAAGGCGAAAGCGGCTAATTCGCCAGGTCAGCTCACAGACAAAACATGCACAGAAAACAAGCTGAATTGGTATCCAACCCAGGTACGCAGCATAGCAATCGAATATTTCACTGCAACGCTTACAAAACGGCCGACCTTCGATGGTTTCTATGCTTGTAATAGCCACTGAATGCCAACAGTTCAGCTTTCTGTCACACGGTTTTTGTTGATTTCGGTGCTTCTAAAAACCAAGATTGCGCGTTTGCGTAACTTCTACTATAACATTTCATTAATCGCGCATTGATGAACACACATAGCACTCCATGCTTCTTTAGAAAAGCGAGCTCTCAGCCGCGTTGACACTGACTTAGATTGTGATGAGCTACTGTACGTGTACTCTCGATCACATTGAGCAGAACCACATCTGCGAAGCGATTACTAATTGAAGAAGGCGAATCAACATCAAATTAGAAGTGTTTATATTCTACTGAAACGAGGGCGGAAAATGCTTTTAAACGTACGCAGAACCATAACGTTACCTACTCTGCCAAATTCTAAATATTGATCAGTCCTCAACCTAGTCGTATGATTAAAGGAGTCTCCTGAAGGAGCGTCCACAAAAAACGTTTGAGCGACAGAGCAAGCGGTACGGCAAGCCTCACTTGCGCCTCTTTGCGAAAAGGGAGGGACTTGGATGAGCGGTCTGTGCAGCTATAGATGCATGTACGGAAAAGAGTTGCGCCCCTCTGTTTTTCTTATTTTAGTTAACGATTGTGTTAATTTGTGGAATGTAGTTTCGACTTGGAGATCTTCGTAATTGTGAAATGCTGCAATACTAACGGATTTCTACCAATCATTTATTGGATAGGTAGCGAAGTGTAACTGCATGATTGCTCTATTCGGGATAAGCACACGTTGTCTTTGCATTGCGTCGAGGGGCACCGAACGCAGTGTATTTTCCTTGCTAGGAAAGCCCGCATCAAGACTACGGCAGCTGGTGCGGCAGTTGTTACGGCAATGTTGAGCACGCCAGTCTGCCCGGGTTGCTTCAAAACAGGCATGCTGCATCACAACACACACAGATAAGTGCTGACGTGAGGGAAACATGTATTCAGCTGTTCAGTATGCCTGTGCCCGGAGTATTCTAACGTGAAACATTGAAAACCAGCGACAAACGTCGGACGGACGTCCGAAACCACTGCCCAATCCACTAACGTACGTGTAAAAAAAGTTGGAGGGAGATGTCCGAAGAACCTTTAGCCTAGTTTTATTCTGATGGTTAAATGGCTGTTCATTATTGGAAAGGAACTGTAAAGTTATTCAATATTCATTTTGTTTCTGGCATTATTGGATTCAGTGTGATCTCAGAAATTGTTAGTCGCACTCCCGCAATAGATAGTCGCAGCAATTTATATGGAACCGGGAAAACATAATATTAACCATACTTGTACATTCCAATAGCGTTGCGTCAAACGCTGCAACAAGAAGACAACCTAATTTCTCTTTCGTGCTGCGCTCAGTATTAAATAAAATGTACGACTTCCGTGAGCAAAATCTAAAATACGACTGGCATAAGCGCCGACTAGAGGGGCGCAAGTGCTCCACGCCGCCTCCCGGAGATTAGCGCTGGGATCAGGGGGCATCGTGTCTTCTTTTGTACGGTTTTGGTCAAATCGACGGAAGCCTAAGTGTTTAAAGCTGAAATAACAGCACAGCGTTAACTTACCGCGGCTTCATAGATTTGTCTTGCACCAACAAAGGAGACGTATGACAACACCAAAAGTTTCACATCCAGTTCGCTACGAGGGATTCCGACTAGCAACGGCCGCTCTGGGAACAGTTTCAGGCCTCTGCGCGCAATGACGTGAGTGGCCGCTTGGTGCGTGCAGGTTTTTCTTTCGTGCACGTTCTCTTTTAAGACTTCACACCGAGCAGCCAAGTCAACTCTTCACTCAAAGCATCAACTATGAACTTACCTTTAAATGTAAGCCCGGCAGACACTATGCACATTATGTTTGCGAACATAAATAAAATGTTTAGAGCAAATGAATGGGACTCTGAGCTCCATAATAAACTCCAAAGCGTAAAACCCATCGTGAGCGAATGGCGGAGTGCCAGATAGAGGGAACGGTTCTACGAGGTTGTCTTGTGCCGTCCGGAAAGAGGCTACACACACTTAACCCACAGCCATCTCTTAAGAAAGGGTCTGTGCTCGGACAGCTTATACATTCCGGAGATTTTCTATGGGAAGCCGTCATTTTTCCCATCGGTCACCTTCACGGCTATTTCATGGCAGCGTTTTACGCAGCAGTTCCGGCACTTGTTCTTCCGCTTCGGATTCCGAGGATATATGTCAACCAGAGCAATTGAATGGAAACCGGCCACGAACTGTGAAAATCGCAGCCACCAACGGACAATGAACCTAGTACGTCATCCACCTCCTGAAACAACGTGACTGCAGACTCGACAAGCGATGGCTGCGTATTCCGTCAATGACCAAAGTCACTCCTGCTTTGCTCGCCGAAAGGTATACCAACGTCGGAGCTGGAAGCGACCTGTAAGGTCGCTATGGGCAACGCTGAATGTTTTCGGCCACCGCAGAAAGATGAGAATTTTCTGCTCCAAGGCCCGCGCGTCCCAGAGCACGGCCCTCTTCCGGGGACGACGGACCGCGCGCGCGAAAGAACGATTTGAGAACGCGCTCGAGATCTGTGAACGCGAGAGGAGCAACTCGCTTTCTCAGCGCCGCCGGCCGTTGTTTGAATTTTCAGGCCATAAGAGCGTGCTCGGCGTAGTGTTGCAGGTTCTGTGGTTTTTAAGTCAGGCTTCGAGCAGCGAAGTAGACAACCCGGGCTTATGGGAAGCCGTCAAGTGTGAGCGTTGAGGTCAAGCGTTAAGTGTTGTGTCAGCTTTGGTATCTGAGCAACAAGTATTTAGTCACCCTTGGTGGCTCATTGCGAAGCTTTTGCTACTTTTGTGTGTGTGTTACTGTAGTGTGTTTGAAACGTTACATAAATCAATTTCTTCGGTTTCTCCCCGTGTGGTCCGTCCATCGTCTGCAAGTCTGTTTGCGACACGTGCCACGCCAAATGAGTCTGAACCTCTGGGTGGATACCGAGGGGAAGAAGAAAGCATTTACTCCACCTATTTGTACTTTGTACGCACAGACTCCAACGCTGTTAGCACCAACAAACGATTGACGCGTCATTTTTCGTTTTTACAGCGAAGCTGTGTACCTCGAGCCCCCGTATGAATGAGCCTCATGTGTGCTACCGTAGGGGGGCGGACATCTTGGCTGGCTAACGTCAGCGTAGTGAACAGAAATGCCTTGCGGTAATGCCTACTTATTCACGAATAATCTGCATAAAACGTCCGTGACTCCTGTGTTATGAAGACCATCCCGAAAATTAGTGATGTGACAATTGCCGCTAACATGACTCTATCATTACGCTGAGTTATAATTTACTTTGCCTAATTAGGTAGATCCCAGCCAAGTTGTAAAAGTTGTTCAATTCCCGTCTACTGTCAATACATGGGCTTCTACAGGTGGTAAACGAACAGCCCCATGTTTGTCTGCTAGGCTAAAACTATTGCCCTTCCAGTTTTCATTAAGGTATATCTGTATAAAAAGCTTGCTCAACAGCAAACTACAAACAACCGTGTTTTGTGTCGTGCACTGCTTTGGACTGCGTCTCGGTCAATTGTTTGTTTTTTATTTTTCGCACTAGTTTCGCTTTACTGTCCAACCACATTCCCACCAACAATTGGGGGTGAATTTGGGAGCACAACGACAGCTGCACGGGCATCCCGCCTTGACACAGTGGATTGGTCCCCCGACTTTTTCTCTTAAATCCGGAACACGTTTTTGGCACTCCATTCTGCAGTGGCCTTCCTGATACTGTTTTCAGGAAACACTGAAAAACAATGGACACATATCTCATCGACAAGAACAGACCTCCCAAAGAGGTTGACGAAAGGTCACACAACCCACCCCGCATGGGACCTTCAACGGCCGCTTCTAAGCCTACCGAGGCTTGCCTTAGCTGCACAGGCTCGACATCTGCCACTCTAGCCACTGGCTCCGCACGCGTGCGAATTGTTGGCGGTGACTCAGCCTCTAATGCTAAAGCACTACAGGGACGACACTACCTACCAGCTTGAAAAGATGCGCACAAATGGCTTTTGTATGATGCGTCTGTGAACAAGGTACTTTGTGAGACCTGTCGCGCTGCTTGTGAGATTAACATTTTTCTTCCAGATACTTCCAGGGGTAAGGGCACTCGCTTGACGTTTATGCAAAATGGGTTGTCCAACTGGAAGGAAGCGCTTTTATTTGCTGCCATGAGAGGAACCGCAGCTGTGAAAACGGATGTGAATGTAGTAACTGCTTGTGCACTTGGGAGGCAAAAAGAAATGGAAGACGTAAGTAAAGCGCTGATAGAGACATTACCTGAATTACAGTACTTAGCATACCAGGGATTGGCAGTGCGTGGTCGTGATGGTGCAGAAAGAGATATAAAGTCACTTCTCGAACCTTGCACCAATAACATTCGAGAACTGCAATCATGGCTTTGTCAAACCGTGTACACCTGGCCCTCCGATGACATTTTAAACGAAATGTTGAATATTTTGGCTCGTGATGTTCTCAGGTCACAAAAAAATGAGGTTCGCGAACTGGGGCACTATGCCGTGATCATGGATGAGACAGCGGACATATCTGCCAAGGAGCAAGTGTTGATCTGCTTTCGTGTTTCCCAAAAGTACCTGGAAACACATGAGCTCTTCTCTGGATTTTATAACACTGCGAACGCCATAGCGCCTGGTCTTTTTGCCCGTCTAAAGGACGTCCTCTGCCGTCTTAATCTTAGCATTGAATATTGCGGTGGGCAATTCTATGATGACGCTGCAGAGAGGAGAGGCAGGGCAGTGGACGGCACGCCCTCATACGACAGTCGCGAGCACTGTACGTACACTGCTTGCACACATACTTAGCCTGGTGCTACAGGACATGAGCCAGAAAGCGTAAATGTGTCGCGATTTCTTGGGCATATCACAAATGATAAATTTTGTTACGTACTCATGGCCATTTGTTTTTTCATCCACTGTCATTTATAATTTCTTTCTGTCAATTAATAAGCACATGTTATTTTCTCCATGCTGCCGGTGGTGTATTTGTTTTGTGGCTTCTTATGATATGACTAATAAAAATTGGGCCCTAGGTTTCCTTTCTTCTCATTCATTAGACACGTTCCAGGTGTTTCTGAAAGAAAATGAGAGGTTAAACGTGCCCAAGTTTTGTCCCATGAGGTGGACCCTAAGGGCCACTTCTCTGAAGTCGATTGTTCAGAATTATAGCCACCTGAATTAGTTTCTTCATGGCCTAGCACGAGAATAACTGAACGAGGTCGGAGCCAAAGCCACTGAATTTTCGAAAGTGCTGTCAAAATTCGACACACACTTCATCATCAAGCTGCTGACAATCATGTTTTCGTGGTTTGACACAGTAGGCACTGCGTTTCAGGAAGCAGCACTGAGATTTGATCAAGTACAAAAATTGACAAGGCCGTCAAGGACAGTCTTCGCGGACTTAGGGAAGATTTTGACGATTTTGGAACAAGACACACGCACGGGCACGTGAATTGTAACTGAATGTTAAAAGAGAATGAAACTCCTGCGCCAAGGAAACGGAAGTCTCCACGATGGTGTGACGATGGATCTGTACTTAACGTTTTTTTCCTGCGGCAGAGGACATGTACTGCCAGCGGGTGTACGAATTATTGGACACAGCAGATTCCTCGCTGGCCGACAAGTGTCCACCAGAAATGTGGCAGCACGTGACACAGATTGAGCCGTTTTCGACTGAGAATGGTGACAGCACGTACCTGCTGGAGTTCTACGGACAATACCTTCAGCCTCAATGGCTCAACGTTCACCGTATTATGCTCATAGATATAGCGAGGCAGCACAATACACCCTTGAAAGCGTTCCAGGATGTTGTAGAGATGCTCTCGGGCGATACCTCTGAGCAGCTGCGAGCTCTCTTGCCCGAGGTGGCTAAGCTTGTGAAAATTGCTTTGAGTATATCCCAATCACGTCATGCAGGCCTGAGAAATCGTTTTCATCACTCCGCGGCGTCAAAACGCATCTCAAGTCAACAATCAGGCGAACGCGGTTAAATCACATAGCAGTTCTCCATGGGCACAAGGAACTCGCGCAATACAAATATCAGTGGCATAACGGCTGAGTTTATTCACAGATCAACTGTGCGTACAAACACATACCCTATTGTGCGATAACCTTTGTAAAAAAGGACAGTGAATTTTACCACAGTATAATGCACCAGCTTTGTTCAAGCTGTCACAGCCCCTCACCGCAATTTATCCGGTCCCGTAAGATCTGTATTTTTGCCGCTTCATTATTACAATCTCGACCCCTTGAAGTTCTTGTCTTCTTTTTTTATCGAGCTTGGTGGTTCGTTTACATTTTTTAAAGGCGAAAAGCTTATGATGGTGTCTTCAGATATTATATTCTTAGCCCATTGCGGAAATGTTTGTGGTAACCTGTGTTTCTTAGAAAGGAAGAGTTTAAAATCTGTAATTTTTGGATTCTTAGCTTACTGTTGAAATGTTTGTATTGTCCACTGCTTCTTACAAACGAAGGGTTTGTAATGAGTTTGTAATATCTGTATTCATAGCTTGTTGATGAAATTTTTGTGTTGCCGAGTATTTTCTCTCGCTTTGACTAAGGACATTATCAATGTCTACATAGAGCTTGCGTGTTTTTCATTTTCTTCTCTCATGTATTCATTTAGTATTTTAAGAAAGGTGCGGTCATTGTTTTTAGCATATTCGCTCGACATTAAAAACAAGTAACAGTGACATTTGCATATATTGCCTCTCCGCCTGTATACATCTCTTGCCAGGGAGCATGCGCTCGAGGGGGGGGGGATTAACGAATGAAGAATAGGATGAGAATGGGCCTCCGCCCGCCCCCCTCCCCCGGGAGATTTAAAACTCGGCGCCTGTGACGACAATCAATTTGTAACAGCTCAACTATCAGCAAGAGAGAACTCCTTTCCTTCAGGCATATTTTTACGTCTCACATACAACATAAGCTTAAATGGTCAGAACGTTATGTTCAGTAAAATAATTATTGTCAGTTAATAAATGAATTTAAATATCTAGCAGGTGGGAGAAATTAACGCACTCATCATCATCCTCATAATATTAGTTTATTATTATTATTATTATTATTATTATCATCATCATCATCATCATCATCATCAACAGCCTGTTTTATGTCCACTGCAGGACGATGGCCTCTCCCTGCGATCTCGAATTACCCCTGTCCTGCGCCAACCGATTCCAACTAGCGCCCGCATATTTCCTAATTTCATCGCTCCACCAAGTCCTTTGTCGTCCTCAATTGCGTTTTCCTTCTTTTGGTACCCATTCTGTAACCCTAAAGGTCCAACGGTTATCTAACCGGCGCATTACATGACCTGCCGAGCTCCATTTTTTTATCTTTGATGTCCATTAGAATATCGTCTATACGCGTTTGCTCTCTGATCCAAACCGCTCTCTTCCTGTCTCCTAATGTTATGCCTAGCAATCTTCGTTCCATCGCTCTTTGCTCGGTCCTTAACAAGTTCTCAAGCTTTTTTGTCAGTCTCAAGTTTCTACCCCACATGTCAGCACTGGTAAAATACACTGATTGTACACCGTCCTTTTCAATGATAATGGTAAGCTTCTAGTCAGGAGCTCGCAATGTCTGCCGTATGCAATCCAACCCATTTTTACTCTTCTGTGAATTTCCTTCTCATGATCAGCGTTCCCTGTGATTAATTGATCTAGGTAAACGTACTCCTTCACATACTCTAGAGGCCGACTGGCGATCCTGAACTAATCTTCCTTCGCCCGGCTATATATGATTATCTTCATCTTCTGCATGTTAATCTTCAACCCCACTTACACTGTCTCTGTGAAGGTCCTCAATCATTTGTTGTAACTCGTCTGCATTGTTGCTGTATAGAACAATGTCATCGGCGAACCGAAGGCTGCTGAGATATTCGCCGTCGATCTTTACTCCTAAGCCTTCCCAGTTTAATAGCTTGAATACTTCTTCTAAGCACGCAGTGAATAGCATTGGAGAGATTGTGTCTCCCTGTCTGACCCCTTTCTTTATCGGTATCTTCCTGCTTTTCTTGTGTAGAATTACGCTAACTTTGGAACCTCTGCAGATATTTTCTAAGGTATTTACGTAAGCGTTCTGTACTCCTTGATTCGGCAATGCA
Source organism: Dermacentor variabilis (assembly GCF_050947875.1). NCBI lineage: Eukaryota > Metazoa > Arthropoda > Arachnida > Ixodida > Ixodidae > Dermacentor > Dermacentor variabilis. The sequence continues at coordinate 3,905,396 of NW_027460280.1, forward strand.
TCTATGACTGCTGCTATCTCTACTGAGTCTATGAAAGCAATATCTATGAAAGCAATAATCTATGAAAGCAATATAGAGAGGCTTATTGTATTCTGCGGATTTCTCCATACCCTGATTGATGACATAGATGTGATCTATTGTAGAGTATCCCTTCCTGAAGCCAGCCTGTTCCCTTGGTTGACTAAAGTCCATTGTTACCCTTATTCTATTGGAGGTTATTTGCTAAATATTATATATAATACTGGGCACAAGGTAATGGGCCTAAACATTTTCAATCCTTTAACGTCTCCCTTTTTGTGGATTAGTATAATGTTTGCATTCTTCCAGTTTTCTTGGACCCTTGCAGTCGATAGACACTTCGTATAAAGAGCCACCAGTTTTTCAAGTATTATGTCTACTACAGATTTGATTAAATCGACTGTTATTCCATCTTCTCCTACCGCTCTTCGTTGTTTAATGTCTTGCAAGGCCCTTCTGACCTCATCGCTAGTTATAGGAGGAGTGCCTGTATCCTGTTCATTACTGTTTCTAATTGAGGTATCCTGCCTCCTCTGGGTACTGTACAGGTCAGTATAGAATTCTTCTGCTGCTATTGTTATACCTTCTAGATTGCTGATGATGATACCCTGCTTATCTCTCAGTGCATACATCTTGGTTTGTCTGATTCCAAGTTTCTTCCTCACCAATTTCAGCCTGCATCCATTTTACGGCTTCTTCAGTCTTTCTCACGTTATAGTTTCGAATACCCCTTGTCTTCGCCTTGTTGATCAGTTTTGACAGTTCCACGAATTATATCTCTTGAGTTGGACACTTTCATTCTTGTCGTTTCTTTATTAGGTCCTTTGTTACTTGGACGAGCTTGTCTACTGGTTAGCTTGGTGCCTTGCCTGCCACTTCAGTTGCTGCCTCTGAAGCCAGCCTAGTTACGGTTTCTTTCATTAGCTCCATGTCATCATCATCTCTCTGTTCTAAGGCAGCATATTTGTTTGTAAGTACCAGCCTGAATTTGTCTGCTTTTACCCTTACTGCCTCTAGGTTGACCTGTTTCTTCTTTACCAATTTAGCTCTTTCTCTCTTCGAATTGAGGTGAATCCTAGCCCTCGCGAATCTATGATCACTGCACTTTACCCTACCTATCGCTTCTACATCCTGCACTATGCTGGGATCAGCAGAAAGTATGAAGTCAATTTCATTTCGTGTTTCACCATTAGGGCTTTTTCAGGTCCACTTTCTATTGCTACTCTTCCTGAAAAAAGTGTTCATTATTCGAAGCTTATTCCTTTCTGCGAATTCTACCAGCATCTCTCCTCTAGCGTTGCTAGAATCAACGCCGTAGTTGCCGATTGCTTGTTCACCAGCTTGCTTTTCCCCCACTTTTGCATTGAAGTCCCCTATTACTACTGTATACGGCGTTTGCACTTTTCTCATCGCTAATTCAACATCTTCATAAAACTGATCTACTTCCTCATCATCGTGACTGGATGTTGGAGCGTAGGCTTGTACTACCATTTATCTATAACTCTTATTAAGTTTTATTGCGACTACAGCTACCCTCTCATTATTGCTGCAGAGTTCCCCTGTGTTGCCTGCTATGTCCCTATGGATTAAGAATTATACCCCGTATTTCTTCTTATCTAGGCGACCTCTATAGCAGAGGACATGTCCTTTATTCTGCAATGCATAAGCCTCACGAGTTCTTCTAATCTCACCAAGGCCGATGATATCCCAAACAATGCCTGATGGTTCCTCAAAGAGTCCTGCTCAGCTAGCCTCACTCGAGAAGGTTCGGGTGTTAAACGTTGCAAGGGTCAGTTTCCATAGGCGACTAGTCCGGATCCAGCGATTCTTAGCACCCTCTGCTGCGTTACAGGTCTGACCGCCGCCTTGGGCAGGTGCTCCGCAGCTGCTGGGGACTGACGGCCATTGGGTAATTGAGTTGGCTATTTGGCAGTGGGTGGCCGAATACTGCACCAGGGAGGCCAATTCCTCATCTGGTGAGGGGGTGTGTTGTTGAAGCTTTGTGGTCCTTGCTAGCTTGGTTGTACCTGGATTAGTATAGACCCACACACTCTCGGCATCGTTTGCCGGTGACAGGCATCACTTCAAGCCTGCAGAAGTTGTGCACTGGAGGAGGTGAATTTTACGATCACCATCATACATATACTTATCGCGGGACTCGAAACTTCCGACAATGGCAACCGACCATTCGCCATACTTCAGTCTGATAATCCCTTGACGGCGGCTCGACGGTAATGTACTTGACGGTGGTTCAGTCTTACCGTCGTCAAGTACAGCCCCGAGGGCCCTACATGCCTGAAAACTTTTTTGGTTTGTCCGCGACAGAAGTGTTTTGGTTTGTCCGCGACAGAAGTCAGGCTTATAGGGCTTGAGCCCGAAAATTCTCTCGTTCTCTCGGTGCACCGCCGCCCAAAGCGACCCCCCGGCGCCGCAAATCACGCTGCATATTGTCTAGAATGTCCTTTTAAATGCTGGAAAAGGTATTTCAGTGCGAACATTGCGAAATTGGGCGGGATTTCGCGGCAACGCCCATGCACCGGGAGTCACATATCATAAACCAAGGAGCCCCATCCGAGCGGAGATTCAAGGGCGTTTTGGTGGCGAGCGGGCTCATCGCGGCGTCTCGCGGAGGCCGCAGAATCCAAGGAGCGCATTGATTTCAATTCTGAAACTTTATGGGTATAAAGTTCTCATAAACTTTTGATGCGAAAGGTGCATTGACATTTTTAAAGTCGTGCTTTAGATTTTCAATTCCGGAACATTGTGGGTTTAATGTTGTCATAACTATGTGACGCCAAATCTGCACTGACTTTTCTAACGTCGTACATCGCACCATACAACGAGAAAGGCCAAATTAACACACTGTCAAAAAATTTGACAAAGCACGCAACGAGGTCCGATGAGCCGAAGCGTTGTGTTGGTTTATTTGTGCCGTAATGTCACACAAAAGAATATCAACATTCTTTTTCACGAGCGCCAGAGCATTCATGTCGAGACGCTAAAACCAGCAAAGGTAACTACGTTCTTATTTATTTGCATACTTTGACTTTTATACGCGAGGACACATTGAGCCTCTTCTATTTGTTTTTTTTGTTCTCACTACCCGCGGGCTGCTGGAACCAGTAGGATCGCATGCGTTTTTTTTTTTTTTGTTGCCCCGACCACTGCGCGGCGCACTTCGATGCGCGTTCGTTTATCTCTGGCCGAGTACGTTTTCGTCTGGCAGAGCTTTGGACGTTTTCTGGCTAGCAGACGAGAAAAAGAAACAATGCATTGTCGCTGGCTGCCATCACTGCGGGGACTCGACGGATTGCAACGCGTTCGATTGAGTGCAACCTCTGCGGAAAATTTTGTCTCGCCGGCGTAGGATACCGAGCAGCATGTGTATGAGTCTCTGGTCACCAAGCGTCTCACATTTTCTTCGGTATTCCTTCGGTAGCCACATTCGGTGCCCAAAGTAGCCATCCCATTGTGTCCAACATGCTTTCCTTCGCGCTTTTTTTTTATTTCCGTGCACCCACCCCACAAAAAAATACATTGTTGCGGCCCAGCAAATTCTCGCATGGTGAAAGTTCGATTTTGTTACTTCTGCGGAAAGTAATGGACCACGGGGCGCTTCAGTTGCCCGATACTCTTATTATGTTATTGCGATAGGTTTCATATGGACACTCCACGCGCATTCTTGCCGTCGCCGTCAGCCTCATCTTCCGTATAAAATCCACGGGCGATAACATCGTGACCGCGTGCCGCATGCTGCATGTGCGAGTGAAAGCATACGGGGGGGGGGGGGGGGGGAGGGGCATGGTTGCGCCGGCGGTGGTGGCTCAGTCTTGTGTGCGCAAGAGACAAAAGCGAGGAGCCTTTCACGCGCGATTGATCAGGGGGAGTGGAGGGAGAGGGTGCTGTGATCTGTAAATTTATGGTTGCGCAACCTGTTTATTTGCCTTCTTTGACGCATTATATACCGTGACTTTTTCTTAAATTAGTAGATTTATTAAAGACTTACAGGTATATTTAGATGTCTTCTTGCGAAGTTTTGTGTATACGTGCAGTGAACTTTGCTTCCAGTGACACTTTCTTGCCCTTGATCAAGCTGTATCTTCGCATTTCTAATCTACGAGGGCGAGTCGAATGAAAGGCAACCAACCCACACCGCGCAATAATGGTTCGGTTCGTTATGTGCGAAGTATGCGCCTAGCACACAGGGATTTCTCATTTACAAAGGTGGCACGCATGTGTGAGGATAAAGGTTCTTTAATGCTCTCGTACACTGAGTTGAACATAGTTGCGTGACATAATAGCCGCCCCAAAGGTTGAACAGCGTGGTGTTGTGAAGTTTTTGCCAGCTGAAGGTGTTTCCCAAAAAGAAACTAGTAGCCGTATGGCTGCTGTGTACGTTGAACATTGCAGTTCATTGGCCACTGTAAAGCGTCGGAGCAAACAGTTCAAAGAAGGACGTGAAATTTGCAAAGACGATCCAAGACCGGGCAAAAGCCACCGTGCTATCACCCCCAACACAATTGCAATGGCTGATTACACAAAAACGGAGGATAAGCATCGATGCATTGGCAGGGCGTGTGAACATCAGTCACGGTTCGCGTCACACCATAATTCGTAAACATCTCCGTTATCGGCTCTTGTGTGCGAAATGGATGCCCAATATTTTAAACCACCACCAGCAGACGGACAGGTTCGGTGCTTCTTTGACTCATCCAATCCGCTATCACAATGACGGTGACGACTTTTTGTCTGAAATTGTGACTGGGAACGAATCATGGAGCCGCTACTGCGCGCCTGAAACACGACGCCAAATCCTGCGGTCGGTGGGAACATTTGAACTCACCGCCACAAAGAAAGCAACGGCAGTCGTTTCTGCCGGAAAGCTCTTGACTTTTTTTTGCGATCTTCAGGGGCCATTAGTGATCAAATTTGCTAAACGTGGAGAGACTATCAATTGCTTCTGATATTGCGAAACGTCGGATCAGCTGCGTGTCGCAATCAAAAAGAAACGACGTAGAAAATTGAGGAATGTGATCATCTTGCTCCGCGAAAATGCCCGTCCCCGCGTCGCTGATGTGCTTAATACAAAACTGGCAAGGTTCAAGTGGGCAACGCGGCAACATCTGCCATACAGCCCAGACCTGTCGCCTTGCAACTTCCCCATTTTGGAGCATTTGAAAAAAACAGGTCAAGGGAATTAGATTCGTGTCGGGTGATGGACGTGAAATAGTCAGTTACAGACTTTTTGAAACAGCAACCCAAGGAGTTTCATCAGGCACGAATGACGCGACTCGTTAGTCAGTGGGACAAATGTCTAAATGCTCATGGAGACTACTTTTGAATAAAGTGCCGCGTTTGTCATATATTCGCATTGGCTCATTTTCATTCCACTCGCCTTCGTAGATATTGCAGAACTCCTGCTTTTTATATGTGCTCTCTGCTGCGACTATAATTTCGGTGCAATTACTCACAATACACGACCGGTGACAGCTGCTCCTGCGCAATACATTGTAACAAAGGATAGCGTCATTGAGATTTTTCCCGGGTCGTTGCATATGTACAAAAATGTAAACAAGGTTCTTGAATGACAGAGCGAGAGAAAGGCAAATGAGAGAAAGACAGGGCAGTTAACAAAGTTTCTACAAAATATTTGTCCTCACCATGCTTATTTCATGGCCTTTACATTTTTCATATCAGTGGCATGCACTGCCTTGCTGGTTTCAAACTGGTGTAGTTCTATAGTTCGTGTGATACTTTCTTTACCTATTAAAGAGACAGAAAATATGGATTGATATCATTTATTTCGGGCACAATCTTGGAGACATGCAAGAATGCAAAATTGCAAAATTAAAAAAAATAGGAAAGAATAAGAATGGCCAGAGACAAAAACCATTCAACCCGGCGTGCAGAAAGGCGCATTGAAAGAAAGAAAGAGAGAGGGAGAGACATGACACATATATGAGACGTATTATATGACATGTCATCTGTACAGATGAATACATTCGTTGTGATGAAAACTGCTGGTTCAGTAGTTGTCTGAATTTTACTCATTTGCGCGACAGTGCTGTTAGGGGGCGAATTGCATGACCGAAGTGCTCGTGGTGGAGCCGACAAGTTAAATGGGTTAGTGTTCCCATAAGTGCGAGTGAGGCTTAAATCATTATAAAGTCACCGTGATGGGCAAGACGCGCGTTCCAGTGGGAAGTTTGATGGCTTCATTTGGTGAACATAGCTATGGAGCAAGGACAGGAGTTGTAAGATTTGTTGGACGATCCCACCGCTGGCACCAGATGCAAGATTTGTCGGACGATCCCACCGCTGGCATACAGTTGTAGGAGTTGTCGGACGATCTCGCCGCTGCCACCATTTGTAAAGGTTCAAGGTTGTAGAGAGGAAATTGGGAGGAACTAAGTGAACAGGGTTTATTTACAGTATTTACATATTAAACAAGTGATGCATTTACACAGTCTAGCGGGACTCCCAAATGGAGCCCGCAAAACGAAGCATACAGCATACGAGCACACAGCTCACGAGTACGACGACGAGCGCAATCCTAGCAGCCGACAACAGCCGCTTATAAGCACTTCGTGTTCCCTAGATCCCTAGGTGAGGCAAAAACGTTCGACGTCATCGCAGCCGGCCCCCTTTTGAGGGAAGGGGGGATGGGATTTACACACACACGCGTACACAGAGCTTTCACTGCCGATTCGCAGCGCCAAACGTCAATGCAGTCGACCCGCCGATTGCCCATTATCTTGAGTCTTGAAAGGCGCGTTGGTTCCCCGAGGTGACCCCGCAGCGTGGCCGCCGGTTGTCCCTTGTCCGGCGCCTCTAAATTCCAGAGCTGCCTTTCTCCTGTAGTCGCCGATTCCCCGAACGAGGCGCATGGTGGATTAACGCCGCCGTAGTCGAGTTCTCCAAAGGTAGCTCATTGTTGGTTAGCGCTGTCGTTCTCGCTGGTTCTCTGAAGGGCGCCACCACCGCGGATCGATCGAAGTACCTGCAGCGGGCTGAAATAGCTTTGCAGAGCTGTACCCCTGCAGGCTAGTTCTAACAGCTCCTCCATGGCCTGAAAAATCTCGCCTGGCCACTGCTGACAACCGCTTGGCAGGAAGAGAATGGCTGGCGAGCAAGAAGATGGCTTTGCTCTCTGCAACCCCACGCACTTGGATGCCTTCAACCATCTTACAACTGGCACAGAAGAGTCGATCCCGGCAACACAATACCACTCAGCGTGCAATCGCCCTGAATCAGCTGCTAACCCCACCAGGCTTCCTAAGAAAATTTTCCATGCAAGCCGCTCAACTGGGAATATCAAATTTTGCCCCAAAATTTCGTGCCGCCAAAGCGAGCGTTCACGTTCCCCCTGAGTTCGACCAAACCTGACCGTCGCGCTGCATAAGAGTGAAGGTTTACGCAGAACTAAACCGAAGGCTCTCAAAAACCAATACCCAAACATAACTTAAGCAGCCTAAATTCACGAACAGCCTGTTCTTACCCTATCGCAGTGGCGTACTTATTTCACGTAGTGTTGCCACTGAACAGTCTGGTCAACTCCACAGGTACGTAATCACAATCGCGCTAGCTTTGTGGTCACTTTTCAGAACGCGTCCTTGCGTCATACTCAAAGTTTTTCTCATGCTTACTCACATTTGTTCCTTTAGTCCACACAGCACACGTTCCTTAAACGAACAACCAAACTTGCGTAACTTACGCAACACAGAGGAACCTTTAAACAAATGTGTCTTCTAATAACTAGCTCTACGCTCGCGTACTAGAGAAGTCCGAATACGGCTGCCCTCAACACACACGAGCAACCCAGTCATAAGCATTCTGCTTCGTCCGCACGGCACACGTGCTAATGGAACTAAGAGCTCTTCTCAGCGCAAATTACGCACTTACTGAAAACCTACGCACTTACCCTTAGAAAATTCAAAAACACTTATAAAAAAACGAAGGTTAAGTAATACACAAGCGCGTTACCATAGGCCTCTCACCGATAACCTTGACACTCAGGTTACTCACGCACACGCAAAAAAAGAAAGCCTATCTACTCATTAATGACCACCTCACGAAACTACATGTTTACATAAAACGTATCTTTCCAGCCTCGGAACTTCTCAAACGAAAACATAAAGAAAGCTCATATCTTACATATTGAAAGAAACCTTAGTCTTAAATCGCGAAAATTTTCCATTGCTCAAAAAATAAAACAACATGCATTACTTCTACGGAAGCTCTCTTGGCCTCTCGTACCAAGCATTTACAACTGACTCATACTTTTCAGCCGTACTCGAGGTGGTCGTGGTTCGAAAGCTACTCTGGCTACCGAGGAACAAGAAAAGGGCTGACTCACTATCAGCTCCTCCAAGAAGTTACAGTCTCCTGCCAATTTGCGTCCTGGCGTCCCGCTCTCATCACGAACTTGACTGACCGCGTCGCGACTCCTTATCACCTCGTCTCGTCCTGCCACCTTGCGCTTCTTCGTACTACATGCTGCACTCCGAAAAGAACGACGGAACGACGAGGAACGTAACTGCCCCGTGCCCTTTGTCCGCGCCCGCGCAGAACATGCTTCTCGGTCTCTTTTTGACCGGTGGCTCGAATGTACTTGATGGGCCAACGTCGTCAACGGCGACCGCACCTTTCCTTTCCTCGCGCCTTGGGTTTTCGCGCCTGTCGCCCTCTTTGGTTGCGTACTTTATTCACCACATTCCTATCTTTACCGCGCTTCTTCTTACGGCGCTTTCTCTTTGAAGTCTTTCTCATGCCGCCCTCTCGCGCCTCGTGCTGTCCGGTACACATGTCGTCGGCCCGGATCGGTCTCTTACCCGCAAAGTCTGAGTGATTATCCTTTAAATCTACTCTCTCTATGCCTCGACTGGCGGACAGCTCAGCCTACTCTGGAACAATGCAGCAGTCTTTATTAGAGCTATGCAACTCGCACTCTTGCGAACTGCCCTCTACTCTATTGCCCAGCTCACGCCGTGCATCGGCACACAGGCCGTCGGTCTCTATCGCTGTCTGACCCGCACAGTCCGAATGATTCCACACTAAATCATCCCTCTCTTGGCTACCTAGACTGGCGGAGAGTTGCACCCATCCCTGAACCATGCAGTGGTCTTCCCTTGAGCTACGGAGCTCGCAATCCTGCGAACTGCCCTCAACTCCATCGTCCAGCTGGCACTTCTCTTCGTTACGCAGATCTGACTCGACATGGGTGCTCGCGTCTGTCTGGTCAGCAGTACTCTCTACTTCGTTAGCAACCTCGCTAACATTACAAGCGACGCACACGCGCGGTAACTGTGCCAATTCATTCACAGCTGGCCTAGCTGTCTCTACAGTGTTCTGTTGGCACTCTGGTCTTTCACGGCCTCTGCTGCCACTAAGGCATCGTTAGCTGCTAGCAGTTCGAGTTCACTTATGAACGTGCTGCTAATCTCGCAGGTGCTACTACTTGTGTCGGCTTTCGACGAAAATCTGCGATCTATTTCCTCCCACTTTCGCTGCTTCCAGCCTACAGATTTCTCAAGCCGCTTTTGACTTCGTGCGTTTAACTGCTGCAAATTTTGTATCTCTTTCTTCACTGCTGCCATTGGGAGCGTGCCTGATGATAGTGATTGGGAATACAGCAGGGTTAAATACATGGCAGGGATGCGCTTCGTGTTTTTTAAAAGCTTTGACGTGATATCGTCAACACCAGCTGAGGAAGATAATTTATGATTATCAATTACTGCGGATATTCCATCTGGTGAAAAAATAATATCCGGCATTGGAGCCATGGCAGCAACAGGGAAAACAGGAAGAGGCAGGTGTGGTTCGGTAGTGAACGCAGATGAAAATGCATTGTTAAACAGTTTGGCACAGTCAATATCAGGTAAAATTTCACCATCTTTCGAAATTCTGACACCATGGGATGACTGGGGATTGATAACATGCCAAAATTTTTAGGGTTACGGCTGACCATGAGGTGTAGGTCTGAATGAAAAAATGAGTGCTTCTGTTGCCGGATAGCTATCAGGTAGGCGCGCTCAGATACACAGTATTTTTCCCAGGAGCTAGGGCTTGGCCTCAGTTTAGCGGAGTAAAATAGACGTTTCTTTTTGTTTTCTAGTTTTTTTAGTGCGTTAGTGAACCATGGTTTATTGCGATTAGAACGAAGTAAGATAGTTGGTATAAACTGCGCAACGAGGTTAGTCATCCTATTTTGGAAGAGTAACCAGTTTTCTTGTATTGAGCGATTTTCAAAACCTAGTTCAAATGATTGATAGAATGCGACTAGTTCATTGTTTATGGCGGTATAATTCCTTTTTCGTACAGGCGGATTGTTTTCTGATCCGAACGACGTGCTATAGGTTAAAATGAGAAAACAGCGCGGATTACTTTGTGATCACTTATTTCGCGTAGGTAGCTAATGGAGGACATGACTTCAGAATGAGTGGTTAGTATGAGGTCTAGTATGTTAGCCGAGCCATGAGTTCTACGCGTTGGCTCTGTTATCATCTGGGGGAGGTTAAAATTAAGGTAGATATCTAAGAATTGTTTAGCTCCTGTCGTGCTAGTAATTGGGCTAGAATAATTTGACGAATTGATATGTGGGTAATTGAAATCTCCAAACAGCAAGATGCAAGCGTTGGGGAATTTTTTCGTTAAATGGTTCAAGGTGTTATTGAGATGGCGGGGGAAGTCAGGATTGGTGCTGGGGGGACGGTAACAGACGCCAAGAAGCAGTAGCTGCGGATTAGCGCGAATGATAAGCCATACAACTTCTAGGTCAGTGGCCACATTAACTGTGGAGTACCCTGCCTATCCTTACGAAAAACATCGAAATTCGGTAGTTCACGCAGAACTTCACCGTCAGTGACATCATTCGTAAGCCATGTTTCAGTTAGTATAAGTAGGTCACGGCCACACGAAGATACTAGATCTGATGCTTGTTGTCTTTTCGGTAGAAAGCTTCTTATGTTAGTAAAAATAACAGAGATTGAAAAAGATTCTCGGAGAACAGGCAGAGCACTTCGGGACAAATGCTGGTGGCAACGCGATAGCTATACTAGTTCTTTCACGGATTGGGAAGCTGGATCAAAAATGTAGCGTTTTGAACCTATGAATAATGTTTTAAAGCGAAGAGAAAAAGGAACTGACTGGCTTCGTGCAAAAGCGACTAGATGTTTTCGCGCGTTCTGTACCAGCTTAGAAAAATCCTCACGCATGCTGTATGAAGTGTTTTTAAGCTTGCAGCCATTTGACAAGATGGATTCTTTAGTTTTAAAGAAGGAAAGTTTGACAAGGATGGGCCGGTTATGACCAGGGATGTATCGACCAAGGCGATGCGCTCGCTCGATTTCCCTTGGCTCTAGGGAAGCATTTAACTGGTCAGAATACAGCCGAATGACAAGTTCTTCTGACTGAGCAAATGATTCAGATTTGTTAGTATCCGTAATGCCATAAGAGATCAAGTTATTGCGCTGAGAGCGATTATCGGCATCATCAAGGCGAGCTTCAAGGTTACAAACCCGATGAACCGTCTCAGCGTTGTCGGTTTGCACGGTTCCGAGCTGCTTCCTCAAGGGCTCAATTTGCTGGCAGTTTGCTTCAACGCTTGTTAACGTCTACTGAGTTCGACCAGGGCGTCATTAGTTGCCAGCAGCTGATGTTTAACATCCTGGACTTCCGAGAGAAGTTTAGACTGCCCAGAAGATAATTTCTTTAGTTCCTCTAAGACTGCCGCTGTATGGGGTCGAGGATTCAGCTCAATATCGCCTCATTGCAGCAAAAGGAAACGCGCAGCACCAAAGCACTCACACGCCATAGAAAACAAACACTGGGGGCTCGGCAGCTGTAGCAAGAGGTAATTGCTCGACCTTTTAGCAAATAAACTGCGTGGTGAACCAACCTGCATGGCGAAGTGCAGCGTGTTAGTGGACATGCTAGAGGCACAGCCGCTGAGCCCACGAAACGAGTCGCACAGGTGCGGAGGATTTATAGCTGCCGTGAAGGCGGCTGTCGATGACGATGGTGCTTGATTGGCTTGACCGAGCTCCAGGGACAGCGAGGGCGATACCTATAGTTCGGTTGATAGTAGATGCGCGAAGATGCGTCGTAATCGCCACCGGGTCATCGTTTGTGTGGGGCCATGATGCGCACGCAACTGGCATGCGCGAAGGAACGGGGACGGCCGGAACACGAAGAAGCGGCAGGATGAGTGCCTCGGTAAACACCTGCATGGCGAAGAGCAGCGGGTTAGTGGACATGCTAGAGGCACAGCTGCTGAGCCCACCTTACATTTCGCTTTGTAGGTGCGTGTTCTAAGGCATCCCGAACTCGCTTCGAAAAGTAATGAGCTTCCCTTTGAGATATAAATTGTTTCTTTCCTGATTTCGTCTTTTCCTCTTAAGTAGTTACTCATGGCGGGTTTCTTTTCCATTTCCGCCACCCATGAGATTATTTCAGCCTCTCTGACTTTCAGCTTGACCTTCTTTGTTGCTTTGTTGCCCACCCTACAGGCCGCATACTTGCTGTAAGCTTCCTAGTTTTTTTTCCTCCACTATGAATCGATGTTTTTCCTGTACAGATACCCGAACACTCTCCCAGCCCATTTACTTTCTTCCATATTCCTCAGCCGTTCTTCATACTCAATTTTACTGCGAGTTTCCCTCACTTCAAAACTAGTCCAGCCCATATCAACGTGCGCAGCTTCGTGTGTAGTCTTCACGTGAGCGCCCAATGCGAGGCGACCCACTGACCTTTGGTTCCCGTCGAGTCCTGATTGTACCCCTCAATTAAAACAAACAACCGCATTTCCAAAAGTCCTGGAACCATTACACCGTTCGACACACCTCGGAGGTCCTCGTACCTATTCTATCCCCATAGCGCTCTGTGCTTCATTGTGGCTGCATTTCTCTTCCCCTTCACTGTTGTTTTTTTCCTGTGTTTCTATATATACATATATATTAAAAATTTAAATTACGGGGTTTTACGTGCCAAAACCACTTTGTGATTATGAGGCACGCCGTAGTGGGGGACTCCGGAAATTTTGACCACCTGGGGTTCTTTAACGTGCACCTAAATCTAAGTACACGGGTGTTTTCGTATTTTGCCCCCATAGAAATGCGGCTGCCGTAGCCGGGATTCGATCCCGGGACCTCGTGCTCACCAGCCTAATAATATATATATATATATTGCATTCGTTTTTTCATATCCCGAGATATTTATATTCTGTTACCCGAGGTTTTCCGAGCCCTGTGTCTCCACTGTACGTTCACTGTTTTCATTGAATACCATAACACCTGATTTTCTAAAACTAAATTTCAAACCTAAGTTGTTGCCTTCCTGCCCAAAGATAATAGCCAGACGTTGCAAATCATTTTGCTTGTTAGCTAGCAACACAATGTCGTCCGCATAAAATAAACCTAGGATCGTCCGCATAAATAAGCCTCCGCATAAATAGACCAACAATGTCGCCCGCATAAATAAGCTTGAGGCATGGCAGCGCCGTCTACATTTCGCGGGGCCAACTTCTCGGTGGAAAAAAAGAAAATCACGTTCGGGGCGCCAACTAGTTTGCTGCGCCACCTCATATCACATCGCTTACACAGAGCACACAACACTACAAATGAAGCGTAAGTGAGAATCATCGTGAAACATTGCGCTACACAAACGGGGACAAACGACGATACACAAGCGCTCATGCCTCTTTCTTCGTCCCCATTTGTGAGCACAAACTTTCACGATTCCTACTAGGCCGGCTCGGAGTGATGCTTAAGTCAGAATCACAACATCACGTCACCATCTAAGCTGAGCGCGCCCATTTGTATTTAGAGATCTCGTTCATAACAGCACGCATTACACTGGTTATCTTTGACATCATCATCATCATCATCAGCCTGGTTACGCCTACTGCAGGGCAAAGGCCTCTCCCATTCTTCTCCAACAACCCCGGTCATGTGCTAATTGTTGCCATGTTGTCCCTGCAAACTTCTTAATCTCATCCGCCCACCTAACTTTCTGCTGCCCCCTGCTACGCTTCCCTTCTCTTGGAATCCAATACGTAACCCTTAATGACCATCGGTTATCTTCCCTCCTCATTACGTGTCCTGCCCATGCCCCCCCCCCATTTCTTTTTCTTGATTTCAACTAAGATGTCATTAACTCGCGTTTGTTCCCTCACCCAATCTGCTCTTTTCTTATCCCTTAACGTTACACCCATCATTCTTCTTTCCATAGCTCGTTGCGTCGTCCTCAATTTAAGAAGAACCCTTTTCGTAAGCCTCCAGGTTTCTGCACCGTACGTGACTACTGGTAAGTCACAGCTGTTATACACTTTTCTCTTCAGGGATAATGGCAACCCGCTGTTCGTGATCTGAGAATGCCTGCCCAACGCACCCCAGCCTATTCTTATTCTTCTGATTATCTCCGTCTCATGATCTGGATCCGCGGTCAGTACCTGCCCTAAGTAGATGTATTCCCTTACCACTTCCAGTGCCTCGCTACCTATTGTAAATTGCTCTTCTCTTCCGAGACTGTTAAGCATTACTTTAGTTTTCTGCAGATTAATTTTTAGACCCACTCTTCTGCTTTGCCTCTCCAGGTCAGTGAGCATGTATTGCAATTGGTCCCCTGAGTTACTAAGCAAGGCAATATCATCAGCGAACCGCTAGTTACTAAGGTGTTCTCCATTAACTTTTATCCCCAATTCTTCCCAATCCAGGTTTCTGAATACCTCCTGTAAACACGCTGTGAATAGCATTGGAGATATTCACAGCGTGTTTACAGGAGGTATTCAGAGACCTGGATTGGGAAGTTGGGATTGGGATTGGGATCTTTGACAATTCTGCTTGAATACAGAACAATATGTTCACCCAGATTTCAAACCAAGCACCATCTGCATGTGGCGTTAGTGTTATTTCGGTGTTCAGATGAAATCAATACTACATTGAACAATTCACCTAAAATCACACATTAATCTTCAGTAACGCGGAACGCGTATCACCTACACTTTTTCTATGGTACTGAGTACATAACTAAAACATAATACTTAGTCAAAAGGTAGTTAAAAAATAAGGGCGCTGATAAAATCTGATAAGGTTAATACTATATATATATTGCCGTTGATTTTTATGGCCACGCATCGGAGTGTTTTGACGACACTGAAAGTGTGGCGTACCAAAAAAAATTAAATTATGGGGTTTTACGTACCAAAACCACTTTCTGCTTATGAGGCACACCGTAGCGGAGGACACCGGAAATTTCTACCACCTCGGGTTATTTAACGTGCTCCTAAACACACGGGTCTTTTCGCATTTCGTCCACATCGAAATGCGGCCGCCGTGGCCGGGATTGTACCTCGCGACCTTGTGCTCAGTAGCCCAACACCATAGCCACTGAGCAACCACGGCAGGTGAATGTCGTATCGTACCAGCTATTTCTAGAGTCTGGGGACAAACTGCAAACGATCTGACCTCTCTCTCTCTCTCTCTCTCCATATATATATATATATATATATATATATATATATATATATATATATATATATATATATATATATATATATATTTCAAATTCTATTACAGTAAGTGAAAGAGCCTGGAAATGCGTCTGTCAGTTACTTGTTTTTCACGGATATAGACCTATTTATCAATCACAAGTGGTGAACCATGGGGGCCCAAAAATTATTTGAATTTCCATTTATTTCTTGAAACCATGTAAAATGTCAAGATGGTACATGAAGAAAAGGATATGAGTGCCTCACAGAGGTCCTGGATCCCGCCCAGTAGCAACAGTACAGTCCGCGTAAAAAATACGCATTTCCTACAAACAATTTTATAATTAAGCAAAGAATTGTACGTCATTTTAGGTTGGCATCATATATGCATCGCTATATTACGCAACAGTATTGTGAAGGTTATATGCAACGACGTACAATCAACATAAATTACTTGCAATATTCGCAAGAAGAAAAGGCAACAGATGTGTGCGATCTTGCGAGAATAACAACCCGATTTCCAGCGCAGCTGTTTCTTTCCAACAGTTGCAACAAAAGTTTCACTTTCTTGTGACTATATCGCATACTATAAAAAGTTGCCCGCTTATATATGACTATTCCGTTTGAAACCTTGCCCCGAAGTAATGCTTTGGAGCACTTCTTGTTGAAAATTGTTAAAAGGCCAGTAATTGATCAACACACGTGCTACTTCACCCTGACATTTCCACCCTCCCTGCCTGCCCTGCTCCCAACTCAATTTCTGCTAGATTTGATATCGGTTGATTAGACAGTTCTCCCAGGGTGGCAGCATAAATTCCCTGTTCGCAAAACACATTCTTAAAACTCCGGATCGCTTGCATGCGTAATTTACTGCAAATTCCATAATTAGTCCCCTGTTCTTTTTAACTGCATATTGCCCATAGCGTGCGCCGTTTATTTTCGTCAGTTATAAACAAAATGTCTTGTTTAGTTCACCGAGTACATCGCTGAAACCCAGTCGGAACATGTTATGACGCCTGAAAATAGGAAAAGAACAACGACGGCTCAGTAATTATTTGGAACGCTTCTAACTGGACCGGGAACATAAAAATTTTGTCGCACATTGCAGTTACCATGTCTCCCGTCCGCTTTCCACGAAGTATAAACGTGTTGTAATGTCGGCACTCTAGGAAGCATAGCTGATCTCAGCCATATCACGCGCTCTAACACTTGAATAAGATTTTTTTTACAAAGGCTGTGTTTGATCCAGCCATACCTCGCACAGAGAGTTTCGTTAGTGTGCCACCAATGTTCGCTAACTGTGGTCTCGGACGCTTCTATAGTTTTGCCAAGGCAGCGACCTCAATTATCTGCCGCTCGCTAGGCACGTTGATAACACTCTAGAATGCTTGCAGGCGTAATTTATTGCCAAAGCCGCAATTACCTATGTATCTTGAACTTGATGTGAACCTACCATTCACCCGTTCACTTGTCCTTACAGTCACTGAACAAAACGAATCTGCCTCTTTTATTTCAGTGAGGGTACCAGGCGAAACGCATGAAAAACCACGCATGAAAAAAGTAAAAAATAACTAGAAAATATGAGGGATTGTCGTTAACGCTTCTAAATTAGCCAGAAAAGCTAACAGTTGAAATGCTGCCTTCAAAGTATCAAATACAAGGAAGGCAGAGTTCTCTTGGGACAATGGGAAACATAATAGCAGCAGCGTGATACTCTCGAGCACTTGCTGACAATTTTTTAACGCAGTATTTGACCAACACGCATTTACCATCGCACATTAACTTGGTGGATTGTTCCCCTTATCTTCGCAAAATTTGACCTCAGTTGTAATTATGCCAGCGCAGCCATCTAAGTATTGCACCGCTCGTGAAACAGACTAATACTGCTGTGGACCACTTGCAGACATCTACTGGAAAATGAGCATTTAGTCCTCCCATTTGGAACATTGCCTACACATTGGCCATACCATGCTCCTAATTGTCCCCAGATGTAAACAAGATTCCTCATTTAGCTCCCAGAGGACACCGGAGAAATAAACCACGAATCTCGTATGATGCAAGAAAACACATGGAAAAGCGGGGGTTTAGTAGGCTAGTCTGCAACATCTGCATTTAAAGCAGGAAAGTGAATGTTTCGCAACGCATTGCGCTTAAAGTTTTCTCTAATGTCACGGAACTTGAACCGTCTCTCATGGCGTTGTTTTAGGAGTCTGCGAAACATTTCGATTAGCGGCTGTATTATACCCTAAAATGCTTCAATGAGCAACTTGCCACAAACGCTGTAATGAATCGACACAGAATAAACATTTATCACTCGTCAGTCAGAACATTGATTCGTACTTGGAATAAATATAAACACTGTGCCCCATATGTAGATATATATTACACAGGATACCGAGACAAAACAACAAAATGCCGAGTATAACGAATAAAAATTGGGAGAAAGTGATTTTTCAGTAATTGTTTTCAAAGCAGATAACCAACCTGCACTGCAAATTTTGCTGTACACGTCACCAAAAAGTGGCGCTCAGTTTTTAAATATACGATATATCTGCTGTTTCTTTATTCTGCCGGGAAACAAGTAATAGTCTTGCTCTTGTTTAGAATAGACTGAAAATGAAGTCGTGAAAGTAGAGTGACGCATCCCTTTAGAAAAAACTGAAGTCAATGGTATTAAAAGGACACTGCACGTTGACCAATGTCATTTTCACGAGCATATCTAAAGGAAGTCATGATTACACGATGAAATTCGACAGCAATACTTGTGAGAGGTTTGATTAAATTGTTTATGGTGATAATATACTGTCTATATATATATGTATTCATCTCATCTATGCGATCGCATGCGCGTGCTGTTCCTTTGTCTCTGCGTGTAGTAGTTAAGAGAGTCAGTTTAAGGGCGGAGAAGAGGGAAGGAAAGGAAAGCAAACTTGCAGCGCCGTGGTTTTAAAGCGCAACCGTGGTAGAGAAATGGAAAGGCGATATAAGCATGCGTGGCCATGATACGCACACGACAAACTGCCTTACAATATTTAGACTTGAGGGGAAGCTTCGTTAACAAACTATAACACGGCAATGAGCACTCGAATACGACGAGAGAAATAATTGAGACGTGGAAAATTCCCTTGAAATAAATCTGGTTTGCGAGACAAATGTTTGTATGTATTGAATCTTGTATGTATAGAATAGCTCTCGAAGATAGCTATTCCGGCGGCTAGCTTCCCACGCTATGCGTGCCGTCCTCGCACCTGTTAAAACTTTTCCTAGACGCTAGAACTATACCATTCCTACGCAACCTTGAGCGATCGGAAAGCGCGTTTTCCACGCCTGGCCGGCGGAGAGGGGGGGCTTCGTTCCGGCCGCGAAGCTCTCCACATCCCCGTAAGGAGCCTGGCGGTGGTCTCGTGCGGACGATGCCCTCTCGGTGAGCGCATATTTCCCCCCTCATCTTTTAAGAGATTCAATACATACAAGCATTTGTCTCGCAAACCAGATTTATTTCAAGGGAATTTTCCACGTCTCAATTATCGCGGACAACTGTCGCGGACAACACCAGCCCCTTTCCACATAAGTATGAGGCTCGGAGCAGGAGCTATAGCGCTTGAAAGTAACCGCTGGCTTGACGAACCAACCGACTGAGCTACCTTTCCGGGCAACATTGAAGGATCGCGAGTTCAAATCACATGTTATGTTCCTTTTTTTTTTAAAGTATTTTCCTTCCTTTTATCACAGTACGGAAACCCTCTTAAAAAAAAAAATTCTATATCCTCAATTATGTGTGGCCACACATGTGCAGGTCATAAATACCAGGTTCTCTAGCCGAGTGCCATCCATGCGGTATAACCGAGCTCAGATTGGTCCACCTTGACTGATCAAATAGGGCGCCACTGTAGGTTAAATGAGGCGTACAACTCCTGCGGGACCCGCCGTGGTTGCTCAGTGGTCATGGTGTTAGACTGCTGAGCACGAGGTCGCGGGATCGGACCCCGGCCACGGCGGCCGCATTTCGATGGGGGCGAAATGCGAAAACACCCGTGTACTTAGAATTAGGTGCACGTTAAAGAACCCCAGGTGGTCGAAATTTTCGGAGTCCTCCACTACGGCGTGCATAATCAGAAAGTGGTTTTTCTCACGCAAAACACCATAATTCAAATTTTAATTTAACTCCTGCGGGGACGGTAGAGTATCCGTCTCCAGTGCAAGGGGACCGTGATTCAAATCCCGGTGCCGCGCAATTCTCCTCCGGGAAATACAAAAAAAAAAAGAAAAAAGGAACCGTGTGTTGAGAAATTGCACAAACAGGCCTGGAGTGCGGCCTGATGCCGGTGACCAGAACCGGTAACGCACTCTCTCACCAGAGCAGGATTGGCCACCCTGGTGCAGTACTTGGCCACAACCTCCTATATGAATACAACAATCAAACCCCGGCCCTCAGTCCCCAGCAGCCGCGAAGCAACTGACCACGGCGGCGGTCAGATCTGTAACGCTGCAGAGGGTGCTAAGAATACCTGGCTCCGGACAGGCCGCCATTGGAATCTGAACCTGGCAACGTTTAACGTTAGAACGCTATCTAGTGAGGCGAGTCTAGCAGTATTATTGGAGGAATTAGAGGGTAGTAAATGGGATATAATAGGGCTCAGTGAGGTTAGGAGGACAAAAGAAGCATATACAGTGCTAAAAAGCGGGCATGTACTGTGTTACCGGGGCTTAGCGGAGAGGCGAGAACTAGGAGTCGGATTCCTGATTAATAAGGAAATAGCTGGTAACATACAGGAATTCTATAGCATTAACGAGAGGGTGGCAGGTCTTGTTGTGAAACTTAATAAGAGGTACAAATAAGAAGGTGGTACAAGTCTATGCCCCTACATGCAGTCATGATGACCAGGAAGTCGAAAGCTTTTATGAAGACGTGGAATCGGCGATGGGTAAAGTCAAAACAAAATACACTATACTGATGGGCGACTTCAATGCCAGGGTAGGCAAGAAGCAGGCTGGAGACAAGTCAGTGGGGGAATATGGCATAGGCTCTAGGAATAGCAGAGGAGAATTATTAGTAGAGTTTGCAGAACAGAATAATATGCGGATAATGAACACCTTTTTCCGCAAGCGGGTTAGTCGAAAGTGGACGTGGAGGAGCCCGAATGGTGAGACTAGAAATGAAATCGACTTCATACTCTGCGCGAACCCTGGCATCATACAAGATGTAGACGTACTCGGCAAGGTACGCTGCAGTGACCATAGGATGGTAAGAACTCGAATTAGCCTAGACTTGAGGAGGGAACGGAAGAAACTGGTACACAAGAAGCCAATCAATGAATTAGCGGTAAGAGGGAAACTAGAGGAATTCCGGATCAAGCTACAGAACAGGTATTCGGCTTTAACTCAGGAAGAGGACCTTAGTGTTGAAGCAATGAACGACTATCTCATGGGAACCATTAAGGAGTGCGCAATAGAAGTCGGTGGTAACTCCGTTAGACAGGAAACCAGTAAGCTATCGCAGGAGACGAAAGATCTGATCAAGAAACGCCAATGTATGAAAGCCTCTAACCCTACAGCTAGAATAGAACTGGCAGAACTTTCTAAGTTAATCAACAAGCGTAAGACAGCGGACCTCAGGAACTATAATATGGATAGAATTGAACAGGCTCTCAGGAACGGATGAAGCCTAAAAACAGTGAATAAGAAACTAGGAATAGGCAAGAATCAGATGTGTGCGTTAAGAGACAAAGCCGGCAATATCGTTACTAATATGGATGAGATAGTTCAAGTGGCTGAGGAGTTCTATAGAGATTTATACAGTACCAGTGGCACCCACGACGATAGTGGAAGAGAGAATAGCCTAGAGGAATTCGAAATCCCACAGGTAACGCCAGAAGAAGTAAAGAAAGCCTTAGGAGCTATGCAAAGGGGGAAGGCAGCCGGGGAGGATCAGGTAACAGCAGATTTGTTGAAGGATGGGGGTCAGATTGTTCTAGAGAAACTGGCCACCCTGTATACGCAATGCCTCATAACCTCGAGCGTACCGGAATCTTGGAAGAACGCTAACATAATCCTAATCCATAAGAAAGGGGACGCCAAAGACTTGAAAAATTATAGACCGATCAGCTTACTGTCCGTTGCCTACAAAGTATTTACTAAGGTAATCGCAAATAGAATCAGGAACACCTTAGACTTCTGTCAACCAAAGGACCAGGCAGGATTCCGTAAAGGCTACTCAACAATAGACCATATTCACACTATCAATCAAGTGATAGAGAAATGTGCAGAATATAACCAACCCTTATATATAGCTTTCATTGATTACGAGAAAGCGTTTGATTCAGTCGAAACCTCAGCAGTCATGGAGGCATTACGGAATCAGGGTGTAGATGAGCCATATGTAAAGATACTGGAAGATATCTATAGCGGCTCCACAGCCACCGTAGTCCTCCACAAAGAAAGCAACAAAATCCCTATAAAGAAAGGCGTCAGACAGGGAGATACGATATCTCCAATGCTATTCACAGCATGTTTACAGGAGGTATTCAGAGGCCTGGAGTGGGAAGAATTGGGGATAAAAGTTGATGGAGAATACCTTAGCAACTTGCGATTCGCTGATGATATTGCCTTGCTTAGTAACTCAGGAGACCAATTGCAATGCATGCTCACTGACCTGGAGAGGCAAAGCAGAAGGGTGGGTCTGAAAATTAATCTGCAGAAAACTAAAGTAATGTTTAACAGGCTCGGAAGAGAACAGCAGTTTACGATAGGTAGCGAAGCACTGGAAGGAGTAAGGGACTACATCTACTTAGGGCAGGTAGTGACCACGGATCCGGATCATGAGACTGAAATAACCAGAAGAATAAGAATGGGCTGGGGTGCGTTTGGGAGGCATTCTCAAATCATGAACAGCAGGTTGCCACTATCCCTCAAAAGGAAAGTGTATAACAGCTGTGTGTTACCAGTACTCACATATGGGGCAGAAACCTGGAGACTTACGAAAAGGGTTCTGCTGAAATTGAGGACGACGCAACGAGCTATGGAAAGAAGAATGATGGGTGTGACGTTAAGGGATAAGAAAAGAGCAGATTGGGTGAGGCAACAAACGCGGGTAAACGACATCTTAGTTGAAATCAAGAAAAAGAAATGGGCATGGGCCGGACATGTAATGAGGAGGGAAGATAACCGATGGTCACTAAGGGTTACGGACTGGATTCCAAGGGAAGGGATGCGTAGCAGGGGGCGGCATAAAGTTAGGTGGGCGGATGACATTAAGACGTTTGCAGGGACAACATGGCCACAATTAGTACATGACCGGGGTAGTTGGAGAAGTATGGGAGAGGCCTTTGCCCTGCAGTGGGCGTAACTAGGCTGATGATGATGATGATGATACTGTCAAGGTGCAGCGGTGGCGTAAAGGTAGAACACCCGCCTCGCCTGCAAGAGGTCCGTGATTCGAATCCCGGTGCCGCGCAATTTTCAACCGGATTAAAAAAAAATCCGCGTGTTGATAAAATTGCACAAACAGGCCTGGAGTGCGGCCTGATCCCGGTGACCAGAACCGGTAACGCACTCCCTCACCAGAGCAGGATTGGCCACCCTAGTGCAGTACTTGGCCACAACCTTCTATATGAACACAACAATCAAACCCCGGCCCTCATTCCCCAGCAGCTGCGAAGCAACTGACCACGGCGGTGGTCAGCCCTGCGACGCAGCAGAGGGTGCTAAGAATCCCTGGCTTCCGACAGGTCGCCATTGGAATATGAACCAGGCAACGTTTAACGCTAGAACGTTATCTAGTGAGGCGAGTCTAGCAGTGCTATTGGAGGAATTAGAGGGCAGTAAATGGAATATAATAGGGTTCAGTGAAGTTAGGAGGACAAAATAAGCATATACAGTGCTAAAAAGCGGGCACGTCCTGTGCTACCGGAGTTTAGCGGAGAGACGAGAACAAGGATTCGGATTGCTAATTAATAAGAATATAGCTAGTAACATGCAGGAATTCTGTAGCGTTAACGAGAGGGTGGCAGGTCTTATTGTGAAACTAAATAAGAGGTATAAATTGCAGGTCGTACAACTCTTACGCTTGTTGATTAACTTCGAAAGTTCTGCAAGTTCTATTGTAGCTGTAGGGTTAGAGGCTTTCATACATTGGCGTTTCTTGATTAGATCTTTCGTCTCCTGCGATATCTTACTGGTATCCTGTCTAACAGAGTTACCACCCACTTATATTGCACACTCCTTAATAATACCCACACGATTGTCGTTCATTGCTTCAACACTAAGGTCCTCTTCTTGAGTTAAAGCCGAATACCTGTTCTGTCGCTTGATCTGTACGACCTTCAAGTTATACCTCTTATGTTTCACAATAAGACCTGCCACCCTCTCGTTAATGCTATAAAATTCCTGCATGTTACTAGCTATATTCTTATTAATTAGGAATCCGAATTCGAACAAACGCCTCTACATATAGTAATGATGACCAGGAAGTCGAAATCTTCTATGAAGACGTGGAATTGGCGATGGGAAAAGTCAAAACAAAATACTCTATACTCATGGGCGACTTCAATGCCAAGGTAGGCAAGAAGCAGGCTGGAGACAAGTCAGTGGGGGAATATGGCATAGGCACTACGAATAGCAGGGGAGAGTTATTAGTAGACTTTCCGGAATAGAATAATATGCGGATAATGAATACCTTCTTCCGCAAGCGCGATAGCCGAAAGTGGACGTGGAGGAGCCCGAACGGCGAGACTAGAAATGAAATAGACTTCATACTCTGCGCTAACCCTGCCATCATACAAGATGTGGACGTGCTCAGCAAGGTGCGCTGCAGTGACCATAGATTGATAAGAACTCGAATTAACCTAGACCTGAGGAGGGAACGGAAGAAACTGGTACATAAGAAGCGGATCAATAAGTTAGCGGTAAGAGGGAAGATAGAGGAATTCCAGATCAAGCTACAGAACAGGTATTCGGCTTTAACTCAGGAAGATGACCTTAGTGTTGAAACAACGAACGACAATCTTGTGGGCATCATTAAGTAGTGTGCAATAGAAGTGGGTAGTAACTCTGTTAGACAGGATACCAGTAAGCTGTCGCAGGAGACGAAAGACCTGATCAAGGAACGCCAATGTATGAACGCATCTAACCCTACAGCTACAATAAAACTGGCAGAACTTTCGAAGTTAATCAACAAGCGTAAGACAGCTGACATTAGGAAGTATAATATGGATAGAATTGAACATGCTCTCGGGAACGGAGGAAGCCTAAAAGCAGTGAAGAAGAAACTAGGAATTGGCAAGAATCAGATGTATGCGTTAAGGGACAAAGCCGGCAATATCATTACTAATATGAATGAGATAGTTCAAGTGGCTGAAGATTTCTATAGAGATCTATACAGTACCAGTGGCACCCAAAACGATAATGGCAGAGAATAGTCTAGAGGAATTCGAAATCCCACAGGTAACGCTGGAGGAAGTAAAGAAAGCCTTGGGAGCAATGCAAAGGGGGGAGGCAGTTGGCAGGATCAGGTAACAGCAGATTTGTTGAAGGATGGTGGGCAGATTGTTCTAGAGAAACTGGCCACCCTGTATACGCAATGCCTCATGACCTCGAGCGTACCGGAATCTTGCAAGAACGCTTATATAATCCTAATCCATAAGAGAGCGGATACCAAAGACTTGAAAAATTATAGACCGATCACCTTACTGTCAGTTGCCTACAAACTATTTACTAAGGTAATCGCAAATAGAATCAGGAACACCTTAGACTTCTGTCAAGCAAAGGACCAGGCAGGATTCCGTCAGGACCCCCTCCCCGCCCCAAATCATTAAATGGTTCCGTTTCTGGTCACAAAGCTAATCTCTCTATTTCGATTATTTTCACAAACATTCGCAGCTTCCTTTCTAAACGCCACCACGTGTCAAGCCTTGTATCTTCATCCAGTAGCAACTTACTTATTCTAACTGAAACGTGGTTGACCTCTGACGTCACCGATGGCGAAGTTTTATCCGACTTGCCCAACTTTAATCTTTTTAGAAAGGATCGTCTCGGCACACGTGGCGGTGGCGTCCTCATTGCTGCAAACAAACAGCTTTCGTGTTCTGTTATCAAAATATCCTCCGACCTTGAAATATTATGGTTAATCTGTCGTTCCGCACCACAGTCTGTGCTCTTGGGAGTTTGCTACAGGCCTCCTAGACACACTCCAGATTTTTCACGCGAACTTAATAATATTTTAACCAAACTTTCGACTAAATACCCTAATGCTCGCGTCGTTCTCTTTGGAGACTTTAACTTTCCGAATATCGACTGGATGACCCTAACCTCGTCAGCACCCAATGCGAAAGAAGCTAACGAATTTCTTGACGTTTGCCTAAACTTTAATCTTACTCAGCTAGTATCACAACCTACACGAGTCACTTCCGATACCGCCAATATTCTTGACATAATCTTAACAACAGATCCAGGGAGCCTATCTTCTATAACATTTCTAAAAGAAATAAGTGACCACAAAGTAATTCATGCTAATTTTGCCTTTGTCCCCGAAATACGCCACGCTTGCAGGAAAACAATTCGACTATATGACAAGGGGAACTATGGGGCCATCATTAGTGAACTTAATGCCTTTTTTCCCTCGTTTCAAGATGGTTTTTGGGAACGACCTATTAACGAAAACTGGTCACTCTTCAAGAACAAAATGAACCGATTAGCTGATGACTTCATCCCTAAGGTAACTTTCCGTCCTACCCGTCAAAAACCTTGGTTTACTAAATCATTAAAATCGCTTGAAAACAAGAAGAAACGTCTTTTTCGTATCGCCAAGACTAGAAACAGTGTTTGCGCATGGGACAAATACAACATTGCAGAAAAAGCATACTTAACAGAAGTGCGCAACGCTAAATACTCATTCTTTCACACTGAGCTATCAAAAATCCTTGCTGATTCACCCAAACGTTTCTGGCAAATTCTAAACCCACATGACACCCCTCCCGTTATCCTTACTAATCAATCTGGTCAAGAAGCAAGTTGTTCAGAAAGTGCCAATATATTTAATACAGCCTTTTCGTCTGTCTTTACAAATGAACCTAACCCTACTGAAACAGAACCGTTTTCCGCTAGTTTACCAGAAATGCCACCCATAAGCATTAGTTTCGCTGGTATCCTGTCCTTAATTGAAAAAATGAAATTGTCATCTTCTACTGGTACGGACGAAATAAATTCCAAGCTCTTGAAAAACACTAAGCACATATCTGCCGAATTTTTACTGTTACTGTTTTCCCAGTCACTTTCCTCAGGAATTCTCCCTTACGACTGGAAGTGTGGGAAGGTCATTCCAGTTCACAAAGCAGGCAACAGAGACTGTCCGTTAAATTACCGCCCCATATCTCTAACCAGTGTGTGCTGCAAACTCATGGAACATATCATATACTCTCAGGTCATGCATTTCCTTGATTCTAACAGCTTTTTTAATCCCTCTCAACACGGATTTCGAAAAGGCCTCTCATGCGAATCCCAACTAGCCCTTTTTCTTCACGACCTGAATGCTAACCTCGACACTAACCTACAAACAGATGCCATTTTTCTTGACTTCACCAAGGCTTTTGATAAAGTACCACACAAGCGTCTGCTAATGAAGCTCTCTCAACTAAATCTGCCACACGACGTTCTAAACTGGATCGCCCAATTTCTGACTAACCGCTCTCAGTTTGTTTCCCTTAACAATGTCAAGTCTGACTCGCTCCCTGTAACGTCCGGCGTGCCGCAGGGATCTGTCCTCGGCCCACTTTTATTTCTAATATATATCAACGACTTGCCTAATAATTTATCATGTAACATCCGCATATTCGCTGACGACTGTGTTATCTACCGCAAAATAACTAACATATCTGACCAAACAGCCCTACAAAATGATCTTAATAAAGTGTTAGACTGGTGTAACCGCTGGCTAATGACCCTTAATCCTAACAAATGTAAATTAGTTTCCTTCCACCGCCGCAAAAACCCACTCCAATTTCCTTATAAAATCGCTAACATACCAGTTGGAACAAGTGAATCCTATAAATACCTTGGTGTAACATTAACCCCTGATCTTTCCTGGCGCACCCATGTCACGAATATCATTTCATCGGCTAACCGATCATTAGGATTTCTAAAACGTCATCTGCGTCACTCACCCTACCACGTAAGACTTTTGGCTTACCAATCGTTAATTCGACCCAAACTTGAATACGCATCACCAATCTGGAGCCCTCACCAAGTTTATTTGATTAACGCTATCGAAGCAGTGCAAAATCGTGCTGCTCGCTTCATTCATTCTTCTTATTCATATGATATCAGTGTGTCATCCCTTAAGAATGACTCTGGTCTGCCCACTCTTTCGTCTCGCCGCAGGATCGCCACACTATCACTTTACCACAAGTTTTATCACAGTTCTTTCAGCCATCCACCTTACATCGCTCCCGCCGCTCGCACATCCCCCCGCACGGGCCATCCACTTCAAGTCACCCGACCCCGTTCTGGCACCACTACTTTTTCTGCATCATTTTTTTGCCGCGCAGCTTCAGAATGGAATGGCCTTCCCCACGACATTGTTTCAATCACCTGTCCATCACGTTTTATTCAAAGTGTATCCATATACCTGTCTTGTTAAATACCTGTGGCATTTGTAACATCTCTGTACAACCCACCCCTTATGTAACACCCCCTTGTGGGGTCTTTAAGGAAATAAAGTGAAGTGAAGTGAAGTGAAGGCTACTCAACAATAGACCATATTCACACTATCAATCAGGTGACAGAGAAATGTGCGGAATATAACCAACCCCCCTTACATATAGCCTTAATTGATTACGAGAAAGCGTTTGATTCTGTCGAAACCTGAGCAGTCATGGAGGTATTACGGAATCAGGGTGTAGACGAGCCGTATGTAAAAATACTCAAGGATATCTATAGCGGCTCCACAGCCACCGTAGTCCTCCATAAAGAAAGCAAAAAAATCCCAATAAAGAAAGGCGTCAGGCAGGGAGACACGATCTCTCCATTGCTATACACAGCGTGTTTACAGGAGGTATTCAGAGACGTGGGTTGAGAAGAATTGGGGATAAAGGTAAATGGAGATTACCTTAGTAACTTGCGATTCGCTGATGATATTGCCTTGCTTAGTAACTCAGGGGACCAATCGCAATGCATGCTCACTGACTTGGGAAGCCAAAGCAGAAGAATATCTAAAAATTAATCTGCAGAAAACTAAAGTAATGTTTAACAGTCTCGGAAGAGAACAGCAATTTACAATATGTAGCGAGGCACTGGAAGTGGTCGCTACATATTGTAAAGGCAGGTAGTGACGGCAGATCCGGATCATGAGACGGAAATAATCAGAAGAATAAGAGTGGGCTGGGGTGCGTTTGGCAGGCATTCTCAGATCATGAACAGCAGGCTGCCATTATCCCTCAAGAGGAAAGTGTATAATAGCTGTGTCTTACCAGTACTCACCTATGGGGCAGAAACCTGGAGGCTTGCGAAAAGGGTTCAACTTAAATTGAGAACGACGCAACGAGCTATGGAAAGAAGAATGATGGGTGTAACGTTAAGGGATAAGAAAAGAGCAGATTGGGTGAGGGAACAAGCGCGAGTTAATGACATCTTAGTTGAAATCAAGAAAAAGAAATGGTGGGGGGGGCATGGGCAGGACATATAATGAGGAGGGAAGATAACCGATGGTGATTAAAGGTTACAGACCGGATTCCAAGGGAAGGGAAGCGTAGCGGGGGGCGGCAGAAAGTTAGGTGGGCGGATGAGATTAAGAAGTTTGCAGGGACGACATGGCCACAATTAGTACATGACTGGGGTTGTTGGAGAAGTTTGGGAGAGGCCTTTGGGCCCTGCAGTGGGCGTAACCAGGCTGATGGTGATGATGATACTGTCACGTGGTCTTGACGTCAAAGAACACAGTAGCAATACTGCGAAAGGCCAAACTAGCTTTTATTGGGCTAACCTGTGCCCACAAAACAGGCTACACTTAAAGCACAACAAGAGCGGCGAACACAGTCGGCAATCGTCGAAAATCTGATCAACGAGTCAAGCGCGTCGGCTCTTATACATCAATCGTAGAATGTTCCAGACTAATCGCTGGGACCCGCGCGCCTTCCACAAAGTTCTACATTATTCGCGTCGCGCACACATGCAATCAGATTACACAAGTTTCGGTCACAGACAATGGATGGAACCATTCATAACATTCCAGAAACTTTCCACACATGGAAGCGCGTCCTGCGCTGTGCGATAACATTTGTTAGGTGGTGAAACGTGTCGCTCGATAAAGACAAGTAAACGTGTCAATACCCCCCTCTTAAAAAGCATCGACCCGATGCTGCAAACAAACGAAAGTATTAAAGAAAAGCACTCCTAGCAAAGAAAACAAAAATAAGGAAGTTCGTCAGCGCGCGTAAAAGGGCTTCAGACGCACTACGTGGACCATTTCAGATCGTGAGCGGCGCCGCTGTGACTGCGAAATGCCGTCGTGCACCACCTCATAGTCCAGTTCCCAACACGTCGGATGATCTTGTAGGGTCCGAATTAACGTCGCAATAGGTTCTCACTGAGTCTTCGTCGACGTATTGGTGTGCAAACCCAAACACAGTCACCGGGCAGGTACTCGACGAAGCGTCGTCGGAGGTTGTAGTGTCGGCAGTCGGTACGCTGCTGGTTCTTGATCCGTAGGCGGGCGAGCTGTCAGGCTTCTTCGGCGCGCAGGAGATTGCTAGCGACGTCAAGATTCTCCTCCTCAGTGACGTGCGGCAGCATGGCGTCGAGCGTCTTCGTCGGGTTCCTGCCGTAAACCAACTTGAACGGCGTGATCTATGTTGTTTCTTGCACCGCCGTGTTGTAAGCGAAGGTTACGTACGGCAGGAGGGCATCCCAGGTCTTGTGTTTGACGTCGACGTACATTGATAGCATGGCGGCGAGGGTTTTATTCAGGCCCTCCGTAAGACCATTCGTCTGTGGGTGGTGGGCAGTTGTCCTCCTGTGCCTTGTCTGACTGTACTGAAGAATGGTTTGGGTGAGCTCCGCTGTAAAGGCGGTTCCTCTGTCGGTGATGAGGACTTCTGGGGCGCCCTGTCGCAGCAGAATGCTTTCGACGAAAACTTTTGTCACTTCAGCTGCGCTGCCTATCGGCAGAGCTTTAGTTTCAGCGAAGCGGGTGAGGTAGTCCGTCGCCACGACGATCCACTTATTTCCGGACGTTGACGTCGGAAACGGTCCCAAGTCCATCCCGATCTGCTGAAAACGTCGGCGAGGAGGCTTGATCGGCTGTAGTAATCCGGCTGGCCTTGTGGGTGGTGTCTTGCGTCGCTCACCGTCTCGGCATGTCTTGACGTAACGGGCAATGTTAGCGGTTAGGCGCGGCCAGTAATACCTTTCTTGTATCCTCGATAGCGTCCGGGAGAAGCCGAGGTGCCCGGCGATCCGATCGTCATGTAGGGCGTGCAATATTTCTGGCCGCAATCCTCATGGGACAACAAGAAGGTAGTTGGCGCGCACTGGTCAGAAGTTCTTCTTCACGAGTAGATTGTTTTGAACTGTGAAGGAAGATAATCCGCGCTTAAATGCCCTGGGGACAACATCGGGTTGCCTTTCCAAATATTCGACGAGGCCTTTTAGCTCCGGGTCTGCCCGTTACTGTTCAGCGAAGTCTTCGGTGCTTATCATTCCGAGGAAGACATCGTCATTCCCGTCATCTTGCGGCGGCGGGTCAATGGGGGCGCGTGATCGGCAATCGGCATCGGAGTGTTCTCGTCCGGACTTGTAGGTTACAGTATTCTTGTAGTCTGTGGCTCCACCGCGCCAGTCGTCCTGAAGGATCCTTTATATTCGCTAGCCAACACAACACGTGATGGTTGCTGACGACTTTGAATGGCCTGCCATAAAGATAAGGGCGAAATTTAGCTGAAGCCTAAACGATGGCAAGGCATTCCTTTTCGGTTGTTGAATAGTTGCCTTCCGCTTTTGACAGCGACCGGCTAGAGTAAGCTATCACCTGTTCGACTCCGTTTCTCCTCTGGACTAGAACGGCACCGAGGCCTAGGCTACTGGCGTCAGTATGGATTTTTGTATCGGCGTACTCGTCGAAGTGCGCAAGTATCGGCGGCGACTGCATGCGTCGTCTGAGTTCTTCAAATGCGTCGGGCTGCGGCGTTTCCCACTTCAACTCAACATCACATTTAGTTAAACGTGTCAACGGCTCAGTGATGCGTGAAAAGTCCTGGACAAAGCGCCTGTAGTGGCACACATGCCAAGGAATCTACCCACTGCCTTCTTGTAGATGGGTTGCGGGAACTGTGCGATTGCAGCTGTCTTTTGCGTGTCTGGACGGACACCAGATTTGCTGATTACGTGGCCTAGGAAGAGAAGCTCATTGTAAGCGAAGCGGCATTTTTCCGGCTTGAGAATAAGCCCTGATGAGTTGATGGCCTCTAGTACTCTCGCAAGCCGCCTGAGGTGATCGTCGAAATTTCCGGCGAAGACGACGACGTCATCCAAGTAAACGAGACAGGTCTGCCACTTCAATCCTGCTAAAACCGTGTCCATCACACGCTGGAACGTTGCAGGCGCCAAGCGCAGTCCGAATGGCATAACCTTGAACTCGTAGAGGCCGTCTGGGGGGATGAAGGTGGTGTTTTCGCGATCTCTTTCGTCGACTTCTATTTGCCAATAGCCAGACTTGAGGTCCATCGACGGGAAGTATTTAGCGTTGCAGAGCCGATTCAGTGCGTCGTCTATTCGTGGGAGGGGGTATACGTCCTTCTTCGTAATCTTGTTCAGACGACGATAATCGACGCAGAAACGTAGGGTTCTGTCCTTTTTCTTCACCAAGGCTACAGGAGATTTTCACGGGCTTTTGGACGGCTGGATGATGTCGTCGCGCAGCATTTCGTCGACTTGGTGCCTTATAGCCTCACGTTCTCGTGTAGAAACTCGATAAGGGCTCTGGCGGAATGGTCGAGCACACTCTTCGGTTATTATGCCACGCTGTGCGACTGGCGTTTTTCAAATCGTTGATGACGTCGAAAAGCACTCTTTGTATCGTCGAAGCAAGCTTCTCAGCTGTTGCTTAATCATGGGAAGACTTGGATTTATGTCGAAGTCTGGTTCGGGAACTACAGTCGTCGGGGTACATGAGGCAGAATCCCAGAGGACAAACGCATTGCTGGTTTCCAGAATTTCCTGAATGTATGCGATCTTCGTGCCCTTGTTGATGTGCTTGAACTCCTGGCTGAAGTTTGTCAGCAACACTTTCGTGTTTCCTCCGTGCTCTGGAGGGATTCCTATAACGACGCAAATTTCACGGTCGAGTTTTAGACGTTGGTCGCCTTTGATGACGCCTTCTACGTCAGCGGATATTTCTGTGCCGACCGAAATAACGATGCTCGAGCGAGGCGGGATGTTGACTTTAGTTTCGAGCACGCTTAAGGCATGGTGACTACGAGAGCTCTCCGGCGGTATCGCTCGATCTTCCGACAGCGTTATCGACTTCAACTTCAGGTCGATGATTGCGCCGTGTTGGTTCAGGAAGTCCATGCCGAGAATGACGTCTCATGAACACTGTTGGAGGATAACGAAGGTGGCAGTGTAAGTCCGGTCATGAACGGTAATTCTTGCCGTGCAGATTCCAGTCGGCGTAATGAAGTGTCCTCCAGCGGTTCAAATTTGAGGGCCTTCCCATGCAGTTTTAACTTTCTTCAACTGGGCGGCGACGTGTCCACTCATTACGGAGTAATCGGCCCCTCCCCGCAGGGGCGTGTGCGTCAGCAGGCGTTTGGTGTGTTGCGACACCACGTACCCGAGCACACGAGGGTTGGACCCTCCCGCGTGTAGCCGTGCGCGGCTTAGCCGTGTCCAGGGAAAGGGGGATCCTGGAGGTTGAGCCGATGCCGGGTGTTCGGACCTTTAAGGCCCCCCGGCGGTGGCAACACACCTCTGTGGCCTCAGCTTCACGTAGACGGCACCCCCGGACTGACCCACCCGGGGGAAATCGGCAGTCACCTTTTCCTGTCTTCTCCCTCTAAACGCTTTTTCTTTACCCTCTTCTTTCACACCTGTCCTGTCTCTTTGTATCTTCTGTTCACTTCAATTTTTCGTAGGTGGCAAGGGTTAACCTTGTGTGGCTAAAATACCTTGGTTATGTCGTATCTCGATGTACAGCTGGCGTGCACAGGACTTATTCGCATGTTCCTGTCGCGTCCCCCTCGTTAGGCTCCATGGTGGGCGGTTGGCACCGTGGCTGAACAACAAAAGTTTTGTATGGCTCCTCCCTTACCCCAAAATGATCGCCCCTCTTACAAAAGAGGGCGGACCGAAGCAACTGAATTTTTCCAGAAAAGAAAAGTAGCCTTCCCAAAATACCATGTAATACACAGTGAAGTAAAAGAAAAGCCAGCAAGAATCTTGTCCCCATTCACAGTATCAAAGTCCTTGACAGAAGCCCTCGGCTCTGGCTACAAGCTGTCAAAAATGTCTAGTGGCGATTTGCTGATCGAACTTCGAGACAACGTGCAATACAACAAAGTGTCAAACCTCGCGTCCATTGGGGACATCCCTGTCTCCGTTACATCGCACCGATCCCTCAACACTGTCCGCGGTGTAATATCAGAAATCGACTTCGTACACTTAACAGAAGAAGAAATGCTTGAAGTGCTCACCGACCAAGATGTCATAGACGTTCACCGGATCAAAATCCGGAAGGACAACAAAGAAATCGACACGAAACACCTTATCCTCACCTTCAACAGCAACACACTCCCTGAACAAATAGAAGTCGGCTACTTGAAAATAGATGTAAGGCCTTATATTCCCAACCCCCGCAGATGTTTCAATTGTCAGAGGTTCGGCCATGGCTCACAGAGTTGCCGGGGCCGCAAAACTTGCGCAAAATGTGCTTCGAAAGAACATGCTACTGAAAACGGTGCAGCGCGCTGCCTAAACTGCGAAGGAGAACATGCCGCGTACTCCAGGGCGTGTCCGTCCTGGGAAAAAGAAATCATCACGCTGAAAACCAACGAAAACATTTCATTCAAAGAAGCGAGAA
The DNA here is from genome assembly GCF_050947875.1 of Dermacentor variabilis. NCBI lineage: Eukaryota > Metazoa > Arthropoda > Arachnida > Ixodida > Ixodidae > Dermacentor > Dermacentor variabilis. Next base: position 3,939,961 of record NW_027460280.1, read on the forward strand.
GGCGTATCGCGCTAACAAACACGTTCTCCTTCAGTGCAAGAGGTAACTTCGCCGATGTGGTGCGACGGGGCGCAGCGCCACACCAACCTTCGGCGGCTGCTCAGGCAACGGTTACCGGGCCTTCATCAAAGCCACCCACGCCCCAGGCAGAGACAGCGCAAGCTGCCCTGCCACCTACTAATCAGGGCCCGCCGGCCCGAAAGTCGGCCGCCCAAGAGGTTCCTCTCCAATGGGAGAGGCCTCAAACACACATACGCGCGGTGTCGCGGAGCTCCAGCGCCTCAGGAGAGGCCATGGAGACAACTTTGTGCCCCGCAACCGCGGAGGCAGAACTCACTCGAAAGAAAGAAAAAAGAAAGAACCCCAATAACAGGTCCTCAAACACGAGGGACCTAATTATTTATAGCCACACCCCTACAAGATAACTAAAGATGGCGTTCCTGGTACATTGGAATTGTCGTGGACTTATCAAAAACTATAGCGACCTAAACGATATCTTACACACTTTTTCTCCTGTGGCTTTATGTTTACAAGAGACAAACTTAGGATCACAACATAAGAACATTTTAAAAAATTACAAAGTATTTCGTTGCGACAAAGAGCAAGCGAGTAGGCTCTCTGGACGTGTCGCGATTGCAGTGCAAAATGGTGCTGCTACTCATGAAATCAGGCTTCAAACTAAATATCTAGCTGCAGCAGTGACCATCCTTGATTTTAAAACAATTACAATATGTACTGTCTACCAGCAACCACACCTAAATGTTAGACTTCATGATTTAGAAGCGCTTTTTAAACAACTACCAGAGCCATATTTAGTAGTAGGGGATTTTTATGCACACTCATTGTTTTGGGGGGTGACCGACCAAACAGACACTAAAGGCCGTGTCCTAGAAAATTTTATTCTCTCAAATGATGTCTGCCTGCTCAATACAGGAAAGCACACATGCTGCTCTCCGAGCTCAGGAAAAATGAGCTGCTTAGATTTATCTTTTAGTTCTCCATCAGTTTTTACAGATTTTAAATGGGATGTTGTTGACAACCCTTACGGAAGTGATTACCTTCCTGTAAAAATTAACTTATCATCCCCACCACAATTAATCCCAAGCAAACCACGTCGTTGGAAGCTACACTTAGCAAACTGGGCACTGTTTCAAGAACAGGCCAGTCTGGAAAAGTTTTTCAAAAAATTTAAATGTCGACGATCAAAACGAATTGTTCACAACGTGTATTATTTATACCGCGCGGCTAGCTATTCCTCAGTCCTCAGGAGTGGTTCGACATAACCATAAAATCTGGTACACGCAAGAATGTAGAGAAGCAAAAAAGAAACAAAACAAAGCGTGGGGCATATTCCGTAGATCAACTCATGATAATCTCGTAAACTCTAAAAAGGCAAAAGCCAACGCACGCCGCATCCGTCGAGATGCTGAGAAAACTTGCTGGAAGAACTACATATCATCTATTAACAGCTCAACCACATCCAAAAAAATGTGGGAACAAGTCCACAAATTAAATGGCAGCTTCTCCCCTTTCAGCATCCCGTTTTTAACAGCTCCTTGCACACAAACAAGTATTGAGGAACAGGCAGACGTGCTAGGGGAACATTTTTCTAATGTCTTAAGTTCCTCACACTACACTCAATCGTTCCTGAAGCACAAACATACAACGGGAAAACAGAAACTTCCTACAAGTGGCTATACAAATCAGTCCTATAACACACTGATCACACTTCACGAAATCCAAAAGGTACTGTCCGAAGGTAAACAGACGGCACCCGGCCCTGATGAAATACATTATGAAATGCTCGCTCACCTCTCAGACGCTGCTGTGAACGCACTTCTGCAATTCTTAAATAATATGTGGGTATCGGGAAAAATTTCGGAGGCATGGAAAAAAGCAGTGATTGTACCGTTCCTGAAACCTGCAAAACCACCAACCACCCCTAGTAGTTATAGGCCTATAGCCCTCACAAGTTGTCTGGTAAAATCATTTGAAAGTATCCTGAAGGTTAGGCTGACGTTCACTCTTCAGTCACGTGAACTACTTGACATCCACCAGTGCGGATTTAAAAAAACATGTTCAACGACTGATCATCTCGTCCGCCTAGAAAATACAGTCCGAGAAGCATTCGTACACAAGTAACACTGTTTAGCTGTCTTTTTCGATATCGATAAGGCTTACCATAGATTCCACCTGGAGGTTTGGTAATCTCCGCGACCTAGCAGAACTTTGTATTCGTGGTAGGATGCTGAACTGCCTGAAAGATTTCATCTCCGACCGTTCATTTCATGTACGCCTTGGTGCAACCCTGTCGAAGAAATTCGTCCAGCAGAATGGAGTGCCACAGGGTTGTATTTTAAGTACGACACTTTTCATAATGAAAATGAACTCCATAGCAAAAATCATTCCTAGGTCCATTATGTATTCTGTATATGTTGATGACCTTCAAATAGCATGCACATCATCCAGCTTACCAACATGCGAGAGACAGATACAACTCACATTGAACAAACTCGCGATTTGGGCAGACAAAAACGGGTTTAAATTTTGACCCCAAAAAACAGTTGTTGTCCACTTCTCACCCAAAAGAGGCCTGCAGGTTGACCCCATCCTACACCTAAATGAAACCGTACTTCCAGTAAAGAATTAACAGAAATTTTTAGGCATAACTTTTGACAAAAAGCTCACATTCCTACCACACATAACCACCCTCAAAAAGAAAGCTTCCCAGTCACTAAGTACACTCAAAGTACTGTCATATAAACATTGCGGTTCTGATAGAACATGTCTTCTACACATTTATCGTTATTTAGTGCGTTCCTCCTTAGATTATGGCTGCATAGTGTATGGCTCAGCAAGACCGACATACCTAAAAAACTTAGACCCAGTACATAACTCAGGCTTGCGTATTTCATGTGGTGCATACCGAACGTCTCATATAACCAGCCTTTACGTAGAAGCAAACGAACCCCCACTAGAAACTAGAAGAGCCGCTCTAACCTGTGCATATATTCTTAAGATACAATCTCTTCCAAAACACATTTGCTACACACTTGTAACAAAATGTCCTTCACGAGTACTTTTCAACAACAAACCACAAACTACAAGACCACTGCTCCTGCGATTTGAAGAGATGTGCCGGAATCTTGGCATATTGGACACTTTACCTGGCATTACCCACAGACAAAATCCATTACCCCCATGGTTCATCTTTCCGACAGCTTCCGATCTTACTTTAACACAGTTCCGTAAAGCACAAACTCCGCCACAACACATTATTCAGGAATTCCTAGCACTCAAACAAAAATACAGCAGTTTCACAGATTTTTATACAGATGGTTCGAAAACAAAGACCATGTTGGAAGTGCAGTCGTCCAAGGGAACTGGGAAGAAACAGTAAGACTTCCGCAGTGCACATCCATTTTCACTGCTGAATGTTACGCCATTTCTATAGCAATAGAGAAAATAGTACAGGAGAACTTCGCAAATAGTATCATATACACAGACTCCCTAAGTGCACTCACAGCTCTTCATGCCGAAAATGCAGTCACACCATTATTAGAAGACATTATACACAATTTAATAAAAGCCACCACACAAGGACTGAACATTAAATTATGCTGGGTTCCGAGCCACGTCGGAATTAGTGGCAATGAGAGAGCAGACGCATGCGCGGCACAGGCCCGATACTAAGAAATCACAAAAGTAAAGATACCTCCTAACGACTGCATGAAGTTAATACATCAGAAACTAAGGAAAAAACGGCAGTCTGCTTGGAACAATGAAGTAAACAACAAATTACACCTCTTAAAATCCGTGTTAGGCGAATGGAAATCTTGCACACACCAGGAACGTTTCAAAGAAGTGATTCTGTGCAGTCTTCGCATAGGACACACACACCTAACACACAACTTCATTCTAACAAAGCAAGACAAACCCCACTGTGAACTATGTGGAGCTGAACTAACAGTAAACCATATCCTATTTTCATGCGGAAAACTTGAACCACTGAGGAAGATGTTTTTTACCATATTTTACAAAGAACATATCCCTTTTCACCCAGCTTTGATTTTCGGAGGTGCGCTTGTTGAAGTATCATGTGTTTTTAGCTTTTTAAAAGAAGCTGGAGTTCTCTTAAACCTTTAAAACCTCGCAGAGTGCTTAACTACATATTACAGAACACCTAATTTACCTTCTCATCCCTCAGAAGAAGGCTGAGGTCCATAGTTAACTTGTTGGGACTCTCCGGGCTCTTGCCCAGACAAGGACTCACTGAGGTGTCCCAATTTATTGAAAGAATCCATACCTAGTGTTTGGCGCATGCTAGCCTTAGCTGCTTATGTGCCATTAAACTCAACTGAACTCAACTAATCGGCCCCTGTGTCCACTAAAGCGGTAACTGCGTGACCGTCGAGAAGCACGTCCAGGTCGGTGGTTCTTTGTCTGGCGTTGCAGTCGTCGTATTCCTTGCTTCCAGCTTCGTCGGGACGGCGGGGTGTCGTGATGTCGTCGAGGTAGTTTCTTCGGTGTCTTCGTCGGCGGCGGAGGATCTTCGTCAGTTCGACGAACAGCAACCGCACCTCCATCGGTTGCTGCTTTTAGTTTTCCGGATGTGGGCTCGCAGAGCGGCCCCGGGCTGGGCTAGTCTATGGTCGGCGCTGCGGAGACAGGTAGCGGCCTGGTGATGGCGAACGCGACGGTCGTCGAGAGCTCCACTGAGTAGCGGCGAGGTAGTCGGCGATATCGCGAGGGCGTTCACCTTGCTGCGGGCGCGGAGCGTTGACAGCGAAATCTCGCAGTCCCATCTCCCGGTATGGGCATCGTCAGTAGACGTGACCCGCTTCTCCGCAGTGGTAGCAGAGCGGGCGGTGGTCAGGAGCGCGCCAAACGTCTGTCTTCCTCGGGTAGCTGCGCTGGGCGATGGGTGGGCGTGCTGGCGGCGGCGGTGGTGGTCGACGGAATTGCGGCGTTACGGGTCCCTGGCGCGGTCGTGGAGAGGGACCTTAACGGCGGCCAACGGTGGCGTAGGTCACCGCTTGCGGCTGAGGCTGCGGCAATTCAGCGGCTACTCCGAGTTGTTGTTGGAGCTGCTCGCGTACGGCGTCGGCAATCGAAGCCACTTGAGGCTGTGATGATGTGAACAGCTTCTGTAACTCCTCCCGCACGACCGCTCGGATAGTCTCGCGTAGGTCGTCGGTGGCCAGTGACTGAACTCCGGCGTAGTTTGTCGAGTTCGTGCGGTGGTCGAATTGTCGGTTCGCATCTCGAGTGTCTTCTCGATGCTGGTGGCCTCGCGAAGAAACTCGTCGACCGTCTTTGGTGGGCTTCGTACCATTCCGGCAAAAAGTTCCTCCTTCACACCACGCATGAGTAGGCGGACTTTCTTCTGCTCGGGCATTTCGGGGTCGGCGTGGCGGAATAGACGGCCCATTTCCTCCGTGAACATCGCGGTTGTCTCATTAGGTAGCTGCACCAGGGTTTCTAATAACGCTTGGGCTCGTTCTCGGCGCACGACGCTTGCGAATGTCTGCAGGAAGCCGCTTCGGAACAGTTCTCAGGTCGTTAAGGTGGCTTCTCGGTTCTCGAACCACGTACTGGCCGCGTCTTCCAATGCGAAGAAGACATATCGCAGTTTGGCGTTGCTGTTCCAGTTGTTAAATGTAGCGACTCTCTCATATGTCTCAAGCCAGCTTTCCGGGTCCTCGAACGTTGAACCGCGGAACGTCGGAGGCTCCCTGGGCTGCTGCAGCACGATGGGGGACGCTGGGGCTGCCATTGGGGTTGCCTTGGCCACAATCTTTTTGGTCTTTTCAGGTAGAAGTCCGTGCTCCGGGGGCAGCTGTTGAAGACGGCGGCTTGCTCGATGGTCCGGGACTACGTTGGTGTTCTCTTTGCGGTCCGGGCTTGGATCACAGCTTGCCGGGGCCGTCCAGTACATGAACGAAAAGCACCTCCACCAGATGTCACGTGGTGGTGACGTTGAAGAATACAGTAGCAATACTGTGAACGATAAAGCTAACTTTTATTGGGCGAACCTGTTCCCACAAACAGGCTACACTTATAGCAGAACGATAACGGCGAACACGGTCGGCGATCGTCGAAAATCCGATCAGCGGGTCTAGCGCGTCGGCTTTTATACAGCAGTCGTCGAATGTTCCAGACTAACCGTTGGGACCCGCGTGTCTGCCACAAAGTTCTACACCATTTGCATCACGCGATGAAATCAGATGACACAAGGTTCGGCGACAACAGACAGCGGATAGAAGCATCGATAACATTCCAGAAACTTCGGATACATGCAGGTGCATTCCGCGCTGTGCGATAACATTTGTTAGGCGGCCAACCGTGGTCGCCCGAAAAAGATAGGCAAGTGCACGTGTCAATACGATGGTTTTAAATTTTCCCCGTGATGCGCAGGTTGCGCTTATTTGGTCCGTACCTTACTTTTGTGGCGGTGTGCTTATCGAGAGCTATTCGCGCTCATGTCATCCGTCCTTTCGCTGTGCATTGTGTGACCCACGAAGATACCTCGAAAATAAGAAGTGCACGTTTCTGCACCGTGCATTTGTCACGTTTGATTAACGTGGGCCATTAATGTGCGGCGGTGTGTTCCCGCCCCAAGTGCTGCAGTCACTGTATTCCAGCAAATAGATATGACGCGGCTGCTTACGCGCACTTTTGCGTAGTGTTTCTTGGTCATCTTTGGGATTTACCTGCATGTGCGATAGAAAGCACGATGCGCGCTTGCATGACATTACCTTGGTCTTTATACTTTCGATTAATGTCTTGTTCGCCTTCGTCAACGAGTGTCATTTTAAAGATGCTCTTGCTTGATAGTAAAAACCTTCGAAACAGGGTTGAGGACGTATGGAGGACGGCGAAAGAGCTCTAGCTAGACGTGCGATGACAAAAGACGTAGTTGAAATCTACGTAACGACTCTGGCTGCTTGTGGCAAACAGAAATATCCGACAGGACAATTTCACAGGGATAGAAATGCAACTCTCCTGTCGGATAATTCTATGCGCCCAAAGCTGAATAATTAGAGTTTTCAACTACGTCTTTTGTCATCACACGTCTATATAATTAGAGCTCTGTTGTCGTCCTGTACAAATTTTTGTAAGGCCCTAACAGTAGGGGTGTTACCCCTCTGACAAGAAAAACACCTTCAAGGGTGGAAACATTTTTACAGTGTACTACGACACACTTGTGCTCGGATCGCCATGAGTCACCACGATGGCTCTTCGCTGACGGGGCCACAGCACCAAATTTGACGAGGTTTATTGCATTTAAAAGAACAACTTAAAATCTGGTGACTGTTGGTTTCGAATGTTTGAGTTGGTCGTTAATTTTTTATTAAAATTGGCAAAAATCGAAAATTTCCATAAAACGAAACTATCAAGTTTACAACTCTGTAACTCAACAGCGAAAAACGATAATACAATTCTGTTAATTGCATCTAATAATACATCTAAAACAGACAAAATTGATATGTTGCACATGAACACAAAATGATTTAATAATATGGAAATGCAACTTTTGCAAAACCCCTGTAACCAACGTAACAAATTCACGCAATATGTTAAATGCCATATTCAATATGTCTGCTTTGAATTATCTAATGGATGCCATTTACAGAACCGCGATATCGGTTCTTGATGCAGAGCTATGAATTTGTAAACTTGGTGCTTCTATTTTTTTCAAACGGTAAAATATTTGAAAATCGTTTTAAGAAAATTCAAGCCCTAAATCGAAACTCCGCTTCAAACTTTCTCTTTCAAATGCAACAGATTTCATTAAAATCGGTCCAGGGGTTATATCAGAAAACGCTTTTGCGTTCTCACATGTATTTGAATGTGCCGCGCCGGAGTTGGGCCCGAGCTAACGCTTCCTCCTAACTAAGAAGCCGGAGAAGTTTAGGACCGTTCAAACAGAGCGGGAGTGATAATGACAGCTGTAACGTTAAGAGACAGCAGCGTCGCTCAGCCAAGAAGCGGGAATAGCGGATCTCCCGTTGGGAAAGAGAACTGGAGTTGGGTAGCACATGGGCAGGTGACCTGCTGGAAAATGAGTGCCACGGCGTAGCCGGAGACGACAGAAAACAAGGCGGTGTGATGCGATTAGGAAGTTTGCAGGCAGAAAATATTCTCAGCCGGCACACGACAGGGGTAATTGGAGATCGATCGGCCTTGTGCTTCAGCGGACATAGATTATACTGCTGATGACGATCGTCTGATTTTCCATGATAATGAAAGTAAAAAAACAAGAAACCAGCATGTCGTGTTACCACAGATATGTCCTGGAAAGCGTCGTCCACGTGTTCGTTTGGGAATTCCTTCAAGATGTTAAAAGTCTCGTAAAAGAAGCAAGAGCAAACGGACACTCAGAAACGGGGATAGTGCAAAGTCTGTCCCACTGTCTAAAATAAAAAATGGTGTCGGCCTTGTTTCCCGCTCCGGAAAAACAGGCGCGCGCGTTGCAGGATGACGCGTGCATGAAAGCCAGGCTGTGCATGAAAGCACGTCACGCGTTTCGTCGTGCGTAGCAACGAGGTGGTTTGCCAGATCACCGCAGCGCGAACTGGGCGGGGGCAGCTGTGCAGCTCCCCACTGTTGTGCTTCTTGACGCGCATCACGGGGCTCACTCGCAGCACAATGCCAGGCCTGGGATCGCTCGCGCCCGCCTTCGTATGTTCTTTCCGGCGCTTGACAAAAATCCAAGTGGGCACGTCGAGGCAAACGGGATGCGATGGTGCCGACAGCCGCAGGGTGGCTTCCCGCACGGCTTGAGTGGCGGCGCATGTGGGACCGGGGCGTTGAGGTGGCTTCATTGTGGGCCTTTCTGTGGCACCGGTCCGATAACATTAACACTCCGACATGGAATTTCACCGTCCGACTACAATGGTGAAAACAGACCGCGAGCTTTCACAGTGCGTTACCACATATGATGCATCGCTGCACGGTTCCCAGGGCTTCTAAAGAAAACGTTGTCCAAAAATTCCAAAAAGTAGCCATAAAAGTCGCCAATTGTAGCAATACCTTTATTTGGTGGTCAGAGAAGTGGCCACACTGAAAAATCAACAACTGACGATTTTTAATGCATTAAGAAAGAAGGCGAATAATACGTGTTATACGAAAGCAAGCGAGAATAATATAACAAACGTTATCACAATATTGTATCATAATATAGCATCTGACGTTCTTTGCAAATTTCCGCCGCAGTGCTTTCTCACAGCGGTAGCGCAAGTTGCAGCGCAATTTACTCGCTGCACGCCGTCCTATGACGTCGTTGTGCAAGATGTATGACGTCACATGCGCTCTACTCTCCCCGGCATGCAGTCGCAAGCGCCTTTAAGAAACATGCATAGAAACTGGAACCTGTTATGTTTCAAACATAGCTGTCATGAAGCCATAGACGCCTACTACGGGTGGGCTCCGGGGCCTGAGCCCCCTACAATGTTTGGGGGGGGGGGGTTCGGGGGGCTGAGCCCGCCTTCCCCTCCGGAGATGCCGAAGCCTACTACAACCCCCCCCTCTAACGTGCCATTGCCAGAGTTTTGTCCCCCGCCATCATTTCATGTTTCTTTCAACTTGCCTCGACCTTTTCACTCGTTTACAGCATCATTGTTGGCGTGGACGTGCACGATTTTAATTCATACTTTGCTTTCTTTCTGCAAATCATGACCATATGAGAACAAGCGCATTACAAGTACCAGCGGCGGCTTCCTCATCGCTATTTTCTCACTTCAACATTGTTTTAAATTTCCTTTGTTAACAGTATGCACATAGACATATATTTAAATATATACACAGGACAAAGCTTATTATATGTTTAAAGAGAAGGAGGTGGCCAATTAACAAATATTTCGAAAGGTATGGATAGCTTATGCAAAGAGAATGAATATGTTGCTGTATGCTCACCTGGCTTCAACATGCTTTGCATGCTTTTTTGACCCCGAAAAAACCTGTAGGCTTTAGTGACCCCTTCGACAGGGGCCTTTATCAATGGCGTGTGAAGTGCACATTATTGATGTGTGTCTCAGTATCCCTTCTCTTTCCAGTAAGAAAAGCTAATGACTCATTAAAAACACATCTAATAATTTACAACATTTACTAGGGATGGAAACATCGTCACTTGCGTGCAGAGGTCATAAATATATATAGGATGTCCCAATTAACTACCACGCACCAATATTTATAAAAAAGCAATGCGTTACTCGAAGAAACACAGTGCGTATTGTTTGCAGTACAGGGTAGTAACTGCCAGTATATTTTGCTACTTGGATTTGATTAGGTAACTGTAATTAATTAGCTAACTCGATCACGTACTATCATAATTATCAAAGTGTCAATTAGTTATTTCTAGGCACAGCCAAGGAACATATACTAATTTTTTCTTATTGATAAATAAACCCTGCGAAATATGGCGAATACACCCTGACTGCGGTCCCACCTGCATCATAAAGCAGCGCCCTCGAACAGGCTCCTTCTGAGTTAGCCAGAACGAAATGAAGGAAATAAAGAAAAAAATCACCGTCAAGCACTCCGTACAGATCGTTAACCAGCAAAGCTGAAACATGCGGCCCTGGTGTTTATCACTGGGTTAATCCGGACGGTTCCTTAAGCGACGGCTTGGTAGGCTGCCGGATCTTCGGTACGCAGTTGCTGTTCTTCTGCCCGGGCGGCAGCACCGGGACGGCGTAAACGAGTTCGTTCCCTGTTCTGCTCGCGGCATTGCTGATAGAAAAATGCGTACTCCTCAGGAGTACAGTCTGGTCCACTCTTAGAGTGAACACGGCTCACCGTGGCCGCGCTCCGCGGGGCGCCAGTGCGTCCGATGCGGCGGCACATGGAAGCGAAGCGGCCCAGCCGCACACAGACCCGGGGGAGGTGGTGATAACTTTATTGCACACAGGGGAGTTGCGGACACGCAGGTCCTTGGGCCCCCCCACTGCACTCAAACGTTCATGTCCCGGAGGCTCATGACGCTGGCAGCCCGGCCTGTGGCGATGGCTTGCTTGGCTGGGTCCTCGGAGCGCAGTAGGGTCTCCCAAGCCTCCCAAGTAGTAAGGCGCTCCAGGCCCCGCGGGGGAGGATCCGCCGGGCAGAGGAAAAGGACGTGATCGAGAGTGGCTTTGGGGTGGTGGCAGATGGTACAGGAGGGGTCGGTGTGGACGTGGTGATAGCGCGAGCGTATATAAGGGGAGGGTAAGGTGCGTGTTTGGAGCCGCCTCCAAAGTGTCTGGTGATAATTGTCGAGGGAGGGATGGGGTGGGGGGTAGAGCCGACGCTCGGTTTTGCAGGCTTGCGTCAGTTCAGTGAATGAATGCATGCGCTCCCGTGAGAACCCTGGATCGGAGGCCGCCGGTGTCCGGTTGAGCAAACCTCGGGCTAAAGCGTTGGCAGCCTCGTTTCCAGGATTCCCAGAGTGGACAGGCACCCATATGAGCTCCATGTGGCGGGGCGGGTGTGCAGCGAGAGAGTTCAGTATGCGAAATGCAGGGACGTGAACTCTCCCGCGAGCAAAATTTAGTATCGCAGTTTTAGAGTCCGATAATATATACCGGGCCTCCGTGCGCGTAATAGCTAGGGCAATGGCAGCCTCTTCAGCCTCCTCCGAAGTGGCAGGTGGGGATATGTGAAGGGTGGTAATCAGTTGTAGGGAGGGGTTCGTGATGGCAACAACCGCGTCCTCACCTGTGCATGCGGCATCCACCCACACAGCATCCGGTTCCGTGCCATAGTGTTTGTGGAGCGCCCGTGCGCGAGCTCTGCGGCGGGGTTCATGGTAGGTGGGGTGCATGTTTTTAGGGAGAGGTTTAATAAGAAGTTCGCGGGGAATGTGGTGGGGGACCTGGAGCTGTGTGGGATCCGTGGCTGGAATCCTGATACCGAGGGTGTGTAGGATGTGTCTGCCGGTGGTGGTTCTCGCGAGACGTATGTATTGTGTCTGTCTGTGGGCCTCAATAAGCTCACCTATCGTGTTATGTAGGCCTAGCTGGAGGAGTTTTTCGGTGGAGGTATTTAGGGGTAGGTGTAGTGCTGTCTTAAATGCTGCTCGGATCATGGCATCCAGGGTGGAGATTTCTCTGCCCTGGAGTTTAAGGTAGGGGAGCGTGAAGAGAAAGCGGCTGAGGACGAAGGCATGAATGAGACGACATAAGTCATGCTCCTTCATACCCCGGTGGTGTGCAGAAACTCGGCGGATTAGGTGGGATATCGACACCGCCGTCCGCTTGAGTTTGTGGAGGGTGAGAGTGTGTTTCCTGTCATTTTGGATGTGGAGGCCCAGTACCCGGAGAGTGTGTACCTCAGGGATGTACCGGTTTTCCAGTGTAACGGTTATAGGGGTGGTGGGGCAGTTTCGGGTTGTGGGGCGGAGTATGAGGAGCTTCGACTTCTCTGGAGAGCATGAGAGTCCGATACTCCGCGCATGTGTTTGGGTGAGGGTAGCTGCCTATGCAGAGTATTCTCTATGTCTCCATCACTGCCATGGGTGGTCCATAGAGTGATATCATCAGCATAGAGTGTGTGCCGAAGCTGAGGGATGTTTTGTAGTTTGCGGGCAAGGGGAATGAGAGTGACATTGAAGAGAACAGGTGAGAGGACAGATCCCTGGGGGGTGCCAATGCCACTAAGGGTGTATGGGCGGGATGTGTGGGGACCGAAGTGAATTTCGGCTGTGCGGTTAGTAAGGAATGCTTGAATATAGGTGTACATACGTTCACCTATGTTCAAGGGGGAGAGCGCCGCCATTATCGCTCGATGGTCTAGGCGATCAAAGGCCTTGGAGAGATCCAAGGCGAGGACGGCTTTTGTGTGGCCCGGTATGAGGGGGTCGAAAATATCCTGTGTGAGCTGGAGCATGGCGTCCTGTGCCGACAGGTGGGGACGGAAGCCTACCATGCTGTGCGGGTAGAGGTCTTGCTCCGCCATGTGTTGTGTGAGTCGGGCGATTGCGACATGCTCCAAAAGCTCGCCCAGGCATGAGGTTAGGGAGATGGGGCGAAGATTTGCAGGTGTAAGGGGTTTGTGGGGCTTGGGTATGAATAAGATTTTGGCGTGACGCCAGGATTGCGGAAGGGTGCCCTCCTGCCATCATGTGTTGAAGTACTCCGTGAGCTGGGCAATCGACTGATCGTCCAAATTGCGGAGCATGCTATTGGAGATACGGTCAACTCTTGGAGTGGAATTAGAGCGGAGAGTCAGGAGGGCCGCTCTTACTTCTGCTTCCGTAATCTCCGCGTCGAGATTGGCATTCCGGGTGCCTGCATAGGGGTGCAGGGGGTTTGAGGTACCGGGAGTTGTGTGTGTGTTCCTAAGTATGTCGATGAGTGCGTCGGGAGAAAGGTTGGTCTTGTGTATAAGGCGTGTGACGTGTTGTTGTGTGGCTGTTTTAGATTGCGTGGGGTCAATTAAGAGACGGAGGAGTTGCCAACTGCGCTTGGAGGACAGATTGCCAGCCATACTATCACAAATCTGTCCCCAGTTGGATCGGGAGAGCTCCTCAGAGTGCTCAGTAATTTTTGTTTGCAGTGCGGCTAGCCGCTTTTTAAGGGTCCGGTTGAGCTTTTGCCCTTTCTAGCGCTCCCCAGGGGAGGTGCTTCGCGTCGTCTGCTACAGCGCTGGAGCGCGCCGCCTCTTGCTTTGCTGTAAAGTACACTTCGCTACACCCAGGTGACTGAGTGCCCGAGGCCGCATTGCGGGAAGGCGCACTTCACTAACCGGAGCATTTTCCTGCTGGTTCTGTCTACAGCTTCTGAACAGCCTGCTTAATCAATATTCATAAACAGAAACTAGCTTCTTACCACATAAATCACTTAGCATGTTTTTTATAAGTGATTAGGGTAAAAATACAGTCATTTTTTCGCGCTCTTTATTAGGCTGGGGCTTAGAGGCGACGCCTGATAGTCGTGTCAGGGACGTCACCCAGACTGAGGCTGTTCTTAATTTCTCAAACGGTGGAGGTCGGGTTCGCAGCAGGCGCCGCAACAATGGTCACTCTTTGATGGGCTTTACGGGGAGCATCCGCAATTCTTGCATACTTCTTGTAAGCCTGGACGATTCTATTTACAGTTTTCAGTGTCCTTTTTGTCATCTCCGATATAACGCGTTGAGAATAGTTTTGTAGGCACAGATCTACAATGCGTCGCCTTTCTTTTTCCAGTACCCGCGACATGGCTAGTTTCCAAAGTACACCGGGGAAATGAAATTATCCTGCACTGTTCCAGCGTTTTTATCGCCGAAGTGCCATGGCAACCAGCAACCGAACAAAGTGCAATTCATCATGCAAGTCGACGGAAATGCGTTTAATGGAAACACCTCTGGTGTCTTTCGATTTGCCGAGTCATCCCAGAATTTTTAACTCCTGAGCGGCCAGTCACTCAGTTGAGTAGTCGTTGGCTGCACCGCATCATCATATTCAGCTGAGATGGGGTAGCATGACCTAAGCAACAAAAAAAAAGGGGGGGGGGCTGGGCGGTTGATCGGGCTGACGCCCATGGTCAGTTAAAAAGCAGACTGGCCCGACCACAGCAATCTGGCTTGGCTTTTACAAATGGCGAGCCCGTTTGTCGACCACCGGCATGCTGTGGGCAGACGACAGCGGGCCGGCCTCATGACCGCCGGTTTAAATATCGTGGCCGCGTTCGTCCAACACACGGACCGGTCACTTCTCCACGACAGCAACAGCATCGCTTGTCCGTGGCAAGGGTTCCTGTGACGTATTCATATTTGTGTTTTACCCAATTAGCCCAGCCCACCCCCGCCTACCCCCTAAAAGAAAGAAATCAATTCCTCCTAATCTGCAAATTTATCCGATGCCCACCTCTATGGCGTAACTCAGAGGCCATGTGTCGCTTCGGGACGTATACCGCACAATTAACAAATTATTATATGCTAGTTAGAATATGCATATGGCCCATTCCGAGGAAGTACTGAAGTGAAGTAGAAGCGAATAACGACTTAATTACCCGGCAAGACGTAATTTAAGCTAGAGAACAGACATGTAGATCAGCGATTTTCCACTTCAATTGCCTATTCGAAACGGACGGAAACAGCTTTCGCATGCGGCATGCATTGACTCCAAGGAGAAAAAAACAAACAACGAAAAAAACGTCGGCGCCACATGTTTTACTTTACCTAATCAATGTAATCAAATAATTGACCGACGATTCTTCTAAATGAGAATGCGACTTCTCACGTCAGGTAGCCGTCAGACCACCGGCACCGCTTTGGTGGTTTTACCCAAACTGTGACAACAAAAATGAATTTAGTTTTTTTATAGCATGTAGAAAGAGGAAAAGGGGGAGTAAAGGTGCCGCCAAATCAGTTGCTATGCTGGGGAGAGCACTTTCCTACATCGCGTAAAGCATTCCATGCTCTTCTACCAGCGACATCAACGCATCAATAAGAGAGTGCGAAGCAGCGGATATCACTTCTTAGTTGCTGTCGAAGTAATAGTATTGCCCTCCTTAATGGTAAAATTCGTGGTAAACATGATAATGCTTGATTGAACAATCGCTCTCTAATTTTCTGCGAAATTTATAGCGGGTTTCGGTCGTTTTCTCAAGTCAATTAAGCACATTCGTTCTGGCATCAAACAAGCGCGAAACGGCGCGCTAGGCTCATCACATGATGACTCCAACCAAGAGCGTGCCTAATAGGTTTCTCGCTATACACTACACCAAGTGCTCTGAGAGTAAAATAAAAGGGCCGCAGCCTAATAAAGAGCGCGAAAAAATGACTGTATTTTTACCCTCATCACTTATAAAAAACATGCTAAGTGATTTATGTGGTGAGAAGATTGTTTCTGTTTATGAATATTGATTAAGCAGGCTGTTCATAAGCTGTAGACAGAACCAGCTGGAAAATGCTCCAGTTAGTGAAGTGCGCCTTCCCGCAATGCCGCCTCGGGCACTCAATCACCTGGGTCTAGCGAAATGTACTTTACAGCAAAGCAAGAGGCGGCGCGCTCCAGCGCTGTAGCAGACGACGCGAAGCACCTCCCCTGGGTCCGTGTGCGCCTGCGCCACTTCACTTCGATGCGCCGCCGCGCCGGACGCACTGGCGCCCCGCGGAGCGAGGCCACGTAGACTTATTTTAGAGCGCAGCTCTTTGGCGTCCGTTCCTGGGTTTCGCGTCGTCGTCGGCGTTGTCGTCGGCCTCGTAACCAGCTCCGCCCCCCTTTCATCCCCCCAGCGCTAGCAGCGACCGACTGATACCGCTGGATGCCGCTGACGCCGCTAGAGAGTCAAGATAACGTGACTGCATAGAACACCGTCGCCGCCATACAGAAATAGGAGGAAAGGCTTCCCCCCCCCCCTGTTCTTGTGTGGCGGATAGGGTGCTCTTCAGTTGCCGACGCGCCGGTTATTTCACGTAGGCCCCGGCACGTCGACGAATACGTGACCACCTTCCCACGGCTAGACCTGGTTCTTAGCGCTGGGGAAGCGAGGGTATCATATTGTTTGTGTCGGCATCGGCGGCGTTGTCCCTGAAACCAACTCTGCAGCTGGGGTTGACTCACTATCGGCGTCAGCGGCATCAGTCAGTCGCTGCTATCTCTTCCCTCCTCCCTTTATCGTGTTGTCCGCTTGCTGCGCGCGCTTCTGCCCCCATCGTTTGCCGCTGGGTGTACACGCCGCCCCCCTCCCCCCTCTTCCTGCGAGTCTCCGGTTGTCAAAGCGCCTGCTCGAACTTAATTCCTTTCTTCGCTCCTCCTCCAATGCAACCCCTGTGCGGTGGCAATCAGAGAGCCAGATCGGTGGCGGCGGATCTGTATATGTGCACCGCCCGAGCCGAAATTGCCGCTGCCGTTCGCCCTGTGCGGTGGCAATCGGAGAGCCAGATCGGTGGCGGCTTGACATAAAGACAAACAGCAATTTCCTAACACTTATGCGGGAGAACATCCCGTTCCTCTCGCTCGTAACGCGTCCTACGGCTGTGACAACCTCGCGAGGCACTTGTATAGATCTCGTCTTTGAGAATCAAGCATTGGTGTACCAAGTCGAACATATATCAGTCTATTTCTCCGACCACAAAGCTTCCTTCATGACTGCCAAGAACTGTTAGTGGAGTCTTTGTTAAAGGAATACGTGTGAAAAATAAAAAAAGAAATTCTGTGATAGCGCATACATGTGTTGCTCGATTTCTTTGCCTCAATCTATCGAAAAGGTGAAACAGCTCATTTGCTGCGCTCAAATTTCGCATTAGGAAGTAACGTAATCGTCGGTAATTTTTTTTTTATGCTACCGTAGGTAGCAGAGTTGCGCGTAGGTCCGCCATCTTGTCTGAGAAGCAACCAAGTCTATGCGGCGAAGCCGCACTCCGTTTTTGCAGGCGACATGCCTAGCGTATCGTGGATCGACCGTGGGCGCTTTTGCATCGCTTGTGCACCGCTTTTCCGCCTAATCGCAAACAAAGCGCATCGAAACAGCTGACTGGATTAGATTGTGAAGAAAAAGGCGCTGCCCTCTTTTAGCGCGCAGCGTAACATGCAGCGCGTATATTAGTCTTTTTTTTGGACTTGCATTCATCTGTGCACTTTTTCCGCCCTAATAACGTTGGGCACTCGCGTATCTAGGATTGATTGGAAAACCCTACAAAAAGTTTCGTGCGAAAAAGCTACTTCACAAGGTAGTATAAGGTTCGAAATAACATAGCGTATTAAGAACTGGACAAACTTTATTAATTGAGGTAAACAATCAGATACTTTAATAACTTTCCTTCGCTTGAATACTGCTTGGCACTCAGGTTTTGTTTCAACAGAGATAAATACGCTACTAATAGCAGTGCAGTGCTCTTTTAGCATGTAATCAGTAACAAAAAGCACCGAGCCGCAACTACCTCTTTTTTGGCAATAAAATCACAATGCGAATTTCAGAGAAAAAAACAAAAACACTAGTGTATGCGCGTGCAAATATTTTGATATAGTGAGCTTTATCAAGTGGTGCTCTTTTAAAAAGGGAACTGTACTAAATATAATGAGGCCCATACTTGCTTATGTGCCATAGCTCTCATCATGTAGCCAGTCTAAAATATTACTGGTGAATCAATGACCAACCATTGATATTTCGACTCTGGTACCCCATTAGATCTTGTGTAGGAACACATCCATCTACCAGCAAGCAATGGATATCAGCTACACCTGCAAGTGTGATTTCATTATGTGCATTTTCACTGCAGGGATTCCAAAAGTAGCCTTCTGTGGGAGTCTAGCGAAAGTTTTTCTCACAGGATTTACATAGCTACATTATAGGGAATAATTCAAAACACAGTTAGGCCCTTACCGTATGTTAAATGACGACATTCATTCCTCTTGCATCCTGCTTCACATAAGCTTTAGTAGATTAAATATCTTTACTAAGTAGTAACCTCTTTCATATTCAGAAACAACCCAAGCAGTGCATAATCATGAAAATGTGAGCTGGCTTTTTTACGACACTTCTGTGAAAGCAGTGTGGTGCATCACATGCAGAAAACTGGTAATTCCAGCTGAATCTTCTGTATAATTCTACGTGCTTCCATTATTAAAAAAAATCCAGACTTGCAGTAGCTTTTAATATTCCAGCTGCGAATATTCCAGCTGCACAGCCCAAAGAGCACGTAGCTGTTAGTCAAGCAATTTCATCTCATACACACTTGACGCAATAGGCAGTTGACTGAAAATTTGTTTGTTCAGGTGTCTTTACCTGAACATCCTTCGCTAGTTTTACAAAGGAAGAAAAACAATTACTGCAGTAAGGTGTCACGAGGCAGGCCGACGGAAACAAACGTGAGATGCGCTGCGCACGTTGCGTTGTTGCGTTGCGTTGCGTTGCGGCCGGATTGGATTTGAATTTGACTGGCGATAACTTGTGTCAATCCAGTTCGCTGCAGCGGCGGCGTCGGGAAATACAAAAATTGGCCCGAACATCTGCTTCTCCGCAATGCACGGTTGCTTGGCTACCACGTGATGACGTTCTGCCAATAGAGGCGCTAGCGGCGTGATAAAACAGACGCGCAACTCTTCTACCTGCGGTAGCACATACAGTAATTCTAAGGCCACGGTGAGCCGTGTTCACCCAGCGGAGGCTACATGGGGCGTTTTTCTCCTGCGATTATCGCGCGCCAAAAAAAAAAAAAACGCGCTGGCGGGACGCCGGTCAGGCTACATGAAGCCCGGAATACATGGAGCGTTTTTGAGGCGATTTTCGCCTCACGGCGCCGATTTGACGCCCGGCGTCGAGAAAAACGCCCGCCGCCGCCGATCAGGACCGGCTAGATTTTGACGCGGTGCGCACGCGTCTGACGCTACCGGAAGTGCCTGTCGGAGTCACTTCCGTCTGTTTTCGGCGGGAGCGGCCAGCCGTCTCACCGTTCCTTGCCGTCCCTTGAACATTTCGCGCGCGTGCGCTGGTCAGCACCATGGCTACGTCGGCGAAAGCACCACGCGTGGAGTTTGACAAACTACAGACATGTTGTGGGGTATTTATTGCATAATTTATTAATTATAACACAAGCAAACAACATATAAGCATTGTTCGTTCATTTAGTGGTAGCCAAAACACTTTTGCCTTGTCTGGCCACACTGCGGCGGCGTTCGCCGCTCGTACGCCTCATATAGCCTGGCCGGCGTCCCGCCAGCGCGTTTTTTTTTTTTTTTTTTTTGGCGCGCGATAATCGCAGGAGAAAAACGCCCCATGTAGCCCCCGCTTTAGAGTGGACGAGACTGTACGTATGACGCGTGGCCTACCTATTTCGGAGCCGGAAAGAAACTGCTGCGCGCCACCAGCTCGGCTGCGACCAAGGGCAACGACGTCACTACTAGCGCAGCCAATCGCGCGCCTCTTTCGCTTTTCTTTTGTGCATTCGCATGGGCTTGTGCCGGAGGAGTTTTCGGCGTACAGGCAACAAACGGACGGATGGACCAATCGGCTGGCCGTATACTGCTTCGCTGTAAAACATCGTGATCGAACTAGTGCCTTGCCTGCCGCGCCTCGGCCGAAGTAACACGTCGCGTTTGGTGTTAGTTGGAAACGAGCTGTGATAGCTGTTGGCTTAGCGCAAATAAAGTGCAGGGATGATTTTTTTTTTGCCACAATACCTATCACCACAAAAGCGAATTGACAACGTCAGTGCAAATATTTAAAATTGCCTTTTGTTTCGTTCCAGTCGCCATGTCTTTTTCTAATGAGTAGAAGGTAAAAGTGATCCTTGCCTTGGAAGCTGCAAATGACAACAAGAGGAAGGCTGCAAACATGTATCAGTAATGGAAGTGTGGCGGTAGACCAAAGGCGTCGACTATCATCAGAAATGATGAAAACCTGAGACAAACAGGCAGCTTCAAGAAACAGCGGCTTATGATTCCGTTTTTGAGTCCCAGCCACGCGTGGATGTTATAGAATTTATGGCCTCAAACCCTCATTCTAGCGTGCGGGACATGGCCGGCCAGGTACGAATTTCCAAGTCATCAGTTTGGAAGATTCTAAACGACGGCCTTTCAGCCGTACCACCTTAACCAGCACCATTGCTTGGAAGATAGTGACCTGTAGAATCGTCTAGATTTCTCGAATTGGGTCCTCACAAAAGCCGATGAGCCATCGGACTTACTGAGCAAAATCATTTGCACAGATTAAGCCAATTTTCACAGAAACGCCCAGGTAAATTTGCATAATGCACACTATTGGAGTGACTACGCGCACTGGGTAAATCGCAATCGGAACCAGTACCAGTGGTCGTAAATGTGGGGTGCGAAATTTACGCCGGTGCTATAATCAGTCTCATCTTCTTCGATCACACACTGACTGGACAGCGTTACGTAGACGAAATCCTTTAAGGAGTGGTGAATGAGTTTCTCAACGAAGTCCCGCCGTCACGTCTTCCACTTCTGTGGTGTCCGCAAGATGGAGCACACAGCAGCAACCGAGCACGAAACTGGCAGGATGCGTCTTTTCTTGTGCAATAGATGGGAAGGCACGGGCCGGTAAATTATCTGGCTAGGTCACCAGACCTCCCTCCACTCGATTCCTTTCTTTGGGATTTTGTAAAAATCGTGCTTACATGACCTAGATGCACGTCAAATTAGCTCAAGACAAGGGGTATGTACCATAGAATGCGAGCGTCATTCATCAAGACAGCCACTGAAGATGTGATAAATCGGACTCAGTACCACGTAGCTGCAGAAGGAGACCAATTCGAACACGTCCTCTAGGCAGCAGCTGGTGTCTAACGGAGCTTACGAATTCAAAGATAATAAGGGCACACTGAAATCTCATCTATTTCATTTCTTTTTTGTTTTTTGTGCAGGCGTCCCGATTGCCAATTCAGCTGATCTAGAAATGGTTATTTACTCTCTTGAACGCGTCGGTTTTCCCTTTTCTCTGCACGTGGGTCGTTTCCCGGTCTGTTTATTTCGCTTTGATTCTTTGACACGAACCTGTTTTTGCAGCACGTATACACTCCTATGAAAACTAACACCGTCAATTCAATTTGGCTTTGGTCCGAAGCAAGTTTCTGGCGCGAAATATAGCTGCGCACGCACTCCGTGGATGAGGTGGGAGCAAAGCAGGGATTTTGAAGCATGCTGTGCCTGTTACATATTCCTTTACGCGTTTCGTGCGTGGTCAGAGCGGCCTTTCGGCCGCGTTATTAAGGGGCTTTTGTTATCAAAGCGATCAGTCTGCCTTGAGAGATGGATAATAAGTGTGACGTATAAATGAGAGGAAGGAATAGCTGCGAAGCCGCGAAGCTTGCTGTTGGTGCTTCTTCCGTGCTATTATGAAGGTGATGCGCGTTCTGTTCTGGTTTGCGACAGGCAATGTGGTTGCTTTCTATCAGCTTATTTGAGGGTGCTGCTTTATGATGGGGGTGGGAACGCAGACACGTGGTAGTTTTCATATTTCGTGAGGTTTGTTTTTCAGTCGGAGAAAATTGCACACAATTAGTACGTCGTTGAAAACACAGCAGTTAGATGTCGTTTGGGGGTGCCTGGGGTTCCTACAAATGCCTCAGTGACACTTTAATAATTAGGACAGTACTTCACGAATTAGGTAATTGCAATTGTCCAATTAAATTTCAGCAACGAAAGAATTACTGGCGACTACTCCACTGTACTTCAAACGATATGCCGTAAGTTTTCTTCGAGTAACGCAACTGCTCTTTCTTCAAGTCTCGGTGCATCATAGTTGGGGCACCCTGTGTAATTCACTCAGTAACAGCAATGAGTGTCAGCCGGATTCACTGGAAATCAGAATCAACAGCAGTCATGCGCAGGAGCACTTATACTTGGACTCGCAGAAAAAAAAATAGACAGAGAGAGGCTGCAGTTTCGCCGGAAAGGCGAAACAGTATTAGTGATAGCGAAGTATACGACAATTACACGAAGGAAGATTACACCACCGAGATACGACAGATTTGTAGTGGTGGGAAAGGACTCAGGCAGTGAAATTGAACTGTCTCCTACTATGAGGTATTCTAAATTCTCATACGAGGCCGTCACTTCAGCGAACAATTCTTGGAGGTCACACGAAGTTTGTCAATATGTAAGAAATATATATATATATATATATATATATATATATGTATATATATATATATATAGATAGATAGATAGATAGATAGATAGATAGATAGATAGATAGATAGATAGATAGATAGATAGATAGATAGATAGATAGATAGATAGATAGATAGATAGATAGATAGATAGATATGGGGTTCGGAAAGCTGGTTAGAGCCCCCCGGCCCGTGAAAAGGAAAATTTTACGTCTATGCTTGAAGCGTTTTCCGTTGCTGTAGTCGCTTCTGGAGCCAAGGAATATGGCCTTCCAGACTAGCTTTCGAGGCAACCGTCGCTGGCGGTGGCGTTAGGACACCATCTATTGTTTTCGTCCAACGCATTGCGCAAAAGCATATACGTTGAGATTACGTCATTCCTATTACTTATAGAGACCTGCTGTACGCCACCTATACAAAAACCAAGGGGGCCTTTTCATTTTTCCTTCCCCGACAGTCGCGGA
Organism: Dermacentor variabilis; assembly: GCF_050947875.1. Classification (NCBI taxonomy): domain Eukaryota; kingdom Metazoa; phylum Arthropoda; class Arachnida; order Ixodida; family Ixodidae; genus Dermacentor; species Dermacentor variabilis. Next base: position 3,962,958 of record NW_027460280.1, read on the forward strand.
CTTCCCGAGGTGGGGATTTCAGTCAAGCAGCGTTGCGTTTGAAGCGTCTCGGGCTCAATTGGATAGCTCGGAAGTCGAAGAGGCCTACTCCTGACGGCTTTGGTGTGTTTTGAGCTCCTGGATTAGCTTCCGGCGCTTGCAAAAAAAAAAAAAGCATGTGCTTCGAGATCATGTCTTTGATGCTGTTGCTTCGAGGGAGCCCCCCCCCAGGAGCTCTGGCTATACCAGTTACCACCGCCAAACACCATTTTCCGTGGCCCGGAGCCTCTTAAGGTAGGCTGAGAAGCGGCCAAACCCGCTGTGGCGCATTCACCAGGGGCAAGGAGGAGGCTCACGGTCGAGCGCGCTCACCGTGATGCCAGCGCCGCCGGGTTCTGAGGCACCGCGCCCTCGAAAGAAGCCGGGCCCCACGAAAGCGCGCACCTTAATCCGAGCGCCTTCCCGTAGCCCCGCACACCTCACGACCCGGCCACAAGGCGCTTCTGTGGGCACGAAATGTGCAACATGTAAATCGGTGGAAATAGAACGTGCAAGTAGACGGATTGGATGTCCCCGCTAACGTTAGCCAAGCTCGTAAAAATAAAATATGGAATATACGAGGATGCATGCGATGGTATTCTATCAGCAGTGACGTACTGCACCAGGGGAACTTTTTTCATAATGTAACTTTTGATAATTACATTATATTAAGTAAAGAAATTTATAATTACTGAATTCAAGGGCCGTTTTTTGATACAGAAGTAATACTTGTGTTTTCAAACACCCTATTTAGTTGTTATCAATGTGCTATGGGTAAACAACCGCATGATGCCGAGCCCGCGCTGGCCGAGTAGCGCAGTGGCACGCGGCCTGCCGGCAGCGCTGTCGGCACTGGCGGCCCTTTTGAGACCGTCGCCGCAATGAGGCGGATTTTGCCCGGCATTCCGCGTTCCGTTTGGCGAAACTGGATTATTTTTGCGTGTTTCTTCAAGTGGGATATCACAAATGACACCGGGGTATTGATGGCAACAATATGGTCATTGGACCAACTACAGCGCGCGTAGTTGATGAGATCACCACGCCCACTTTACCGGACACATGATCAGGGATTTCGAGCCGGTTAACGTGAAGATCACGCCGTGCCGCCGTGTCGTCGCCACCAGAAATGCCAGGGATTGGCACGTTTTCAGACTGTCTGTAGCAGGTTTGCCGGAGCAGTGAATTGCCGAAATGAGTGGGCAGGCCCGCTCTTGAATTAACAGAATTGTGCATGCGTTCGAAACGGAAGGTCGCTTGGTGAACCTGCCCCGAGGACCGACAGCGGACTGCGACGACGACCGCTGCAGCTGCGAGACCCGAAGCTGACTGCAAAAGCAATCCGCAATGACCTGGCGTCTCCACTGCTACGACCTTGGAAGCCGCTTCCCAGAAGGCTCGCACGAGACAACTGGCGAGTGGCGCAGCGTGATTTTTACGGATGAATCGACTCACAACGCGACGGGTCCAGCAGCGGCGCGTCGACGGGAAGCAGGTGGCCCACTTTTTCGTGCCTTCACATTGACGTCGCATGGGAGAGACGGGCGAGCGAATTCGTCGAATGGTTCTTCCTTTTCGCAAGGTTGCGGCGAAGCGTAACCGCTATTGGCTACGTCGCGCCAGCGCGTGTTGTACGAGGAAGCGGCGCACGCCCGATACCACGCGCCGTTTGTGCTCGCCTTGACAAACTGCGAAAAGGAAAAACAAGAAAGGCGATCAGGCAAATGTGACAGCGTGGGCGGTACCTTCGTTCTTTCGGAACACCTGCAGCCAGGTTTTGCTACACTGGTAATAAACCTCTCCATACCCCGGCAGGACGACAGCGTCAATTCTTTGCCAAAGGGGAACAGGGTTCGCTTATATACGGCTAACTTTAGCCAGACTTTACAAATATGCCGATGCATCCTATGACGACGCGACCAAATGCATGTTGCTCACTTCTGTATGTAGTGTGTCACCCTATTTATTGTATTTTGCAAAATTGGATAATTAGTCAAGAATAATTTGACCAACTTCTGAAGCAACGAAGCGAGGAAAAAAATTCCACTTAGAAAGTAGCAGAGCTGCTTGCAAAACGTCCGAATAAACAGTTTCTGTCTTGGTAATGTGGGCCAAAATAGAGAAGGTGCAACGCCGGGCGGCGCGCTTTATTTGTTCGAAATATAGAAGGACAGACTCAGTTTCGGCGATGTTAAAGTCTTGCGGTCTTGAATTATTGGAAGATCGGTGCAAGAAGCAGAGAGTAAAAACGTTATTTCAAATAATTCACGGCGAACTAAAAATTAATAAAGATTTGTATTTAAAACCTCCAGGCAGACTGAGCTCCCGCTTAAACCATAGTGAAGCTATTCAACCGTACTTGTCCCGAACCAATGCCTTTCGTTGTTCGTTCTTCCCAGAGTCAACAGAGCTGTGGAACAAGCTGCCTGCAGAAATTGTTCGCACTTCTGATACTGCAGTGTTTACAAATGCAATCAAGGTACTTTACTAAAACTGTGCCATGTGGATATTGTAAAGTGTTTTTCTTTTTTTTCTCTTTTTCCTTTTTTTTTTGTTTGTGTGCGTGCGGCAGCTGGTTGAACATTGGAATACATGTCTTACAGTCTGTATATCATATCTCGTATTGCATCCGTAGGACACTGTAGTGCATGTGCATATTTCTTTTGTATCTGGCTGTCTTGTATGAACGTATATGTAACATCCCTCCCTGTTATGACCCTCAACTGAGGGTTGACAGTATTTCTAAATAAAATAAATAAATAAAATATCTATTAAGTAAGTCTTGGATACATGCGCACGCAGTCTTGTAGATATATGTAACCAGTCTTGGGTGTATATATTAGCTTATAGCGGCGTTGTATATCTGACGTCTACAGCTATCTTCCTAACCTCGTAGCGTCCCCTTCTTGGGCTCCATTTAGGGCGGCTGTCACCGCTGCCGAAAACTTCACGACACTAAAGGCTGTCCCCACAATCCCTGATCGCCCTCAGAAACGAGGGCGCACCGAAGATGTTTTAAAATTTTTCGGCAAAAGATTGCAAAGCTTCCGCCGATTTCACGTCATCCTTTCTGACAAATGTGAAAAGGCTGTGCGAATGATTTTAGTTTTGCTAGTGTCGAAGTGCCTCAGCGTGCAGGCATCTAGTGTGGCTAGCGGAGAGCTTCTTTTGGAACTCGGCGATGCGAGGCAGCATGAAAGGCTAGTTACATTCGGGGAGATCCCAGGGACGAAATCCCCGCACCGAACTTTAAATACCAGTGGTGGTTATCTAATGGAGCTGACAGAAGCTCGACTATTAGAAGGCTGGAGCGATCGAAACGTAATCAATGTTAAGAGGATCCTGCTAAAGCGCGAGGGAAGAGCATTTAATACTTACCTTTTAAGTATGCTCCCTGAGAATATTGAGACAGGGTATGTGAAGATGTTTTAAATGCCAGCGATGGTGACCACATTGCACAGAACTGGCGAGGCTGCCAAACTTGTGCTATATGCAGTGCTCATGAGCACTCCTCTGAATCGTGTGAAAACTCTTTCAACTGTGTAAACTGTGATGGAGAGCACACCGCGTACTCGCGGTCGTGCCCATCATGGAAAAAAGAAAATGTGACAATAAAAGTAAAAGAAAGCATCTCATTCTAGGAAGCACGCCAACCTGCCTAAAGTCAGTTGTGCCCAAGTGACGCGTCAGGGGGCAGCGCCGGCCTCCAGCGGCGGTGACGCCACCCTCGGCGGCTGTACATCAGAAGGGACCTCCGGGCGCGTCGTCTCAAAGGTCTCGCCTACCGAGGCCTTCGCATCAAACCCAGCACTCGCGCGTGTCCAGCGCAAGAGACGCAACCAGCCAGACGGCGCCGTCAGCGCCTAAGGAGCGAGACCCTCGTGATCGCTCCAAAAAAGACGAAACTCGAGTCACGGCGCCGTTAGAATGGGGTGTAATTAAACATCTATTCGGAAGTGATCTAACGCTGAACTTAGTAAACGAACATCCCTCCGCAATTCCCTCGCTGGAATCTGGCGTCCGCTGACAGGGCACGTTTTAGGAACCCACCTACTTATCACAAGATTTTATTGACAATTTTAGTATAGATCATGCTGTTTCATACTTTACCGCTTTTATCATTGACGCCGCTGAAAAGTTCATTCCTCAAACAAGTGACTCTTGATTCAAAAGACGGGTCGGGTCCTCTGGTCGAAAGACGATTGTAGAGAGCCACGGAGGAGACAAAATAAAGCTTAGCACAAACTACGTGAATGTCCTACGGCCGAAAATTTTATAGAATTTAAACAGCTTAAATCTCAGGGAGATAGACGGGACGACAGGCAAAGAGCTGGCAGAGGTTTCGCTCAGGCATAAATTCGTATCCTCAAGAAGCATGGGACGGGCTGAGAAGGCTAAAGGGACAAAAAATCTATCCGTTGCCCCTACTGAACGATGAAGCGAACAGCTTGGAAGACCACGCTGTTCGTTTCCAAGACCAGTTTTAACCATTATTCCAGGAACTTCTAAAACACAAACAAGTAGCAGAACGCAAGGCCATCGACCGCAAATGGAGACAGAATGAACCATGTAACCTGCTTTTTAACATTGCCTATTGAGAGCCTCCTCGACTGCGTATCAGAGCTCTGCACCTGGACCTGACAGGATCATGTACGACATGATTAAACACCTCTCCAGTGATACTCAAATAACGCTACTCGCACTTTCAACGCGACATGGGCTGCGGGGTACCTCCCCACTGCATGGAAAGAAGCCCTTGTTCCGATTCTGAAAAAAGGAAAAAGACCACACTTTAGTAAAAAGCTACCGCCCAATCGCCCTCACAAGTTGTATTTGTAAACTGTTTGAAAAAATGATGAACCGCCGCCTTTTAGACTTCCTTGGGTCAAACAAAATTCTTGCTTTATATCAGTGTGGTTTTAGAGAAGGACGATCCACAACCGACCATCTCGTGCGCATCCAAGCAAACATTGGCGATGCCTTTGTACATAAACAATCCTTCTTATCTGTGTTTCTTGATATGGAGAAAAACGTGAACAAGGTGAATGTAGGAGCCAAGGTTTCGACAAGTGTACTTGTCCGCTTGTCGAAATCGCCACGATGGAATCTCCTGAACCGGCTTCTTGCGTGAAAGGTAGGCAAACGCTGAGAGTAAACATGTGAAACATGTTGCTATAGTATATGCCTGTATAACCGAATGGACCATATCAGAATGAAGCGTCAGCGCAGCGATTGCACGAATTCGCAGCGACCGACGGCGCGTCTGCACGCATGTCCGTGCACAATGTTTTCCTTTCGCTGCGGGCGCGTTTTCCTACCGTGCCGTGAGCTTTTGGCCGCAGAATATGAGCATTTGACAGTACACAAGCAACCATTGTTGCGTGGACGCTATCAGAGCTGTTCAAAAATCATTTCGTTATAGAGACTTCGACGCCAATCACGGCGACTGTGATGTGCCGTCGCAAGGATTGAATCTTTTTTTTTCTTGTAACTTCTTGGTCGTTTCAGTATTATTTCTCAAGTTGCATAGCACTGTATGTTTATCGGTCTCCTCAGCGTGCGATTTCCCGCTGCTTCTTTTTCGTAGCCCAGTAGATTAACTTATAACACAAACATGACCATGTGTCATGCCTTCTTCTAATGTGCTGCTTACCATTCCCTTTCCATTCTAGTGAATTTGCCAGAATCTAGCATGAACAAGTTCGTAGACCAAATAAAGCGTCATGACATCAGCTGGGCAGCGGGTGAGCGCCTCAGTGCGCGTTTTCTGCTACTCACCGAACATCGAAGTCCCAACGCCGTAGCAGAAATCTTCTGCGCGTCTGTGCTTGCTGCATGCTCGAGTTCTAGCCGATGGCTGTTCGGCGATTCTAAGTTTCGCGAGCCAAGCTTCACGCAGCTTCTTGTCCTGCGGCTACGTGTGAATAAGGCTGACACCAGGCTCCATTGCGTATGTCCGGTACTGCGGCACCGAGCAGTAGCCTACCATGCTGCACGCCTCAAAAAGCAGTCACTGCCTATTATAGTACTTTCAAATGCTGTGCAGATACCCAAAGCGGGAAAACATCACCATTTAATCAGAACCGCAGCGCAGGTGGGACTTTTCAACTTTTGCTTTCAGCTCGCTCCGGCGCTTCCGAAGCAGCCGACGCGGCCGCTGTGTCCACGTTATCCCTCATTCCACATCACGCCGACGGTGGCGCCAGCTTTTCCTGTGGTTGAGCTCGCCCCCAATACCACGATGCAACACATTGCCTCCACGGCCGGCGCTGCATGCTTGGAGGAAGGAAAACACTAGGAGGGAACGTCACGTGACAATCTCGAAGCCTAGTTATAAAAAATTTAGAAGATGGGGTGATGGGAAATAGGCCCTCACGTGATAGGTAAGCGGTAGGTTTAGTTGGCTCGCTTTGGTTGCGTCTGCTACGGGGCTTTTGGAATGTGCGCACATAGTCGGCGTGGGCACGCCCAGGTTGAGTGAAAGAATTCAAGTGCGTGAAGCAGTCGAGTCTGTGTTACGTCAGTCAGGTAAACCACAGAAGCACCACGCGGCTCGCCGCTGAAGCAGACAGGCGCCAATGGCGAGGGAAGGCGTTGTGACCCGGGGCGGCCGCCTCGTGGAAAACTGGTCGCGTTTCGGGGTAGCCCTGCAAAACTTGTGAGGCAGCGAAGCCGTCCTTCCGATTTGTGGCGCTTGGGGGCATCTTCTGGGAAATCATAAGATTTGTTTCGCCCCTGCAAAGATCTGCAGGCGCTCAAGCGAGCGTCCAGGGTCCACAGCGACTGCTTTTCCGTGTGAAAAGAATTCTTTCCATCTTGTACCAAACGATGGCCGGGCGAGTCGGGGACTCCGAGCATATTTGAGGCTGTGGCGGCTCGCTGTTATCGTAGACGCTCCTAGTCGACGCTGTCGTTCAATGCCTTCTGTGTCTCAACACTCCCACGAGAACTCAAAAGGCGCCAGCGTGGGGACGTCGCGCCGCACAATCTTACAAAATATTGCACGTAAATCACAAGAAAGGGCGACGACTTCGGCGTTTAAATTGCAGGGTAATGCTGTTTATTTTTTTTTTCACAACGAAAGACGCACAGCAGAATCTTTTACTAAGGAAACACGCGACAAATCACTATCCTGTGAAAGATCTTGTCTCATCACTTATATGTGCTAGACAGCGGAGCAAAAATTAGCAATACGCACCGGAGTTTCAGGTACTGTTGCGTACTTCAGGGTAGCGGATCGTACTGCTGCCATGTTGTAGCGACTCCGGCCTATCGAAGCTCGACCGAAGTTACTATTGGGTAGCGTGGCGTTGTCGGCGGGCTGCAGGCATCCGGTAGACCATGGCGACCGGGCAAGGACGAGACAACTTCTAGTGCGAAACTTGCACGGTTTATTCAGTGGTTTATTCAAAATTACATACCAGCAAACTATCGCAGGAGACGAAAGATCTGATCAAGAAACGCCAATGTATGAAAGCATCTAACCCTACAGCTAGAATAGAACTGGCAGAACTTTCGAAGTTAATCAACAAGCGTAAGACAGCTGACATAAGGCAGTATAATATGGATAGAATTGAACATGCTCTCAGGAGCGGAGGAAGCCTAAAAAAAAACAGTGAAGAAGAAACTAGGAATTGGCAAGAATCAGATGTATGCGTTAAGAAACAAAGCCGGCAATATCATTACTAATATGGATGAGATAGTTCAAGTGGCTGAGGAGTTCTATAGAGATTTATACAGTACCAGTGGCACCCACGACGATAATGGAAGAGAAAATAGTCTAGAGGAATTCGAAATCCCGAAGGTAACGCCGGAAGAAGTAAAGAAAGCCTTAGGAGATATGCAAAGGGGGAAGGCAGCTGGGGAGGATCAGGTAACAGCAGATTTTTTGAAGGATGGTGGACAGATTGTTCTAGAGAAACTGGCCATCCTGTATACGCAATGCCTCATGACCTCGAGCGTACCGGAATCTTGGAAGAACGCTAACATAATGCTAATCCATAAGAAAGGGGACGCCAAAGACTTGAAAAATTATAGACCGATCAGCTTACTGTCCGTTGCCTACAAAGTATTTACTAAGGTAATTGCAAATAGAATCAGGAACACCTTAGACTTCTGTCAACCAAAGGACCAGGCAGGATTCCGTAAAGGCTACTCAACAATAGACCATATTCACACTATCAATCAAGTGATAGAGAAATGTGCAGAATATAAGCAACCGTTGTATATAGCTTTCATTGATTACGAGAAAGCGTTTGATTCAGTCGAAACCTCAGCAGTCATGGAGGCATTAAGGAATCAGGGTGTAGATGAGCCATATGTAAAAATACTGGAAGATATCTATAGCGGCTCCACAGCCACCGTAGTCCTCCATAAAGCAAGCAACAAAATCCCAATAAAGAAAGGCGTCAGGCAGGGAGATACGATATCTCCAATGCTATTCACAGCGTGTTTACAGGAGGTATTCAGAGACCTGGATTGGGAAGAATTGGGGATAAAAGTTAATGGAGAATACCTTAGTAACTTGCGATTCGCTGATGATATTGCCTTGCTTAGTAACTCAGGGGACCAATTGCAATGCATGCCCACTGACCTGGAGAGGCAAAGCAGAAGAGTGGGTCTAAAAATTAATATGCAGAAAACTAAAGTAATGCTTAACAGTCTCGGGAGAGAACAGCAATTTACAATAGGCAGCGAGGCACTGGAAGTCGTAAGGGAATACATCTACTTAGGGCAGGTAGTGACGGCGGATCCGGATCATGAGACGGAAATAATCAGAAGAATAAGAATGGGCTGGAGTGCGTTTGGCAGGCATTCCCAAATCATGAACAGCAGGTTGCCGTTATCCCTCAAGAGAAAAGTATATAATAGCTGTGTCTTACCAGTACTCACCTACGGGGCAGAAACGTGGAGGCTTACGAAAAGGGTTCTACTCAAATTGAGGACGACACAACGAGCTATGGAAAGAAGAATGATAGGTGTAACGTTAAGGGATAAGAAAAGAGCAGATTGGGTGAGGGAACAAACGCGAGTTAATGACATCTTAGTTGAAATCAAGAAAAAGAAATGGGCATGGGCAAGAGATGTAATGAGGAGGGAAGATAACCGATGGTCATTAAGGGTTACGGACTGGATCCCAAGGGAAGGGAAGCGTAGCAGAGGGCGGCAGAAAGTTAGGTGGGCGGATGAGATTAAGAAGTTTACAGGGACGGCATGGCCACAATTAGTACATGACCGGGGTTGTTGGAGAAGTATGGGAGAGGCCTTTGCCCTGCAGTGGGCGTAACCAGGCTGATGATGATGATGATGACATTTCGGAGCCCCTTAAATAGCCTCTCTAAAACCGTGGGAGGGATCTTGCTTCCATCGACGTCACGTGACCGGCACAGAAAGAGGGCCCCTCCTCCTCTGGTTATACCAAGCCTGCTGCAAGGAGGATGGCGTTTGTCCGTCTCTTTTACGCGTTGCTGGTTCGTGGAAGTTCGCCTGCAGAGTTTGGCTGTTCGAGGAAAGGGTCCCTCTAAAGTCGCACACACACACACACACACACACACACACACACACACACACACACACACACGCACGCACACGCACGTACGCACGCACACACACACACACACAAACAAAAGAGGCCTGTAAACACTGCGGGGCTTGCGCCAGACCGGCAGACACTCTAAATTGTCATGGCGAATTAGGAAGTCACGCTTCATTTCGACGAGGCCTGGTAGGTAAAGGTCGGGTGAGAGGAAGTCCTTTCTGCACGTGGTGCAGGACGCCAACCGTAACAGTACACAACAGCTGATTTGACAAAACAATAGACCACGCTCGGGCCGGCATACTCTGCACGGTTTTCGAGGTAAGAGCGCCGACTTACTGCGGTGGCAAGAGCAAGTGACGCGTTGAAATTTCTGTTGCCATGGGTTTGGCTCCCCATTCATTCTCCACGTTTCAAGGCAACGTGTCTGAAGCGAAGAACGACGCTCCTGGTAGCAGTAACCCACGCGTTGTACTTCTTACGCGACTCCGTGTCTTTGACGGCAGGCGCCGCTAAGCCACTAGTCGTTACCACGTACCAAACAAACACGAGTGGTCCGAAAACAATGCGGACCTATTCCTACCCGAAAGGCACCGCGCACAAGGTCCCGGCGAACGGGAGGGGCGGCTTCAGGCGAAGTTGGCTTGCCGAGGCTAGCAGAATCACGTGATGCTCCCTCCTAGTCGCTTTCCTTCCTCCATGCCTGCATCTAACAGCGACCACGCGCTCCAAGTGGCGCGTTTCAATCCGTGAGCTATGTATGTACAGTCAAACATCGTTACTACGAACACCACATTAACTAACTTTCATAAATCCCCTGCTGACTTTTTATAGTTTCAGCGTAAAAATATTTCAATTTGATTAGCCTAGCGATCGTTATTCAGTTTCCCTGTGGTGTTAACAACGCCTTAGTACTAGGAGCTAATATACCGAAATCTGGGGGTTCTGACATTTCCGTGTATCCTCCACAGCAGCCGAAACAGCAGGCTAGCAGACGACAAGGCGCAGAGAGCCCACGTCGCGGCGCATGGGTTCAGAAAACGTGAGACGGCACCCGAGAAAAAAGAACGCGGGCGAGCGGAGGCGACGACGCAGGAGCTTTTGCGAGCGCATGCTCCGCCCCGAAAACTGTCGCCCAGCAACTGAGGTGCGTCTCTTCCTTCTTTCGCTCACATTTCGGCCGCGGCCCTCTTTGTTTCGCGCTTCTTCCTGCGGCCCTACTAGCTGCCCGCGGTGAAACCTCCGTACTCGCCGGGATGGCATACGGTCGCGAAACTAGCGGTGTCGTTTACGCACTCTTGTTCACGTGGCCGCCTCGAGAGAGACGGTTGCGGTGTCCACGGGCAAGAAATGCGAAAAACAAACGAAAAGCAAGAAACGTTACGCTTTGGAGGCGGCATGGAGCTATCTTTTTGTGGGTAGTTTTCTCGGAGTCATCGTCTGTTTAGCGAGCGCCACTCTTAAGGCTGTTTCACATGCTGCGACTGCAACGACGAAAATCGGTGCTGTCGCACGCGTCGCAATGCGATTTTTAGAGGGCTCATTTCACATGATTGCGATTTCAACAATGCGACTGGTGCGACGCCCAGGGTTGCTTACTGCCAGGTTTCGTGGCACACGCTGCATAATTCTTTTATTGTAGTGAATAAAACGTTCACACTATAATATTATTGACTTCTCTTGATCAGAATCGAATAATATATACGTTTACTAATTTAAAAACGTTGGTTAAGATTTGTCTTGGGGTGCGCGACGGCGGTTTCTGTAGTTCAGTGCGACTTCGCGCACGTAAACAGCTGTTCGCAGGTGGTTCAGCGATTCTTTATTCTATGGTTCAGCGCTGTGTGTTGTCTTATCTACCTTCTATGACCGTTTCGTTCTGCCTGCGCTACAACAATCTACAAGATGACCTATCGACAAGTTCATATAGCTACTCTCACCGTATATGCAGTGTTCGGAATTCGGCTGCCACGAAGTTGTCGTGCCAGTCCAACAAGATCCTCGCACTACCCGTGCTCGGCGTCAGCTTCTGGAGAAATGATGCGTGTATATTGCCTGTCATTGGGCATATGTGGTGCCTGCTCCTAGCCATATTCTTACGCCAAACGCAACAAGAAGCACCAACCTGAACGCCCGCGTGTGCCCCTGAACGAAGCCTCAAACGATCTGTGTGATTACGACGTGGAATGAAAATTGTGTTGTGAAATTCAACCTTAGCGCTAGCCTGGTTCGTCCATCGCCGTGCTTCCGCTGCGAATATATATATGGGAGCCCTCTCTAAATATTTCTAAAGGCGCAAAAGCCGACGCATCAAATGTTTCGAGCAGTTACCGTCACTTTTGTAGAAACCTGTACGTTGTAACATAGCATTCTGAAAGACACGCTTCTCGTCCACTTTGTTGTCCCGTGTCTCGCGCTAGTAGTATACTCGGAACTTCTAACAAGAAGACCATATCAATACGCGCTATTCATAATGCAGGATCGTAGGCCCACGGCAGGCGCACTTGCCGTAGAATTTTTCAGCTTTCTGCTCAGCCTCGCACGCCTCTCACGGTTAGCCTGTTTTGTGGAAATAAATATTATTATTATATTATTAATCTTATTAGATATTATAGTTTCTTCACTGTAATTTATAGCAATCATCCAGATTTCTTAAGCTAGTCATGCATTTATCCTGTATTAGATCAACATTGTTACGACATGCTTATGGGAGTCATTTCAAACTAGATTGCTCAGCCAGAGAAAGTACAGATGCAAGCGTCAATGTTTATTCCAATTTGGTATTCCTAAACAGATTATATTGGCAGTATTTTATGCCTGCTTGCATTTCCTGCAATTCAATGTTCAGAGCTGGAAAAACTGATTCCTTTTCTTGCTGTCGAAAGGCTGCTTCAATGTCGATAGCAAGCTATAATTATTCATTTCGAAAGTGTTAAGCAATGACTATATCTCTAAGCTTATCAATGCGTTTTTGTTCCACGAACACAAGTTTTCTCTCTCCCTCTCATTGACAGCCATGGAATGAAACCGTTCACTTTCATAAGTATCAGGATGCAAACATTCTGGAGTCTGTCCTGAGCATTTGTCTGCATCCTATAGTGTGCATGTTTGTATCAAGTTCTGGTGTTGGAATCGCAGTGATCTACACATATTGTTCTATTGCAACAAACAAATTTATTTAGCTTTGTTTTCAAATCTAGAATGTGGCCATGCAGTAACGACTACATTATAAGCAAAAATAAAAAACTGCAGATTCAGTGTACGTGTTGGAATCTATGCGAAGTGGAGTTTTTGTCAAGTAGTCAATTAACTGCTGTTAAAGTAACTGCGATATATACAATTTGTCTTATTTTCAACAATCCAACATGTCATCTTTTGCAAGGTTTGCTTATGCACCGCATAGGTCACAACCTTAATGTCATGTAATGTTTATGCACGACACTGTTAACAAACCATACCGAAACGCAAACGGCAGTTAATGTAGATGCACGCTGCGAGACATCAACGCAGTGACGTTTGTTGAGCAAGGAATGGTGCGAGGTGTATGCAGATGAATGAATGACGTGCTTATGTACTTATTTATTTATATACCTCGCAGGCTGCAAGGTTGGAGTGTTATGCAAGGGGGAATAAAAAAGTTGTCACAAAAAGAAGCAGGGCACAACATTAAGAAAAAACCCAGCAAAAAAAGCAGTACCAATACATTGCACCAACTAGCCCAACGTGTTTTACTGGCACAGCATTCCACAATACTTAACAAACAATAACAAAAGAAGTTACTGCCCATGGACCCTCTACAGATGGTAACCAGCGAAGCTGAAATGTGCAGCCCCGGTGTTTATCACTGGGTTAATTCCAATGGTTTATTCAAGTCTTTCTATATTATTGGTTATGTCTGTGTTTCTTAATGAGGTTATGCACATGTTTGGCTTGGGTTTATCACATTGTTTTTGGAATGCCACACATCGCACTTTGCAAGATCACCATCACGGAAAGTGCTATGAGTGGTTCATTGTGTTAATCCAGCGGGTCCATCAAAGTCTTTCTGAATTATGTTACGCACTTGTGTTTTGTAATGCGTTAATCATAATGTTTATGACTCAGTTATGCACTGTAGTTACGAAGTGACACACAGGGGCTGCACATTTCATTTAATTAAATACAGGGACACATTTTCGAACCTATTGGGAAGTCGGAGAGAGACTGCTGCACGCGTGCTCTGCTGCTAGAGAGCAACGACGTCACTATCGGTCTAGCCAATGGCCCACCACGCCTTTACTGCGAGATAATAATGACATCATGATCTTGTCTTAACCCCATCCCCCTCTGCGTCCCTTCCCTGCAATAATACGCAGATAAATGTATGTTTGAAATGGGCATAAGCATTTCTATGTCTACCCAACAAGAAATTTCTCTTTCCATCATGCAAGACGAATGAAATGGCTCACACCCCCTTAAACAATGGCTCATACCCCTACACTAGGGTTTTTGGGATCGGACCACGAGTGTTTCGCCTAGGCATATACAGCTTCACTGTAAAAAGAATGAACACCTTTCTGCTAGAGACCAAGGCGTACTAACAAGTGAAAGTTTATTGAACATGCCGAGTAAATGCTGGTTGACAAGCAATAAATCGAAGTTACACAAAAAGCAGAAGCAAAAACTGATGTGTGTTCATACAGATCCCAACAGAAAACGCATCCATCTGTGAAAGTGTAACAGAGGCCATGCTGACAAGATTCTCCCAGTGTATTTGCATCTACAGCGTGCATAATTTCTCCAGGCAGCCGATCTCCACAGAATGCTAGCTTCTTCCTCTACAATGACCTCTCCACATCTGAGCGTGCATTGTAGAGGAAGAAGCTAGCATTCTGTACAGATCGGCAGCCTAGAGAAATTATGGAAGCTGTAGATCTAAAAATGCTGGGAGAATCTTGTCAGCATGGCCTCCGTTAGAAATGGATGCATTTCCTGCCAGAAAACGCACATGAATTTTCGCTTCTCCTTTTTGTGTATGTTCAGTCTATTGCTTGTCAGCAAGCATTTATTCGGTGTGTACAGTAAACTTTTGGTTGTTAGATCATCTCAGTTTTCTTGTTCGTCCTATGTGTTCTCTGGTGCAATTTGCAGCCAGGCTATTCATTATTTTTTTTAGACTGCAACAAGTCACTTTAATGGCCCTCATGATACTTTATATAAAATACTTTATTTGGCCAATGTGGCAAGAATGTACAGTGTGAAGCAGTAAGAACAGGGTATGCTAACTTCTAATTAAAAGGTTTATTGTGATAATGCAGTGATCTATAAAGGTTACCACAAAGTAGTACAGCAATAAAACCTGATAAAGACTAGTGCTTGATGAAACCAAACATAAAAGCAGGAAAGGGAGAAAATACCTATAGATATACAAGTCCAGGGAAAAAAAAACATTGTGATCACCAAGTGTGCATGTGGCTACCTTCCGGGAAACTCATTTTTTCCCCAATGGCATGGAACTGGAAGAATGTGCTTGCATAAGCAAGCTGTCAGTCTGTCTATTGGAATAAGAACAGTGTTTCTTAAAAGGTGCTGACATGAAGGATTGGCAATTGTAATGATTTTTTCCTGCACTTGGAATTTTTCTGTATTTTCTTTCTGTAGCATTTTTATTTATGTTTGGCTGCATCAAGCACCAATTTTTATCTATCCTTCAAAGATGTTTTTCTTTTTCTGGGGAAAACTCGGGGAAGGCAGGAGATGGAAATTCAAGACGATGAGCAACATGAGAACAAGGTGAAAGTAGGAGGCAACGTTTCCACACGTCACTTTGAAGAAGACAGGTCCACTTGTCGAAACGTTGGCTCCTCCTTTCACCTTGTTCTCGTTTTGCTCATCGTCCTTTTTTTCTGGTTATTTATATAACTCGCCACATTTTTACAAATGAACCTCAGTTGAAAGTTAGTCCTCATCCATATCTAGTGTCATCCTGTTGATACTGCTTCATGCTATGCGCTCTTGCAACATTTGTGTGTGTGTGTGTGCGCGCACTCGTGGATTTGGATGTGAGATCGGGCCCTTGGGCAGAGGTATCATTCTTCTCCTGTGCAGACTTATGAATTCATTAACTATAGTGCAACAGAAATGCAACGGACAGGAACGAAGTGAACACACAGAGCGCTTCGTTCTTGTCTGTTGTCTATCTGTTGCACTTTAGTTAATATTGAATACACACAAACTCATCTAGTTTTCAGTTATGTCAGGCTTATAAGCTCGCTTGTGTCCTAGAATATCTGCATGGCTATGTATCCTGTAATTTAATTTCTGGCCATGTGCTTGCAAGTCGCGTGTCAACCTCCTGATCTTCCTGACAATCTTGTGTGATGTGCAGGCCCAGATAGTTTCTGGTGAATCCATGCAGGGTGTTGTGCAGGGTGTAATCTGCACTACAAGTGCTGCTTTGATTGCTTTCAGTTCAGCTTTTCTAGGTGTAGGATGACCTGGAATGGTACTCGCTTATGTGGGGTTTAGTTTTATGTAATGTCTTACTACTGTTACACTGCTATTGCCACATCAGTGTACTATGTGTGCCTGATGTTTGCTTGCATATTCATGATTAGCAACCTCCTCTGTGTGTTTGGCAGTAGCATAGCCTCCTGGCCTAATTGTATGGGCCTGTTGTGTAGGTACCCCGAGGTTGTGTTTTTGAAGGGAGGGGTAGTCGTCCTTGCATCTCATATGCTAGCTGGCATAGTATCTTGGGACGAGGTTCTGAGCTCTTGAGACAAAGAATTTGTGCTGCAGGCTGCAACTCTACTCTGTCTAGGTGCTTGTTCATTAGCTCTTTCTCATAGAGATCTTCAAGCATGGTACAGTTGGAAAGACCTGTTATTACTACACGAGGCCTGTATTCGATGAGTTGTCTTTTTTGTGTGCTGCTGGTAATTCATACCATACCGTACCTTGGACACAAGCACAGCATCTGGGATTTTCTATAGTATCCACTCGTCCACCCCCATTATTTCGAGATTATTCTTTTCACCAGGTGTGGAAGTTGCGTCCAGGCATTGCATAATTGTTTCACCCACGTGCTGGCTCTGCCGTTATGGGCTTACACTAGCTGAGGATTTGTGGATGTTGACTTGCGGGCATATTTGTCCAGCTATGTGGATCACAATGTGCAATCTAGGGTAGTTCTTGATTCTAGTCTTTCTTTTTTTCCGACGTCGATATGAGCTGACTTATCAGAAAGCGAGAGGCCAGACTGGCCAAGAAAGTCTGCAGTGTTGTCGAGGGCTTGTTGCATCATTCTTGATTTCTGTAAAAGATAGCTTTCCCATAGACTGTAATACACCATAGGCTGTAGTGTTTCTTGTAGTATGCCCGTGTTGTTGGTGTGTGTGGGCCAAATGTACCTCCAACTCTCACCTGGAATTTTCTGTCTTTCAGAAAGTTACTGCTTAAGTGCTCTAGCAGAAATGTTTTTGCTCATCGTTCCTCTTATTAGAGCAGCATGAGGTACTGCTGTTAAAATCCTCTTCACTCTCTTCATTCTTTCATAAGCGGTATTACACAATGTCCTGCAATAATGTTTCTGCTGCTTATGGCCCACTCATATCTGCCAGAAGGGACAACTCTTGAAAAAAGCTTTTCTTTGTGCTATGTGTGCGACGTAGTATGAGCATTCATGCCTTGACATTTATATATCTGTAGAACCAGCTCCCTGACAGAGGACTTGCTATACCTGATCATGCTTATTTGTGCAGTGCTGTTGAACAATACATATTGATGCAATGAATATTTTTACACACTCGAAATATCACGAAAGATGGTTGTTTTACAATTCTGCCCTTTGCTTTCTATTGGTGTTAGATTTTGCATAAGCATGCCCCCCTTTGCAATAGTATATTGAAGTGTAAGGGTTCAACAAAAGGTGATGAACTAAATCTAAGTGCAAGAGCTTTTTTTCTCACCTACGACTCCCATCCAAATGCGACTTCCATGGCTGGCAAATCAACCCCTCGCCTTGTGTTAGCAGCAGAATGCTATAGCCACAGTGGCAGGTGAACAAATTGAAGAACAATATTTCTGCATATAATTTTTTTTCTAGCCTGTATGTGAGTAAAGTTTGGAATAAGTTTGTCATTGCAAAAAAGCCCAGTTTGTGGTCTTTTATTGAATAAACCACATATTGTGTATAGTTGAAATGCAGAAATTTGTTCTAAAATCCTCAGATGATATATGTTCTTGCAAGTAGCATGGTATTTCATTACTTATAAAGATAGTAATCGCAGCAGATATCGTTATATGGGTTTACACACTAATATATGTGATCACAAACTTATTAGAAACTTACTAGAAACATGTAAGGCATGAATGTTTCTGCACACTTGATCAGCTGTGAACGTGCAAGAACTGCTTGTACTGGCTGACTTCACTGCACAGTTCGGATTTACTTTTCTTCAGCGTGTCGTTTTATACTGTTTTATCCCCACAAGAACAGGCCATTTGCCTGTTTTTCGCATTGTTGCACGAGTTCTACATAATTGTGCAGGAGGGTACATTGTCACTGTGTCACTATAGCAAGCAATTTACTTAATCCACTAGCTGTACAGTTCATTACCTTGCAGAGCAAGTGTTCATACAGATGCAGTAAGGATACAAAGTCCGCAACATAGTCAATGTTTATTGGTTTCTGTGCAAGAAAAAAAAAATCTCCAGAGAAGAGGTGCAACTTAACGTGCATGTAATATTTTATTCAAGCCACGGATTTAATGCTATCGTAGCAAATTCATT
Source organism: Dermacentor variabilis (assembly GCF_050947875.1). Taxonomy (NCBI): domain Eukaryota; kingdom Metazoa; phylum Arthropoda; class Arachnida; order Ixodida; family Ixodidae; genus Dermacentor; species Dermacentor variabilis. The sequence continues at coordinate 3,981,280 of NW_027460280.1, forward strand.
ACGATAGCCTACACTTTTGCTCTGTCAAATTTAATAAGAGGCAAGATAAGCTTTCAAGATGCATCGGGAAATTCGTGCTTGAAAACCGACAAGAAAATGCAACTGAACGGTACCGTGTTCAGCGCAACGTTGAAACTTCGGGTTCTTTGCTGTCTTGTCATTTGCCCTTGCCGAGTTTGAAATAATTCAAGCTGCTCCGTAAGCGCGATTTTTGCATGCTACTTAACAAAAGAAAATTGTGACGACCTCGTCGTCTGCTGGGGATCGAACACCTCCTAGCACTGACAACTCGCAAAGCCGTACGAAGCAAACGTGAAAATGCACTTCATTTGCTGTGTAGCATGTCAACAAACGCATAGCAATCGGAGAATGCAATCTGCGGTACAAGTTTTTTATTCTCCCTTCGCGTACGTACCGAATTCGCCGATCCACGTCTCCGCGCATTGCACTTGTCATGCGAGACGCCATTTTCCAAAACAAACCGGCGAAATAGCTCCGTTGACAGCTCTCCGCGCAATTTCGACGGAAAATCGCACCGATCGGTGCGACTGTGCGATTGTGCGACCAACCGGTTGGTCGCAGCCGAAAATTGGGGGGTCGGCACTGCGACTGCGATTTTCATCGCAAACGACGGAAATCGCACTTCCGGTGCGACGAAAATCGCATTATGTGAAACAGGCTTTATGTGCCGTGGTTCGGTGGTGCGTGGAGGAGAAATCGATGGAAAATAGCAACAGCGCCCGCCGAGAGCAAACAGCGACGTTTTCGTGGATAGCTCATACGCTGTCAGCTTATTAACGCGGAATGGCGGTGATGGGTTGATGGGCAGAATGGTTAATTTTGGGGCTTTCGCTATAACGATGTTTCAGAATAACGAAAATTTGCCGCGATCCCCGGAATTCGTTATATCGAGATTGCACTGCATGTATTTATGTACGTAGACTTAGTCCTGAATGGCCGCAATTGCCAAGCCTCACAACATACCACCGCCTTCCAGTACACCGCCACAAAGATGGCGCCCATCGTTACCAAATGACCAAGCATGTTAATGTACCGTATTATGCACTTATTAATAGCATTGTTCAATTACCAATTATTGCTGTAGCTTAATGAAACCATTAGGTAATATTTTGTCTCCTGAACTGTGTATATTCGTGTTTATGCTAAGCGAGTGACATATTTTGCTCTAGAATTCCTGCTGAAGCCCTGTGTACAATCATGTTGACTTAAATCGGTAGTAGCGTGGTAATCGTTTTGCTCGGATAACTTGTCGACGCATCATCGAAATTTCTGTCACTAGCGCGCAAGTATTTTCACTACGGGGTGGTATTGCGGTTTTCGTGCGATACATTCTTTCATACGTCCACTGTGGATTAGATATATGCGGTGTGAAGAGATTGTGAGATGACAGTACGTGTTTCAGAGACTGTTGCAACGCAGGCACCAACCTTCTCGGCAGTTTCTGACCCAAAAGCAAAATATTGTATCTTTTTGATCACTTGTGCGTACTATAACAGGACGATGCGATTCCAGGGAACTCATGGCTTGTTGATATGAGTACGCAAGGCCTAATGTCCTACTGAGTTCCTTGTTGGGATTTGGTTATTTGGCAGTAGTTGGATGGTACGGAGCGCCCCTGGAGGCAATGGTTGAAGATGTTTTCGCCACGTGTGACTGCAAGTGGGAGGCGATCGTGAACAGGCGTTTCAATTCTCGTGACATTAAATTGTTGTTGCGTTGCCGAGGCTATGAACGAGATTCAACGCGGGGCTGGTTTCTAGTGTGTGAGGAGGTGTCATTCTTGCAGCACTGCTCTAACCAAACAGGTGAACAAGGCAGGGGAGGTATTCTGTGAGAGTCCACCTAGTGGACTGTCCATTTCGGCCGTTCCCGATTGGCTAGGGCCGCTCATCTCCTCCTCGCTAGTACAGCTGCATCCAATCAGCAGCAGCCGAAATGGACAGTCCACTAGGTGGACTGTTACAGAATACCACCCCAGGTCTCGACGGGAAACGCGAGCCCTGGGAAAGGAGGAAGCTCACCGCGCGTGCGTGGATGGCCGAGAACAGCGTGACCACCATCGCCACGCTGGGCCCAAATGGCGGGCAAATGCACGCAGTGTAGGCGTTCAAGCCCGCCAAGGCGCACAGTTTCCATGGATTCTCGCCGCGAGAAGCAAACCATGTGCGATGGATGTGCGAACCAACAGCAGACAACAACGATTGGCGGCGACGCAAACACCGCCCGAGAGGCCGTTGAGCGGCGCGGTCATTTGTGGGCCGCACGCCACATCGCAAGCAGCGACCATTTAACCTGACTCCTGGTTCTGACTCCTTGCTGCTGGCCAATGCGGTGAGCCTTCCGAGGGTATCTGAAACGGACTGCAAACAGCTGGATGAAAAAGCCCCGACAGAAGGCGATTGTCGCGTCAAGCGCCTGCAAGAATCTACAGGGTTTTTTTTTTAGACCTTGCAGGCATTTTTTATAAAAGAAAGTAATGAGCGCAGGGAGGGTAGCCTTTCTCAAGACGACTTCCTATAGGCGAGGTGTGAATACTTTTCCGGTAGTCATGTGAGCTTAGACTATTTCACAAAAATTGATAAACTTTATTTTGGTGCCCTTGGGGCAGTTGTCTAAATCCTAAATGGCAAATTCGGAGGGAGTAACATTTTGACGCGCACTCATCTTTTAAGAATCTTGAAAATTGCGCATAATTCGAGATATTCACCACGTAATTGCAAAGCTCAATCGAGGCAATACCGAGACTGAGCGCGTCACACGGCCTGTGGGGCCAAGCCTCAGTGATGGAGAGCATGCTGTGGCAGATACCGACGCACAGCCGCACACAGCCGGACGCAATCAGCGGCCGCCGCGACTGGCCGAGACGGCTTCACATTTCCTCACGCGTTCGATGTGACTGCGGAGCCGCCTTTGCTGCGCGACACTGGGCATCGATATTGCCGGAATTTGCCGTTGAAATGCGGCGATAAATATCCCGAGTGAGGTGCGACTTTGAAGATTTAAGAAAAGATGAGAGGGAATTAAAATGTAAACGCCGGGGGGGGGGGGGGGGTGAGGTGCTTGAAATTCCCCATTTAAAGAACTGCCCCTAAGGCACTACTAAAGAGATTAATAATTCTGGAGCTCACATTATTTGCGGCAATGACCTCCTCGCCTACACAATCTAAAAAAAGTTTACACCCTTTGGGTCGTATCTCGCCACACAACGATAATCGTCATCTGTCTTGCCCGCATTTCCTTTCTTTAACGCTGCGAGCCCGGTACTTCCGAGTAACGAATGGCATGCGCGTTACCAGCATGACATAGCATTCCCGACAGGAAAGTAGCGAGCGCGGTGTTTTCAAGAAAGGAAACGCAATCAAGGCAGATGGCGATTATTGTTGTTTGGCAGATATACACCTTAAAGGGTGTCACTTTGTCTGAGAGTGAATGCTCTTAAAAATGTTTACACCCTTTTGGGATCATCTTGTCCCGCAGCGATAACTCAGCGCCCGCTATTTCCTGTCCAAAATGCTGCGTCGTGCTGATAACGCGCAAACCACTCCTGAGATGAAAGTATCGGGATCGGAATGCAGGCACGACAGGTGAGGATTACTGTTGGGTGACAAGACACGACCCAATGGGTGTAACCTTCTTTAAGACTGTGGGAACTGGCATGCAAAAATGTCCCATTTACTGCGCTAATAGCCTTCCTATATAAAAAAATAAAAGGACACCAACACTCTTAGCAAAAATTAGCCGAGATTGAAGTTTTCACCGCTCATGCGCTTTGAAAGCTGCCTTGCACTAAATTGACCTGGCATGCTGGAGTAAAATGCGCTACATTGTGTCGTTTAATTACCGCCTCTGATTTGAAACATAGTCGAAGGATGTCATTAGCCGACTTTACGACGTGCGGAGTTTTAGATTACGTGAATAGAAGCCATTCACAGGGAAGCCACATGATCGACAACCTCGATCACGTGAATAAATGCTCCCCGATCCTCATAAGCTCCGCCCCTTTCAGAATTAACTCGGTCACATCCGCTGTGGCACAGGGGCCAAAATATTGCTGTGTTGAATTTAGCGGGGGTCGTAGAGAAGTACGGCAGCGCGGATTCCGTAAGTGCTTGCTCGGGCGCACATCTGAACAATTTATAAGTATCAGTTGGCTGAGTAGTGAAAGCTGTGCATGGCTGTATTTATCTGTTTACGCGTGCATGCAACCAGTACCCCGGTATCGCTTCCCCCGAAGCTGCCGTGGCAAGCCTTTCACCGAGACGTTTTGTCGTCTGTGTTTCCCACGCTGCGAGGAAATATGGCTCCGCCAGTTCACGATGAGGCGAAATATTCTCGAAATCACGACACTTGGCGCCATAACCGCTGAGCTCTCAGGAATCACTCACGAATAACCGCAAAACTTGGCGTAAAAGAAGTAGTCCGGCTATGCTGCCCAATAAGCTTAACACGGATGAAAAACAATCACGTTTTTACGTGCAAAAGCACAGTCAGCAAGGGAGAGTAAATTTTTAACCCGACTGGTGTAGTATAAAAAGCCCAGAAGCGGGAATGCGATACGGGACGAGCGGTTTATTCCCATTTCGCACTATCTTTGTTTACGGTGTGTGTTATGAGTTGTGAATGCAAAAGCATTAATGTCCAATTGAACGCCGCTGCCCTTAGAGTTAACTGCTCGCGGGGAAGCGAGCGCGTTGAGTGGCGCAAGGCCGGCTGCACGCGGGGGCCCGGCTGGCGCACAATGGGGCGCTCCCGAGTAGGACGCCACCGCTTCGTGACACCGCGAATGTTGGTGCAAGCAGCGTGATGCCACAAAACAGAGCGCACACCAGGACAATCGGCCTGTGCGCCTGGTTGGTGCCCCGCGCGCGTTCCGTCGGGGCGCCGCTTCGCTGCGACACACTTCATGCTTTCCAATCAAAATTTGCATTGTCTGCACACAGACGGTACGCACGTCACAAAGAGCTGTAATCTCAGGAGGGTGTTTAACTGGGCTAGTTCGTTCATTCTTCGGGGATTGTAGCAGCAGAAGCAACACGGACACCCCTAAGGAACAACTAAATAAATAAACAAACTAGACGAGGATGCAGCTGCACTGCCAACTGTATTGAAATTCCCGCTCTTAATTATGTCGTCGCCATTTGTCCTCTCTTATCTATCTGAGGCTCTCTCAAAAAGGCGACTTCCTTTCTTGTCAAGGCCACTGACGGTGTGCTTACACATTGCGGTCCGGTTTTACTTATCTCAAATGCCTCAAGAATTTGCCGAGTTCGTCGTTCCTTTTCAGGACTTGCACTTGATGAAATTTGGGGGTGCACGTGCTTACTTGGCTATCTTGTCCCTTCGTGTTCATATCGCAACGCGTCCAGTTCAAGGCCAAATTGCTGCCAGGGGCCCCTGAAAGTGATGATGCGTGCTCTCCTGTTGATCATTAACCCCGGTATTCTTAAACACGCCTTCACTCAACGCCTCGACTTAGCCAAGTCGAGGCGACGGGGCTTCCTTCACTCAAGGCGCCGTCGCGTTTCACGAACACTACTGCACCTTTCCTCCGCCAAGGAACGCCTTGAAAATGCGCCCCTGACTCGAGTGAAGTGCACCGACCGAGAAAAGCGTCTGATGTCTAGAGTATTCCTAAATGTGTTTATCAAAACGACAATTATGTAAGACAAATATGTGTTTCCGTTAACTCGTTTTCCTAATAAAACGACTACATGGCGCAATGCACAACTTTAGCTCGGTGATGCTCCCACTGTGAGCATTCGGCTGATATATCCGGCGGGAGCTGTATTTGAGGTCTGGCAACAATCGCACCCCAACAGCTGAGAGCCTGAGTGGCCTGAGAGCATGACTAAAAACCAAGAAAATTTGCTCCGGCATTTGTCCGCTGCTCTTTGTTTCCTAGTGCCTCATTGATGGTTCACGTTGCGGTTGTTAATCGCGGTTATTATGGGTGATTTTGTCCGTGTGTGTATGATGACCGAACCGGATTGACTTCGAAGGAGGCGACAGATGGAATGGCCGATGAGCAGCTTTGTTTATCTTCAAGATTCAAGACCGATTGGCGCTGAAAGTTTGCTGCAAGCAACAAGAGGACAGAAAATACGGGTGAGTCAACCATTTTTGTATAGATGCACATTATTTTGATGCGATTTTCGCCAGGTTGCTGCGGCGCTGTCAATAAAACGTTTCCAATGTGCTCAAGCATGACTGTTGCTCATGTTACGGGCATTAACAACTGAAGCATATTTGAGGCAGCACAAGCTTGCGCAAAACATTTTTTTTAACTGATCGGAGCTTGTGGGAGACTCGGCACGACAGTCTGTTATTCGTTCCGCTTTTTTAAACAAAAATGCACAATGTACCTATCGGCGCGTATGTCCAACGATCATTCCATTATCGCGCATGAAATCTTTCAGTATTGAAGAGAAGCCATTATAGAATACATGTGGCAGAATCCAGATGGCTGTGTGCGTAGCACCATCAGGTTGAAGAAAGGCGATTTCGATCCCTGTACTTTCCTATCCCTATCTAATGGAAGAAATTCATTGCTGCGACCCTCATAACTCATTTTAAGCTGAAGGTAGAACCAGAGCAGAAACAGCATATATTCAGGAAGGGTTTACCATTACACGCGGTTGGGTGCCTACACCCGACAGGCTGCTGTCTAGAATACAGATGGAGCTTTATTCTAGAATATATTTGCAAGCAATACTACTGCTCCTGTTTGCATGGTCAGAGTTCACGCTGTATTTGCATACTATCAAAGTGGAAAAAGACGAGCATAATGTCAAGTTGTTTTGGAAAAAATAATGGTACTTGGATTGACCAGAAATTATTAAGGGGTACATAATATGTTTAAAAAATATGGCTGAAGAAAAGAAAAACCTGGATAAAAAATACAATCACTTCAGCTACAACGTGTCTATGAAGGTGAATGCATGCAGTCAAAATGCTTTTAGTGGTGATGTTTGTCCTGATAGGATGTCAGATGCGGTAGGAGAGACATCTTAGCCAGAATATTGCGACAACTGTTCTAGTGCAGCCGGACGCCCGAACTGGAGCTCTTCACTTGCACACCAATGCAAGCGCATCACGCGCAGGACGCTTGGAAAGGAAGTTGGTGTACGGGCTTGTGTTGGCAGCCTGGTTCCTGCATAAGACAAGGGGTTGGTGATAAATTTACAATGATGTTAAGGCGCATGAAAAGAAGCTTAGGTACTCAATTCGTTTTCTTTAGTTTACTTTTTGTACTAATTAAATTCGTTTAAGACTTTTGTATTCTAGAACGCGATTTTTTTACTGTATTAAGCTCATACTCTATTTATTTATATTTGCAAATAAACATTTTTCAGCTGGTTTGGCGCTTGAGCAGCCAGACCGGCATATGCAGCGATCTAACACTTTCATAATGAACCGTCTAGAGAGCTGGAATGTTCGCAACAAAGATACGCGAGATATATCTGCTACCACTTGCTAGCAATGCCTGTACTGGGAGCTGTCGCTGCACTGCTACAGCTTTTTCTATCACAATAAAAGATAATGTGATGTGCAAAAAGTATACCCTGTTTTATTGTTATTGTGTTATTTACTCAAATAAATCACTGCATTCATCTGTGTATTCATGCAGGCATAATTGTGAATGCCGTTTCATAACTGGCCACTTCCTCGTTGGGCTTGGATGTTCATAGGCGTGATAAGCTAATTAAACTGAATATTTTGAAGCTAGGCCCACGTAATTATTGCTTACGACTTTAAATTCCACCAACTGCACACGGTCCACGCAAAATTACAGTACATTATTTTGTTTTCCGCAGCGCAACTAGCTGCATGGAATTCAAGAAAATTGAAAAAAAATAAACAGAATGCACGTCCTTGTTTATAGAGATGATCGCCTTGCTTGCGGTGTGTTTCGCCGTCCTTGGATTAGCGCAGTCAGTGACGATCTACCCTAGTGCAAACCGTGCGAGCGACTGCCGGCGCTTGCAATGCGCGCGCGCAGGCAATGCGCGCAGCAATCGTGGTGAACTGGGGCGGCTGCGCACGCCCAGCCGCGAGAAACACGCAAACGCTCAGGCGCCAATAGCAGCTCTGGAGCACTCGCGCCAACAATACCTGTATGCAGGTCAACAACTGGCTCAACCCAACAAGTAATACGACAGTCACTGCACTAGCGCGAAGTCTTCTTAACAGGACGGCCGATCTGTCTCGGCGCCGCAGTGGAATGATTCCGTTGCCGAAGCGCTCCAGAGGATTGCACCGGTCCCAAAAACGAAGCTTTTGAAAATGCGGAGCATTGTTAACGAAAGAAAAGCTACGGAGGCAACTGGCGTCCATCCGAAAAAGCTGACGAGGCGAGCGACAGATAACAAGGCCGCCATGTTTACGCATTAACTTCGCTCCAGGAGGGATTCAAGGTAGCTGCGAGGCTACCTCGACATTCTCGAGTAGAACGCTTGAGCTCTGCTTCACTCAAGGCGCTTTTTGAGTGGAGGGCGATTTGTGAAAGGAAAAGCCGCACTCGAACATTTCGAGTGTAGGGTCGAGGTGCGTTTGTGAACGCGGGCATCTTCCTGTTTGCCCTGTGCATTGTTTTCCACAGGAAAGGGGGATGGCGTACACTACTCCTTTGACGCAATCGCAGTATCTGTTCTGGTAGGCGATCTGGCATTGTGGTTTCTTCTTTTCCTGGTTCACTCGTGCGCACATATTTTTCCTTTGTTTGGTGCTGAGCTCACTACTCGGATGCCGTGTCTTTTATCAATCTACCGTGCACATATGGAATTTTCGCACATTTACTTTTTTTGCATCCACAAATTCCGCTTCTGCGTTCTTGTTTTCTTTTAATATTCTCTACGAGGCCTTCAGTTACGCTGCGTGGCATCGACACGCGGTACCCTGCATTATTCAGCCTACTTAACTGCCGCTGAAAGCTTTGTTCAGTCTGACGCCGGCACGATTTCTTCAGCGCTGAACTAAACGCTGCACTCGCTATTGCTCTTCTTACAGTCTTGGAATGGCTTGGCGTGAAGAGAAGAATTGTTTCTTTGCTCTGGGCTCGTATCCCCAGCATAGATGTCCCGGTTAGAATTCTAGTAAAATTTGGAGGAACTGCAGAGAACTGACTTATTTATCAAGCTCTCTTCCATGCTCACTTGAACTACTGTGCTTTAATATGGGGAACACTACATTAACCAATTTGAGTAAGCTAAAAGTGCTTCAGAAAAGAGCTATTAGGGCAATAGAGAACATACCATACCTTGAACATACCAGCCATCTTCTTGTGAAGCATAAAATTGTTACGGCGAACAATATATACAAATGCAGGCTGCTACAATCCTACATCAGTACAACTCGCGGGAAGCTTGACACATTTCTCAAACTTGCAAATCTTGAACCTACTCAAAGTATTTACTTCCATCGGTATAAACCCCCCTGGGAAACTCCATTCTCACGCACTATTTACGGAACGCAAAGGCTTAGCCAAACATTGCCAATCGCTCTTAACGCATATGAGCAGCAAGACATTGAAATCAAAGCACTAAACCCCACCAATGTAGTTAGCTTGTTTTTGTAACTGCGCATTCCTTAAGTTGCATTGCTTTATACCATTGTTTTCACTAAGCATGCAAGTACGATGCCAATTTGTCTTCTCTTGCTTTATTATGTGCAAAAATGATCCTATATGTACTATTTTTCGTACTGGTGTATAATAATTATTTGCTTTGGCTTGTGTGTTTACCCTGTCACTTTAATTATTCTCTTTTTGCTTGTATATTTACCCTGTCATTGCTCCTACAGGGTGACGGTGCTTAGTCAAGCTGCAGTATCCGCAGCTTTTTCGCCGTCTCCCCTTTTTCCCAGATATTTTGTTTGGTGAAAATAAAACACTGACTGACTGACAACTGGGTTTCGGAAGCTCATAAGTGAAGTTCAGCTCTCGGCACGTTGATCGAAAGGACTCCAGTACGGTGTCCTCAAGTCGATGGTAATCGGTTGGCTTCTCTGTTTGCCAGAAGTCGCTCATGTATCGATAGATCCGTGTGACTCGCCTTCCCTTGTTGGATCCTTGAATTTTCTTGTCGCATGCTGTCAAGTACAAGTCACTCAGGATTGGTGCTATTTTTGATCCAATGCAGACCGCTCTTTTTCAGACAAACGAGGTTCCACCATGCACAGCGACTGTGGCAGCGAGATAGGCTCTCAACACTTGCAAGAAGGTTTCCACAGATATTCTTACCGAGTTTTGAAATGGAACGGCTCTTCCTCCTCTAAGGTCTCTCTCAGCACTTTCATCATATCCGCATGCGGTATTGAATAATACATGTCTTCGATGTCAGTCTAGAACCCGCACCAATCATTCATTTCGTACATTCTTATCTCACAGGTTCCTTAGAGTTCCTAATTATGAACGGATCTTCTACCCTGATTGGGGACAGTTGCCTGAAAAGGTGTGCGGAAAGCAGCGATTTCCACGTGTCTGCTTCCGATAAAATGGCGCGGAAGGGGTACCAGTTTAATGGGCTTTTGCACTGAAGAACACCGACAGCGTGCTGGTTTTTGCTGCTTCCACCTTGTTGCACCAGCTGGCTACCATTACTTGTTTCTTCTATAAGCTTCTTCACCTTTCGTTTCGCTTCCTTTAGGTCTTTATTTTCTACCTTGCGGAAGTTCTTGTTGATGACTTCTAATGCTCTTGTCTTGTAGCTGCTGGCGTCGAGTACTACAAATCCCCCTTCTTTGTCTGAAAGGCAATATCTTAAGTTTTCTTTTTCCAGTTCCTTTACAGTTTTGGCGAAATGTGTTCATGGCGTTTGCGTTCTTTTGAACGAGCCAGTGTATCGACTCCTTTTGCCACAACTCTGCTAGCATCCTCTGCATTCACTTTTGCTGCGACTCGTCTGATAATGACAAGCTTTCCTGCGGCGTCTAGTCTCGGGGGAAGCGCAAATTTTGTACCGAGTTCCAATGCTTCTTTTGAAGGTTGTGTGAGCTGCACCAGTCCCACTGTGACCACTGAGTCCTTCCTTATCTTCTCGTACTCTTTTTTACCTTGTATTGTCGACTTGAAGATTGGCGGGAACCACCTATTCCACACGTGTTCAGTGCTAAAAACTGGCGCTGGCCAAGTGAGGGCGATAGGATTTTTTGTCAGAGGATTTCACCTTGACGAAGTCGGTGAGTAGGCGAATCTGTTAGCACATTTCAGCCCGCAGTATCTTCATAATTCTTCTTGCATATCCTTGGGGCATGGAATGACTTCTACGATGCATGAAACAGGCAGCCGAGACCGTGAGCTGTTTGGTGCACCTCCGTCCAGACGCGACGAGTGAATTCGCTCTAAGCGCTGAACGTCTTTTGATTTTCTAATTTTCTTTTTTTCACACTACTTTTAGTTGCTGTTCACAACCGCCGAAAATATATCGTGCATCTAGCCGCGTCCATGGCCGCTTGCGTACAGGAGACTCCGAAACCATGATGTTAGAACTATTGATAAATACTACGCCATGCCACCTGCAGCGATCATCAAAACCCGTATACCGCGGATAATTCAAGCCTGTTTTCAGGCATTTGACTTATACTAAATAGATTTTAACTGAATCTACCGACATTCCTCGCGATGACTTTCTAATGGGAGCCACCGCCCCCCCCCCCCCACCAAAAAAATTGCAGCGCTGAAAAAAGAGAACAAGTAATAAGAAGGTTTGCAGTAGCACGCAAACAATAACAAATAAATAACAACGTTAACAGTTGCAAAGTTCACATAGTGATCTTCATGAAGTAAAAATAAAAATGTCGTTGTTTGCGCCCAGTTATTTCTTCTACATTTGCACTTATATTCGTTTTCGCGGGTATCCGTTTGTACTCCTGTAGATCACGAGCATGTATTCGCAACTCTGAATGGTCGTTGGTACGCCTGTAGGGTTTGCCTATAGCCGAGTTCACGCCGTCTGCGCACGTGCGATTCCGGAACTGCTAGGCCAGAACCATTTAGAAAGCCTTTTATATTGAGTTACCCATCGCGATCAGGAGCACACACCTATCGCGGATACATCAACAAGTTTTTAGGCACGCAAGATTTACGAAATGGGTTGCATAAATCTCTGAAACGCGTTTTCGACATGTGCCTACTGAGATGCCTCCGTTTTTGTGTACTCCTATAGATCACGAGCATGTTTCCGCAGCTTCTCAATTGCATGCATTGCAAGTTCGGTGCCAAACGGGACGTCAATAGGTTTCCCGCGCGTAGTGTCCAAGCAATGTCTAACTGATCTCAGGCAGAAGGTTGCGCTGGAACTTAATGGAGGCGTTGTGTAAGCGCTTTCCAACCATAGAGCAAGGCCGCTTCTCTATATCCCTCCATAAGTTTTTTTTTGATAATGGTGAGCTTTAAACTCACGTCCTCCCGTGCACAACATCTGCAGGCTTGGAATGACGCCTGTCACCGGCAAAAGATGCCAAGAGCGAGCGAGTGGGGGCTATACTAATCCAGGTGCAGCCAAATTAGGAAGGCCCACTAAGTTTCAACAAGAGACTCCCTCACTAGAAGATAAATTGGCCTCCCTGGTGCAGTATTCGGCCACCCCCTCCCAAATGACTCATTGAATTACCCACTGGCCCTCAGTCCCCAGAAGCTGCGGAGCACCTGACCAAGGCGGCGGTCAGACCTATAGCGCAGCAGAAGGTGCTAAAAATATCTGGGTCCGGACAGGCCGCCGATGGAAACTGACACTTGCAACGTTTAACACCCGTACCCTTTCGAGTGAGGGTAGCTTAGCAGGACTGAGGAACCATCAGGCATTGTTTGGGATATCATCAAGCTTATTGAGATTAGAAGAACTGGTGAGGCTTATACATTGCTGAATAACGGACATGTCCTCTGCAATAGAGGTCTCCTACATAAGAAGCAATAAGGGGTAGGATACTAATCCATAAGGACATAGCGGACAAAATTGATGAATTCTATAGCATTAATGAGAGGGTAGCTGTAGTCGTAATCAAACTTAATAACAGGTATAGATTAAAGGTAGAAGAAGCCTACGCTCCAACATCCAGTCGCGATGACGAGGAAGTAGATCAGTTTTATGAAGATGTTGAATTAGCGATGACAAAAGTGCAAACTCATTATACTGTAGTAATGGGCGACTTCAATGCAGCAGTGGGAAAAAAGCAGTCTGGTGAACAAGCCATTGGCTACTATGGCGTTGCTTCTGACGAACGCTAGACGAGAGATGCTGGTACAATTCGCAGAAAGGAATAAGCTTCGAATCTATGTATGCCCTGTGAGTGACGATTGATACCATGAAATACGAACTAGCCCGTACCCAAACCTTGCTTCAGAATAATGAGCACCTTCTTCAGGAAGCGTAGCAACAAGAAGTGGACCTGGAAAAGCCCTAATGGTGAAACAAGAAATGAAATCGACTTGATACTTTCGCTGATCCCAGCATAGTGCAGGATGTAGAAGTGATAGGTAGGGTAAAGTGCAGTGATCATAGGATAGTGAGGGCTAGGGTTCACCTCAATTTGACGAGAGAAAGAGCAAAATTGGTCTAAGAGAAACAGATCAAGCTAGAGGCAGTAAGAGTAACAGCAGACAGGCTGGTGCTTGCAAACAAATATGCAGCCTTATAACAGAGAGATGATGATGACATAGAGCTAATGAATGAAACCGTAACTAGGCTGGCTTCAGAGGCAGCTTTGAAGAGGGAGGGGAGGCACAAGGCAACCAGTATGCAAGCTCTCCCAAGTAACAAAGGACCTAACACGACAAAGAATAAAAATGTCCAACTCGAGAGATAAGATAGAATTCACGGAACTCTCAAAACTGATCAAGGCGAAAATGAATGATATTAGAAACTATAACGTGAGAAAGACTGAAGAAGCCTTAAAAATGCCTGAAATCAGTGAGAAAGAAACTTGGCATAGGACAAACCAAGATGTATGCACTTAAAGATAAGCAGGTTAAAATGATCAGCAATCTCAAAGATATAGTAAAAGAAACGGAAGAATTCTATACTGACCTGTACAATACCGAGAGGAGTCAGCAGAGCTCCATTAAAAACCGTAATGAACAGGATACAGACACTCCTCCTATAGCTAGCGATGAGGTCACATGGGCCTTGCAAGACATGAAACGAGGAACAGCGGCAGGAGAAGATATAATAACAGTAGATTTGTTCAAAGCTGCAGGAGATATAATGCTTGGAAAACTGGCGGCTCCTTACAAAAGGTTTATCGACTGCAAGGGTCTCACAAAACTGGAAGAATGCAAAAATTATACTAATCCACAAAAAGGGAGACGTTAAAAAATTCAAAAATTATAGGCCCCATCAGCTTACTACCAGTATTATATAAAATGTTTACCAAAATAATCTCGAATAAAATAAGGGCAACACTGGGCTTTAGTCAACCAAGGGAACAGGCTAGCTTCAGGTAGGGATACTTTACAGTGGATCACATCCATGTCATCAATCAGGTTATCGAGAAATCCGCAGAGTGTAATAAGCCTATCTATATGGGCTACATTGATTACGAAAATGCATTTGATTCAGTAGAGATACGAGCAGTCATAGAGGCATACGTAATCAAGGAGTACAGAACGCTTACATAAATTCCTTGGAAAATATCTACAGAGGTTCTACAGCTGCCTTAATTCTACACAAGAAAAGCAGGAAGATACGTATAAAGAAAGGGGTCAGATAGGGACACACAATCTCTCCAATGCTATTCACTGCGCGCTTTGAAGAAGTATTCAATCTATTGAACTGGGAAGGCTCAGGAGTACGGATCGACGGCGAATATGTCAGCAAGTTTCGGTTTGCCGATGACATTGTTCTATTCAGCAACAATGCAGACGAGTTACAACAAATTATCGAGGACCTTAACAGAGAGAGTGTAGGAGTGGGGTTGAAGAATAATACGCAGAAGACAAAGATAATGTATTCATAATAGCCGGGCAAAGGAACAAGAGTTGAGGACCGCCAGTTAGCCTGTAGAGTCTGTGAAGGAGTACATTTAACTTGAGGGAAATGAGAGGGAACCCTGATCATGAGAAGGAAATTCATAGAAGAATGAAAATGAGCTGGATCGCATACGGCAGACATTGTCAGCTCCTGACTGGAAGGTTACCATTATCATTGAAAAGGAATGTGTACAATGAGTGCATTTTACCAGCGCTCACATATGGGGCAGAGACTTGCAGACTGACAAAGAAGATTGAGAACGAATTAAGGACCCCGCAAAGAGCGATCGAACGTGGATTGCTGGGCATAACGTTAAGGGACAGAAAGAGAGCGGTTTGGATAAGAGAGCAAACGGGTATAGATGATATTGTAATTGACGCCAAGAGAAAAAAAATGGAGCTGGGCAGGTTATGTAATGTGCCGTTTAGATAACCGTTGGACCATTAGGGTTACAGAATGGGTACCAAGAGAAGGGAACCGCAGTCCTGGACGGCAGAAGACTAGGAGGAGCGATGAAATTAAGAAATTCCCGGACGCTAGTAGGAATTGGTTGGCGCAGGACAGGGGTAATTGGAGATCGCCGGGTGAGGCCTTCGGCCTGCAGTGGACATAAAACATGATGATGATGATGTTGTTGTGCTTGGGAAGGCGACAACATCCCGAGTAGCAACCTAACGTCTTCCACCAAAAGGATCTTCTTGATGTAACGTAAAAATGACCGAGCCCAGCAAGTGAAGAAGACAATGTCAAGACATATTTTATTTATTTATTTATTTATTTATTTATTTATTTATTTATTTATTTATTTCATTTCAACATCAGACGAAAACAGAGCCTGATGCAGGGACAGAAGCTAAAGGCTGATGGAGCCTGATGAGGCCTCTGACCCTAAACAGTCTATAGCGGTTACAGATACAACACAAATCTTAGACACAAAGGAAATAGAGTAAAAAATGCAGCATTTGACACCTGTACACAAACGTATTGCATATACTGTTTCACACAAATGACACATAACAAATCATACATAATAGGACGCTAAGCAATTTACTTGAATAAATCAGCACAAACAGCTGTTGTAAAAAAACATACAAATGAAATTAATTGTCAGTGAAACTAAATAATGTTGCTTGAAACGACACAAAAGTAAGATAAGAGCAATTGCTAGAGTCATTATGTGTTATACAGAGTTTTATGTATCCTTTGTGAGAAGACAGTAAAATATGAAAAACACTTCAATTTTGGCTATAGTTAAATTGGCAAGATAACAATAGCTCCCTAAGTTGGCTTTTAAATGCTTTTAATTTGCATTCAAAGTTTAGCTTACCTTCAAATTTGTTTAAGATCGCAGGTATTTGATACGCCATTGTTTGCCTTCCATAATTTGTTCGGATTTTTGGTGTTCGGTGTTTTCGGTGCCTCAAAAAGTATTCAGCGTTTTCAGAGTCCATAATTCCGTATAGTTTGTTCTGATGGATTACATGCAGCGCTTTTAAATAATATAACTGGTCTGCCTTTAGGATGCCGTGTTTCTTAAACAGAGGAGCGGTTCTTAAGTCCTGTGCATTACCACAATAAGATTCAGAACAGCGCAGAATTTCCTTCTGCAAAGTAATAAGTCTAGTATAATTGTATTGCGTAGTAGTGCCCCAAACCATTGAGACATAGGTTAATTTGGAATAAAAAAGTGAATAATAAATGTTCTTTTTTAGCCAGAGCGGTATGAGCGCAGATATCCTGTATAGACATCCAACTGTGCGGGCAAGATCTACGCCTAGGTTTCTAACGTGCACTGACCAGCTGAAGTCTTCCTGAAACCAAACCCCGAGAAATTTTTGTGTCTGAACTTGTTTTATAAGGGTGTTTTCAAATTTCACGTTAAGTTTGTGGTGTAGAGGTTTGTTGGGAGGACGAAATATGACATATGTTGTTTTTGAGGCATTTAATCTTAACTTGTTTCTGCTTAACCAGTTTGAAAGATGCGCAAGGTAGTCATTCAAGTGTCAGTAGGTTATGCGAAGAGAAAAAGACATTGGTATCATCAGCATACAATATGGTTTCAGCAGAACTATCAATTTTGACAATGTCATTGATATAGACAAGAAATAGTAATGGGCCCAATATTGATCCTTGTGGTACTCCTTGTTTTACCTACGCGAGTGTTGATACCGCATCATTAATTTTCATCAACTGATAACGATCATTCAGATAACCACCTAGAAGATGTAGTACAATACCTCGGACACCGTATCTTGATAATTTGTTAAGTAATAAATCGAACTGTATGGAATCAAAAGCTTTCATAATGTCTAAAAACAAACCTAGTGTATATTCTATACATTCCATGCTTTCAATTATCCTGTCTTTGATGTCTACGAGAGCGTGTTCTGTCGACGGATGCTTGCGAAAGTCATATTGACATTGAGTTATCACCTGATGCTTTTCTAAAGATGAAACTAGCCTCTCATGAATGACGCATTCAAATATTTTAGATATTGTAGGAAGTACTGAAATAGGTCGGTAGTTAGATAAATTGTTTGTATCACCTCCTTTGAAAATTGCGGTGACTTTGGCGATTTTTAATAGCTTAGGAAATACGCCTGTTGTTAGAGTGAGGTTAATTATGTAGCTAAGAACTTGACATATTAAAGGCGATATTAATTTTATTTCATTTGGACGAAGTTCATCCACCCCTGGAGATGTATTATTTTTTAGCTTGCCAACTATACTTGAAATTTCACTAGGATCAGTAGGTTTCAGGAAAAGAGAGTGATTCAATGGGGTGTCTAGTGTCATACTGTCGTCGCGGACAGTTTTGCTCATGGTATTTTATGTGAATTGAGTCAAGCTGATGCGAGAAACAAGTAGAAACGCTCAGAGGGCTGGAAGTGGATCTCAAGAGTGTGTTTAGCTGGGCGATAGTCGGGTACAACTTTAAGAAAAAGGGGCGTCTACTCCTCCAAGGTGGGCGCACACAAGCCTCGACCAATGGGCGAGCACTCTCAGCTGACCTCACGATCCGGACAGCCGGTGGAGAAGATGGCCGCCCGCGCTTCGAACGGGGCCGGGTTGCGTCAGTAGTCTGCGCCTGCCCCTCATCAGGGTGAATTCCCATACTTTTTGTGGTGGTCTATCATGCCGGAAATATTACTGCGAGCTTACGATGCACTATTTGTGTCGCGTGCGTTTATTCTGAGCTGTGATCCGGCGACGAAAGGTTGCAGCTAGCATCGGTGACGCTAAGCTACGCGAACTGGCGAAACTGCAGCTTTGCAAAAAAAAAAAAAAAAAGAAATCGTGAAAAGGAACGAAAAAGAAACCTATCACATACTTGAAAATAACTTTGTGAAAACACAAAACCAAAAAATATAAATCTTCTGCTGTTTAAAACCAGGAGTATTTCTTTAAAAGGATTTTTCTATCTTTCGTGTCTCGATCGTCTTCTCGCCCCAGGTTTGTAAACGTCTTGATAAAGATAAATGCATTCTTTTTTAAAGTACTCGTTAAATGGCAACTTATTCATCTTAAACTCGGAGAAGGAGTGGCAAATCTGCCGTGTACACGTACACCAGCGCAAAAGCCATGCAGAGCTGCGTTCTCTTCTCTTGCCCATTACAATGAAACGAAAGAGTCGACGACGCGCAGCAATGTAGAAGACAAGGGTTTATTTGGCTCGCGTGATCAGCCGTGTGCTGTAGTATTCCAATCGCGCGATCTCCATTAAACCAGTTATAAAATACCCAAGACTTTATTTATACCGAGAACTGCGCGTTTCAGGACCACGATTTTTTGAGCGGGACTATTTTAGTCGCGGAGGTAATTGGCTGTCGTGCTTTGGTCACCTGGGCGGAGCCTCCCCTTTTTTGCAAGACGAATTATGAAGATACTGAAGCTTGAAATGTGGAAATAGATTCGTCTACTCACCGACTTCCTCAAGGTGAGAACCTAGAACAAAAAATCCTCTCGTCTTCACTTGGCCAGCGCCAGGTTTAGCGTTGAACACATGTGGAATAGGTCGTTCCTGCCAATTTTGAAATCCACAATACAAGGACAAAACGAGTACGAGAAGGAAGAACCCAGTGGTCACAGTGGGACAGGTGCAGCTCTCGCAACCTTCTAAGGAAGCATTGGAACTCGGTCCCAAAATTTGCGCTTCCCCCGAGACTACACGCCGCAGGGAAGCTTGCCATTATCAGACGAGTCGTGTCGAAAATCTTCGTGGAGGAGCGCAAATTCGCGGTTAAATCCGTCTAAGTTTGCTTTCTTGTAATCAGTGATTGATTCTTACGCGGGGGCTTATTTTTTAATGGCAATGAAATGCCGATATGAAGTACGCTGTGGTCGCTAAAACCAGGAAACGAAGTCAAATTTTTTATGTTTTCCAGGCTAGATGTTAACAAGAGATCGAGGGTGTGGTCGCCCCTAGTTGGGCATGGATGTGCTTGTTGGAGGTTAAAGTCTTGAGGTTATTCAAGAAACTGCTTGGGTTCACTACAGGGTGTTTTGTTGGGTACTCAAAGTAGTGGTCAATTGATGCTGGGATGATTATTGTCTCCGAAAAGAATGATAGGTGCAGCAGGCATATTGTTTTTATTTGTTCTAAAGAAAGCCGTAAGAAATCGCAAAATGAGGGTTTACTATCTGGTGGACGGTAACAAATTCCATACACTACTTTGCCAATTGTACTCTGCAGGTTTACCCATGTTAGTTCGATGTTGTCGTCGTGATTTATCAGTGATGATGGTAAGCTGTCTCTAACGGCAATTAGTAGACCTCCCCCTCGCCTATCATGCCGATCGCGTCAGTAAACTGTAAAGTTAGGGTAGGATCGACAAACTTCGTTGTCGCCGACATCCTTATTTAACCACGTTTCCGTTAGTAAAATCTTATCGGTAGTGGTGTCGTCTATGAAGCTATCGAGTTCGTCACGTTTTGGAATTATATTGCGGATGTTAGTGAAAGCCAAGCTAATGTTTAAAAATGAATCAGGGCGGTTTATGAATGACGCAGTCGCGGAATTTCTTGTTCGTCACTGGGGCTGGTCAGATAAGGTATCACTTGGAGCTGGCAGTTGATTGCTGTTAGGTGTTGTGGTGTGTTCAATGACGCTATCGGATGCAGTAAGGAAAACAGGAGGAAAACAGGAGTGCAATGTGTAAGCACTCCGTCAGTGGCCATGACAAGAAAGGAAGTCACCTCTTTGAGAGAGTTTCAGTTAGATAAGAGAGTACATATGGCGACGAAATAAATAAGAGCGGAAATTTCAATAAAGAAATCGGTTGACAGCGCAGCTGCGTCCTCGTCCAGTTGTTGCCCTTCCGTGTTCCTTAAGTTCTGCTGCTACAATCCTCGTCGAGCAGTAATCGTTCGCTGGAGAACACTGCCTGTACGATTCATAAGAAATATGCTCTACTGAATCATTCTGCTGCTGATGATTACGTGGTAGTGTTTTGTGTCACAAGAGCCAAGTGTAGCCTTAGAGCATCATGTCACCCACCGTGGTTGCTTAGTGGCTGTGCTCTTGGGCTGCTAAGCACGAGGTTGCGGCAACAATTCCCGCCCACGGCGGCCGCATTTCGATTGGGGCGAAATCCCAAAACACTCGTGTGCTTAGATTTTGGTACGAGTTAACGAGCCCCTGGGAGTCCAAATTGTTCCGGAGTCCCTCACTACGGCGTGCCTCATAATCGGATCGTGGTTTTGGCTCGTAAAACCCTATAATTCATTAAAAAAGAAGAGCGCCATGTCAAAAAGTTGTCGATGACCAATGAATTACAATGGATGCCAAACGAAGCATGCTTCGCTTTACGTATTTGTCAACTGGGGTTGTAGTTTTTTTTTAGGCATTTGCTATCCACAAGTATCGCGATACCTGCATCAGTGAACCCTAGCTCTGTATCTTTGCTCAGGAAATAGTTGTCACATCTTAATGCGCCTTTTATTCACGGCGCGACGGCGCATGCGCCCTAGCGGATTAGTCGCGAAACGTTTTGCAAGATTTGGCTAGTTATACTTGATGGTGGTGCGAAATACATTTCATGAAAAGCTAGGGACAGAAATAAGAAGACAGCATGGCGCTTTACTGTCTGCGTATTTCTTTTCGCGAAATGCATTGCGCGCCACAGTCAAGTGTTCCTGGGGAAGCACCAGCCAGCCCAAGTGCCTTTGGCTTTGCAAGGGTCGCGCGCACGCGGCCCGATCTCGGGGGACATGTAGTCCCCTGATAAAGAAAAAAAAAGCGCTCGTGCCCTGTACACTCCGCTGGTAGATTGACGCCGGTGCAAGGTAGATGTACTGGTAGCGAAGGCTCCATAGACGCCCATTGGTCCAAAAAATGGCGGCTCGTGGGCACTCCAGCGCCCCCTGGATTTTGGGGGGCAAACTACGCAAACGTGACGTAGAATGACGTCACGCATACGTATGCTTTTGGCGCGAATTATAAAGCGGTCTTTCTGTAGAATCCGCGTTTTCGAGCCCGTACCTCTCGAAGGTTGCTGCCTTTCAGCGCGCCCCAACCTTTGCCAGTCAAATGTGCTCGAGTTCCTGCTAGTTATGGCCTTGTTAATGTGCAATTGGGAACGCAATGAAAGTGACTGGTAAAGGAGGGGCAGCATAGAAAGGCAGCAACACTTCCAGACACTGGCGAAGCATGCATGATTCGTAGTGCAAATACTGGTGCTAGTACTTTTGAGAGCTTTTGATTACAGCAAGGTATGATGCACAAAGCACTGGCTCAAGTGCACAGTTCGCAATAGAGTGTACGGCAAGTATGGTTTTCATAGTTTCATATTCATTGTTTATTGCAGCAACCAAACAAATACAGTCACAAAGCACACCCTTGGCACACAAACAAAAAATACATGTCACAGGCAGCACAAGCAGTATTGTTTAAGTTGGCTAATCATCTCAATAGTCACAGTGCAAAGACGGAAAAAGACTTCGCACTGGCCGCACGCCGAAGGAAACGAAAAAACCGAGAAAACTGCAGCAGCGGTGCAGCGGGCTGCAAATCTTACCGAACGGTGACAAAGAAGCGACGTGCAAGGAGGACGAAAACTTCGCAAAAGGAGCATTTTGAGGCCGGCGAGCTAAATTTATACGCTTTACCAGGCGCGCCATCGCAGACAGCTGGCGATAAGAAATCGCTTCGTAAGCTCCCGCCACTGTGGCCGGGTTAGCCGGGTATCGAAACAAGGCCTGCAAAGACGCGCTGTAATGCACCGCACACTAATGAATAGGGGGCAGGTCAAGAGTGTTGCAAAAATATAAAATTTGCCAGGTTTTAATAAAATGACTTACCTCTTTCATAAAACAAGGTGCTAATATATTTTTTCTTTTCTATTGGCAGATTACATTCCATTTTGTAGCTTTATCATTTCTTTATATGAGTGTTTTGCCCCCCATCCTCTGGTTGTGCTGCAGTCGCGCTAAACCACTTTTCGGCCCAGCCTTCGCCACCACTTTAAATCCGCCTTGGCCGGTGCGGTGACGAAAGCGTGCGTAGCGTGAGACTCAAATTTCACTTTAAAGCAGAAAGCAGGGCTTCGTCTGGACGACTGACTGCGCCGTGGGCCACGTGGCTGCCGCCTTTCATTGATGGCTAGCAAATTTAACGAAAAACCCCTACGTTACACTTGTGCGACACTTATAAAAAATTCACCGACGATTACAATACTCCATAATGAGAAATTTGAGCGCAGCTCTATGTGTATTTTTATTTAGCGATATATTCGCTGGCGCGGACAACCTGTCTCGTGCAGCACGTTGCAAACGCAGCCAAGTGTGGCACGACTGGCTCGCTAAGGCAACGCGTGGGTGAAGCACGGGCGCGCCTCACAGCAGCCGCGGGCAGCAGACTTCCCCGACGCGCGCCATTTTGCAGCCGTCGCCGTCGCGCGCTTTCACCCTCCGCCCTCATGGTTCACGCCCCTCCGAGCGTCTTTCATCCCCCGCGTTCGTTCTATCGTCCTTCGCTGTGCTCGTTCGCTCGGTTTTTGCGCCGCCGCTTACCAAGGGCTCACAAGAACTGTGCTCTAAAAGCAAGTCACCTTGCAGCGTCGGCCGTCATTTGCTGGTGGTGGCCGCGCGTGCCTGACTTGGTGTACTCGTTCGTGGTGTGGTCATCATACTGGGTCGACGACACG
The DNA here is from genome assembly GCF_050947875.1 of Dermacentor variabilis. Taxonomy (NCBI): domain Eukaryota; kingdom Metazoa; phylum Arthropoda; class Arachnida; order Ixodida; family Ixodidae; genus Dermacentor; species Dermacentor variabilis. Next base: position 4,004,408 of record NW_027460280.1, read on the forward strand.
GTACCGAAAAGCCGCTCGTGTCAATGATTGGCGGATGTCGCTGAGACCATTTGACCACAAGGCGGGCCGACGCAACCGACGAGCTCGCGTTGTCGCACTGCGTGTCACGCACCATCGTTCGACCGAACTCTGCGCGATCGGCCGTCGGACGGACAACGCGACAGCGCCTTCGCTTGTATGCATAGCTAATCACGCTGAGTCATACATGCCTAGGAACTTGAAATCGTCTGGCGCCGTCGAGTTTATGCAGCCGTTACCACGGTGGACCTGAACTGAAATGTAAGCAGTTAGGACGAAGGAAACAGCTTTTACAACATTAAAAAATTTACAAGATTTATTATTAATGATAATGTTTATTTGCCATCGTACATGTTAGATGGGAGGGCGGAGAGAAAAAAAGCTGCTCGCAGGCAGCTTAGCAAGCGCACAACCTCTGGTTTGTTTATTTTGGCAAGCACAGCAATACATCGAAAGTACGCAAACAAAACAAAGCTACAGCAGCAGCTGCTGCTGCTGCTACTGAGTTAAATATAAATACAGGGTAATGAACGAACAGAAACAGATTCCAATGGCAATACAAGCCACGGAATAACATCAAGTCACTGCGAAAGGACATATCCAGAATCAAGCACTATACATAGGGTGAAGATTCTGGTAAAAAGAAGAAATTAAATCAAAGCTGTATAATTTGTAGGCGTTCAAAAGAGAGGGTAACGTGTAGGATAAACGCTGTTGTTCGGTAGTAAGACGAGGAGTATTTACTAACCAGCTTTCCGCATATTTAGTTGGGTAGTATGGTAAATTGTTTTGCAAATTTGCAAGACGTGAGCTATTACGGTTTTTTTTCTGTTTTGAATTTCAGGCTCAGTCGGTACTTATATAAGTTGTGTATACTAATAATTCTGGAATTGTGAAAACGTTGAGCGGTGTGTGATCGGTACGGTGCATTATAAAGATGGCGAATGTATTTCTTCTGCAAAACAGGAATGGGTTGCAGGCTAGTGGGCGCTGAGGTTCCGCTATACAAGGCCAGGAAGTGGCCGAATACAAACATCTCGGGGTATGGATGGGCAGATCTACACGGAAAAGCACGAACAGTCTCTCATAGCAAAAGGGCGAAGAGATGCCGGGATAATGAAGTATAGGGCATTGTGGGGGTACAACAGGTATGAGGTACTGAGAGGTATTTGGAAGGGAGTAATGGTGCCGGGGCTTAGTTTCCGGAAACCGGTGCTGTGTTTAAGGGCAGAGGTTCAGTCAAGACTAAAAGTAAATCAGAGAGCTGTTGGAAGATTAGCACTAGGTACCCACGGGAAAACCACAAAGGAGGCAGTACAGGGGGATATGGGCTGGGTATCGTTCGAAGCACGTGAAGCTCAGAGTAAAATCCTATACAAAAACGCCTGAGGAAATTGGACGATAACAGGTGGGCTGCTAACGTATTTAAATACCTGTACAGAATGAGCATTCACTCACAATGGCGGAAAAGAACTAGGAAGCTAACCAGTAAGTATGCCAGACATGACGGCGGAGAAAGACAGAGCATATTAAACGACAGGTTAAAAACGCGGAAGGTAAAAATTGGATAAATTCAATGGAAAAGAAACATAGTGTTGAACTATATCGATACTGGAAACAGCGGATCAGGAAGGAAACGTTTTATGATAATTCAAGAGGCAGTGCCCTACTCTTTGAAGCTAGCTCAAGATGTCTTAGAACGCGCAGCTATAAAAAGAAATTTAACGAGAAAGAAGACACATGTACTGTGTGGTAAGTCTGTAGAAACAATGGAACACGTCATACTACAATGTGATGGTATCCATCGCGATGTCGATGCGGGCACAGTCACGCTTCCTGAGGCCCTAGGATTTTGAGATAATAATAGTCATGTAAATAAATATGCAGTGAAAATTAGCAAAAAGACATTGGAAGATTGGTGGCTCAAAACCGAAGAGGTAACATAAGGTTAAAAGTGTAGAAAGAAGTATTTAAAGAAATTGGCAAATTTAAATAACTTACAACACAGTTCAACAAAAATAAGAAGCTGGGCATGGTGGCAACGGCCATCACCCCGTTTCAAAGGGGACGCTCCTACCTTCCATTCATCCATCCGAGTTGACAGTAGTTAAGGTGATAACAAAAAAGGGAGCTATAAAGAAGCAATTCGTGCTGATAGCTGATGTTGTAATCGACCTATCATAGCGGTGATTCCTTGTCGTTAGATCGTTTATATGCTTGCCCCAAGACATATGACAAGATAACGCCCCGACATTTTAAACTCTCTATAATAGCTATGTTGCGGAAGTTCAGTAGTATGAGTTTATGGTGTGGCGGAATGATTTTGTTAATTGGTCAGAAAATGACTGCCTTAGTTTTATGTTCATTTATACGCATACAGTATAATATTGCCCATTTTCCCAGCGCGGTCAAGGTATTGTTACATGCGGATATCATTTCAGATATATTTTTTCCTGAGAAGAACATAATAGCATCATCTGCATAAATAATAAATCTTACATCAGGATTTATGTTTACAGTGTTAAGGTACAAATTAAAGAGGAGAGGTCCTAGTATGCTGCCTTGTGATACACCACTTTGGATAGATTTAACTGCAGAACAGGAACTAGTTAGCAGAACCACTTGCTTTCTCTGGGATTAATACGACCATATTAGTTGTAAAGCCTTACCGCGAACTCCATTCATGTAATTTTTTGCAGTAATATTTTGTGATCCACCAAGCCTTTGAAAAATCGACAAGTACGCCAAGTGCCACACACTTTTTTTTCAAACGGTTCAAGTTCTTTCTGCGCAAGAGGCGCCGGTTCGGTTGATTTATTTTTTGGTGAAGCCATATTGATGTGAAGTAAGCAGGTCGTACTTGTTAATGAATTTGGATAAACGCAAGTGCAAAAGACCTTCGAAATCACAGGTAGTATAGACACCGGCCTATAGTTGCGCAAATAATTACGGTTGCCTTTCTTTTTAAATTACAGTTATCTTTGCATACTGCATTTTTGTCGGAAAGAGCACTGTCCTTATGCATGCATTCAATATGTTAGCAGGACTTGGTGCTATGATATCAGCGACATGTTTCACAGGGCGCACCTGCAGGTCATCGATATCACGGCATGCACTGTTTTTAGGCTCTGTATCACAGATATTATTTCCTGCGGCAGGCTGCAGAAATATAGTCACTGTTCGGAGTGTTCATGTGTTCTAAGGCGTCGGGCAAGCCACTGCTTGTTCCAGCCTTACGAAAGAAATTGTTAAATGCGTCAGCTCTGGCCTTCGCGATTTCGAATAACTACTTCGCACGGCGCCTACACAATAAGCGGCAAGCGCCGACACAGCTCTTTGCCAGCATCTGTACGTCACCATACCTGTAGGCTGCCGGCCGTATTCGCAACGAAGATGGGTGTACGTCTTGTTATGCTGGCACATTTCACAGCTGCGCGCTATTTACCTCTGCGTCAAACGGGAAACAAGAGACTGCGTGCATTCGCTATACAGCAGCATAAAGAACCACCTCGCTCAGTCGTATGCCATTGATGGCATGCACGTTTTCGCAAGAGAACAACACGGCCTATAAATGAGCGCTTATGCGAGCACAGTTTTCTCTAATAATGCTTTATAGAACGCGATAACTATAAGTATGATGAAGCTAAAGAAAAGCGAGAATCAGTAATGAATTAACAGCCCGTAATGTGTGTAACGGGATCAGAGTGGCCATTAAGTGGTTCGGCCGTTTATATTGACTCATCTCAGGTTGGAAAAACACTACGCATATGCGCGGAAATATATTTTGCTATGTTTTGACATTAAGTCATATCAGCGATGCACCATTTCCTCAACATTTTAAGCTAACATCGATGTGTAATTGTACATGTCGATGTAAGCAGGCGCACCTCTTTGATAAATGCGACGCCGAAGACTGTGCTCGAAGACTTGTTGAATATGCCAAGTGTCTAAAGAATGTGCATAAAGAATGAAGCAAGCGAGCTACAACAAACTCCATGGCAGCTGCGTCGGCAGGCGGAAGTCAGCGTGGCCTCACTGCTTCTACAACACCCAGTAGTCGGTGTGTACTACACGGCTTATAGGAATGACATGCTGCCCTGGAGAAGCCATCCATAAATATTCGCGATCCACGGAACGCACAACCGATGCGCACTCAACATGCAGGCACACAAATCAAACGGCGAAAGCCCCGGCACCCTTCCAAAACGTTTCCAGCGGCAGGAAAAGGCGAATTGTGACCACCTGGTGGTGACTGCATGTATGTGTAGCCTTTCACGATAAACGTCGTTTGCTCTTGCGCTCTCTTTTGGCATAACCTGATGCGCGCCTGGAAACCGTCATGTCGACAGTTGGTTGCCGGGTTGTTACACATGCATTAGATGTGTCGGCCGGCAAATGCTGCGACCCCCCGTTGAAACGAGTCGCGCCCTTTATGAGGACGGGGCGCCCACGCTTAATTACAGCTCTCCAGTGGCCGCGCTATTCTTAGAGGCGCGGCTGCGTGCCGGCCTTGGCGGCGTCCTTGGCCGCGTCATTCGGCGCCCTCTGGCGCCGGCTCCGCGCAAATCGATTCTCGGCGACCATGGCCCGACCCGGCGCGCCCCTTTCCGCGCGCCTCGTTGTGCGCAAATAAAGGCTGTGAGTATGCACCGCAGTTCTCGTCGCTTACCGCCTGTTTACAGGAGGCAGCACGCGGTGAACGCAAGCAGGGCATTCTTGTACCGGCATGGAGCGGCGGCTATCTTGTTGTTTACGTGTTGTGCTCGCTGATAAACGTGTCTTTTGTGTGTAAGATTGTAAATTTGCTATGGTATATCAGACAGGTGATCGTGCGATGTGAATATCATCTACCTTCTGAAATATAAAAGACATTAAAGCCAACATTGTCTTCTAAACGGATAAAAAACCAGCGGAAACACGCGAGTCCAGATCAAGAAGGCGACGCAACTAGCTGGAGCCTTTGCACCTTTTATTTTTTTTTTCCTTAGTAATATGGGATTTTCATGACAATATTTTTTCCAGGAATTATGGTATGCAAAGGACATGAAGCTACGATTGTTATTACAGTCAAATAGCCGCAGTCACCCTAATTTTAGGCGACGTGTTCGGTCCGGCACCTTGATAAAATTTAGGTGCCCAGTGTCATTGGTTTTTAAAATAGAGATGTCGTCTTCATTTGTCATACCAATAGGCTTTCGTGGTATCTTAGCAGCTGTGTGCGCATTCCTGTTTGTAAAATGTCTATTTTATGTTTGTCTACGTGATCTGCTTTGTACTAATATGCATCTCGATTTTTATCCTCTCGAGTTGGCACACACTTGTCCTTATATAGCTGTATATTTTGCAATAGGGGAACCTGTAAGGTATCAGAATGGAAACGTCTGGCAGCTTATCCTTATTTGCCAGAGAAAAACCCTATTTGTAGGGAGAAGCAGCTCTACAACAATGAGCAACGAGTGATGGAACCGACAACGCACGAAGGTGGTTTCCGTAGCGAGCGGAAATAAGCGACAGGATAAGCTGACATGTGCTTCTTTAGAGAAATGCAGGACCAAGTCAGCTGACAGAGTTGATGGTGGTCGCCTTTAGTAAAACGTTCCTATTTATGCGTTTCCGAAAAGTCATTCTTTTTGACCGATGACGCCGAGTTCTCCCTGACCTGAGAAGGTTCTACCCTGAATTAGGAAACACCAGATGTGACACGGTCTATCAGTCATAACCTATGCGTTGGCTCAGGAGCGGAGCACAAGGCTTCAATTCCCGGAGGGCGCAGGATGCCAATACGTGTAATACGTGTACGTTAATGAATATGCCTAGGTTGTCCAACTTATTCTATAGTCCTCCAGTACGGTGTTCCAGTTCCAGCAAGTCAAACCCCATATTCTAATTTATTACGGTCATCAAAATTATTTACAATGCCAACAATACGTAGACATAAATGAATAATCATCAGACGTTAGCGAAATCTCGTCTGCAGTCTTAGTATCCTGTGGCCATTTTTTTTTTTTTTGGACGCAGGAACTTGAACGACATTGTGCACTTGGATACTGAAGTAGGGCATCTGATATACACTACTCTGTTGTACTCGGTATTGTCATGGTCAGATTTATTACAATAGATGAATCGTTGTCTATGTGCCTGGAGATATCGACAGGGTATAGTGGATCAAAAAATTAATAACGGTAAAAATAAGTGGCCATTCTTTCTAGCACAGAAAAGAAATGTATGCATGTAAATGATGACATTCCGTCTAATGACCCCAAAATCTAAATAGTAAGATAGTTTAAAATGTTAATACTCTTTTCACTGAGCACATGACATGCCATATCGACTAAATGGCAGCAATGCTCTCTACACCTGACAACTTTCAGCCAAAGTTCGGGAGTGTTACTGTACCTCTCTTCCTTCACCGAGTATTCCCAAAATTTTGCTGGGGGTTTCGGTTTCGCAAGCCCGTTGAGCACATGAGCGCTTTCTTTAATGATTCTTTTCATATGAGCTCCCCTTTCCATATGTCATCATTATCCGGGAGATAGGGCCAAGGTAAATCGCGTATGTATATTGCTAAACAAAAGTGACCGTAAACACTGATCAGTGGTGCGACCAATTACCTCCCCCGATGCGCTCGGCAGCGCGCCGGCGCATAGTGCGCTGCAATCATCTGCTGTGGCACGCGATATTTTTATTGCGAAGGAGTGCGGCAGGCAATTTTATAGAAGTGAACATTTTTAATCTGAAACACCACTCAGCAAATGCGCAATCAGGATTCCTGCTAAAGGAAACAAGCCAGTTCAAAATTGTGGCCGGTGTACTTGGTTGTTCACTTCCAGCGATACAATACTTTTCGACAGTGTTCACGTGCCGGGCAGTGGGCGTCTACGGGCATTCTTTGCCAAACACGATGCTGTCAACCGTAGCGCAACATAGCCCGCTGCTGCACGGTTTTTGCGGCCACACCGACGCGTCAGCTGGCGAAACGTGGCGAAGGTTGCCCACAGTTGAACGCCGTCATTGCAGACTGCGAGGAATGCCCGTGGATGCTGATGCGTCAGGTGCTGCGCACGAACGCTTTCCAAGGCGAATATATTTGAAAAAACACAGACCCTGTGGGCCGTGAAATTTATGAACTGGGCCGTTTTTCCGTGCTATTTCTAATCGCAGTTGCACCACTGAAGGCGTCGGCCATCGCGACGCAGCTACACTTTCCTCCCAATCGTATGCAGCCGAAGAAACGTTCCTCGACACGCCGCTGTCTTACTTTTCTCCCGAAAGATGAATTCAGCTTGCGAACATGCACTCACACTTTCTGTAAGGCAGCGACGCCATATTTATTTACAGGAGCAGGAAAACCAGACATCAACACCAAAAAGCCAGAACCAGCGAGGTACTTTATTTTTTATTTACACAATACTGCAGGCAGCAATGCTACCCAAGCAGGAGAGAGTTTACAAGAGATGTTTTTCAAAAATATTTTCAAATGAAACATAAGATGTGCATTCAACAACACATTCCGGTAAATGACTCCAATCTTCGTTCGTAAGTGGAATAAATGATTTCTGAAAGATTTTTAGTGCGGGAAAAGTATGACTGGACTACTTTGGAATGAAAAATACGCGACGACCTGCGTGGAGCATGCGTAATATATGTGGCATTTGCTAAACATGTTTGGTTATGAAACAACGAGTAAAAAAAAAAAAAATTCAGCCTGGCGATTTTACGGCGCACGCGGAGCGGATCCAGTCCAATTTGGCCTAACATGCCAGAAACTGATGATGTTTTGTAATCGGAGCCAAAAAAAATTTATGTGCCAAAACCACTTTCTGATTATGAGGCACGCCGTAGTAGACAGCTCTGGAAATTTTGGCCACCTGGCGTTCTTCAACGTGCACCTAAATCTAAGAACAACGGTGTTTCCGCCCCCATCGAAATGCGGCCGCCGTGGCCGGGATTCGATCCCGCGACCTCGCGCTCCGCAGCCTAACACCATAACCACTGAGCAACCACGGACCGTTGTAGTCGGAGCAAATAAACCGTACAGCCAGGCGCTGAATTCGTTCATCAATTTCCTTATTAATGAACGGGTCCCACACTATGGAAGCACAGCGTATGAGGGAACAATAAGCCTGCAGCTTGACAGATGAAGGTGACTTCTTTAGGTTCCTTCGTAGACAGCAAAGTTTTTTGAAGGCTTTGTTGCATATGTTGTTAATATGGGTGTCCCATTTGAGGTTACTGTTAATTGTTATGCCTAAGTATTTCACAGATGTGATAGATTCATGGTGCCAATTGCCAATGTCGTAAGTATAAAGTAATGGTTTTCGTTTCAGTGTTATTATCATTGACACTGTTTTCGAAAAGTTCATTTGCATTCCTCTGTCGTTGCACCAGTCGGCGAGTTTACGAAGACTACTGTTAAGTGTATCCTGGCATCAAGAACTCCCGACAGCAGAATAAATGACACAGTCATGAGCAAACAGTTTAACCTTGACATTAGGATCCAAGTCTTTAGCAATATCATTTATACAGATAAGAAACAGCAGGGGTCCCAACACTGACGCCTGTGGTACACCGGATAATACAGGCAGGCTATTAGACTTCACACCATTGATTTCCACAAACTGAACACGATTCGCTAAATAAGCTTGAATCCACTGCACTATATTTTCCGGTAGTCCAAGTGATTTAAGAATTTCAGTTAGATTTACATGTGGCACACGGTCAAATGCCTTTGACAAGTCAAGAAATGTTGCGTTAATCTGCAGGCGGTCATCTATGGCAGTGGAAAAGTCGTGTACAATAGATGACAATTGAGTTGAGGTTGAAAACTTCCTACGAAAGCCATGCTGAAAATCAACAAGAAAATGATTCGCTTCGTGGTTAGTTATGTTATTTGCGATAATATGCTCGAAGAGCTTACAACATGCGCTTATGAGGGAAATAAGTCTGTAATTGTTAGGAATAAGTTTATCACCTGATTTAAACACCGGTATTACCTTGGTCGTGAGCTAGTCTTTTCAACTGAGCTCTGTTTAAGGGATGCATTAAAATAATGTATAGGAATTCAGAAGTTAGTTCTTGTTAGGCAAGCTGTCGGCTCCAGGCGATTTTTTGACGTCAATATCAAGCAACATATAAATAATTCCTTCACGACTAATTTAAACGTCAGGAATTGATTGAGATGCAGATGGTGTATATGATTTATCATGGGCGCTGAGAAATGAGGGTCCAGTGAATGCTTTATAAAATGTGTCATATAATTCATTGACGATATCATTAAGATTAGAATTTACGTTGTTGTTTCTTTTTAGCTGCTGAACACTTCAATTAGAGTCGGACAGGAAACGCCAAAACTTGTCTGTGGAGTGTTTTAAGAAATTTTTAAGGAATGTTTAAGAAGCTAGCTTATACTTGCTTTTGTGCTTTATTCTACGTTTGAGATGAATGATTTCACTAACCCGCCGTGGTTTCTCAGTGGCTATAGTGTTGGGCTGCTCAGCACGAGGTCGCGGGATCGAATCCCGGCCGCATTTCGACGGGGGCGAAATGCGAAAACACCCGTGTACATAGATTTAGGTGCACGTTAAAGAACCCCTGGTGGTCGAAATTTCCGGATGGTGATGGATATTGTTCGTTTGCGCAAGGGCCAGAAATGGCCAAAGAGCGCCATGACACTTGGTGATGAATGGCAATGAGTATAGTTGAATATGGTGGAAATCGAGTGCCTGTATATTGGCCTAAAATATTCTCTGTAAATGGTGTAAAATATGTATCTATTAAAAAAATGTCAATGAAAAGTGAGTCCTATGGTTGTAAATCAACGTTGTGAAGGATTAGATACTAAGACGGGTTAATTTAGAGCAGCGCCAGTGCCTCGGCAGAGCCCCTGAGCGCAAGGGCTGCGACTAGTGACGGCATTGCAGCTGCAGCAGAGGCTGCGCTGCAAACAGCCTGGCCAAATGGTTTCTATGGTATTCGTTTCTTCTAAGAACTTGAGTACTGATTTAAAATTAAATAGAGGGTCATTGCCTAAAAAGAAGACTGGGTGCAAAGGTATACTATGATAAGGACGGGAAGAACTTTTTTCTCTCCTCTTCTAATAATGGGCACTGAATGAGAACATGAAGGACTGTAAGTCTACTTCCACACCTAGTGCATGTCGGAGGGTTAGTTCCCGTTAGAATATACGAGTGAGTGCTATGGGTGTGCCCAATTCTTAATCTACAGAGCAGTACTTCCTGGTGTCTTGTTATTTTCTCAGAGATGCAGTTCCCTATTTTTGGTTTGATTAGGTGCAGTTTGTTGGATACCTGAGTGTCCTATTGCCGTTGCCCATATTTCCGTAGTTTATACTGTAAAAATGGCTTCAGGTCTGTGTAGGGTACAGGTATACTAATGTTTGCATCACAAAAAGGTACGGATGTACCCCTTTCGTCAGCAGCTACGTTGCCCTCTAGGCCTCCATGGCCAGGCACCCAACAAAGAACAATAATTTGGTTCGACATGTATGCTGAGCATAGAAGGTTGTAAACTTCATTAAGGATAGAGTTTTTGTGTTTTCGTAGACTTGATATGCAACTAACAACGCTTAATGAATCTGTGAATATGACAGCCTTTATTATACCTGTTTGTTTATATGTTTCACAGCAGACAGGATCGCGTATGCCTCCGCTGTGAAAATGCTGGTGTTTGGATTTAATGCACTGGACGTTGAAAATGAAGGTCCGAGCGCTGCATAAGCTACACCATAAGTAGACTTTGAAGCGTCTGTACAAAACTCGGCGCAGGAGTGCTTCGCTTGGAGTTCGAGAAAGTGTGAATGCATGTGCGCCTCAGGCGCGTGTTATGTCATTGCGACGAAAGACATGTCACACTGGATAGTCTGCCATTCGCAAGGTGGTGCAAGGTTAGTGGGAGTCATTAGCACTGTTTCTCCATGTTGAATACCGGCTTCATTAGCCAGCTGTTCTAAGCGCACAGACAGAGGAGCTCGAACAGATGGGCGCTTGCGGTGAAGTCTTGCAGAAGGCAAGTACAGTTGTGTAACACAGATGTTCGTTATTCGATTTACATATTAAAAAGCAGCAGAAGCTTAGATATGTTCTGCGTAGGTGTAAGGACCATTCGTTCGCTTCGACATAAAGACTTTCCACAGGGCTTGTCCTAAATGCGCCTGTTGCCAGCCGTGTACCTAGATTGTGGACTGGGTCGAGAATTTCGAGAGCACTGTCCGATGCGGATTGGTACACCACGGCTCCGTAGTCGAGGCGTGATCGTAAAGGCTCTTATACAGGCTAAGCAAACACCTCCTGTCACTGCCCCAGCTTGTTCGAGAAAGTAGCTTCAGCAGGTTCATAGTCTTCAGGCACTTCGCTTGAAGATATTTCAAGTGGGGAATGAAATTAAGCTTTGCGCCCAAAATAATACCTAAACATTTATGTTCAAGGCTGACCGACAGTCCTTCTCCGCTAAGGTTAATGGCGGGTTCCGGTGACATGTCTGTCATGTTTGAGAAGAGAACACGTGCTTTTTTGAGGGTTAAATTTAAAACCATTCTCTTCTGATCACTTTGAGAGATTGTTTAGGCCAAGCTGTAGCCCTCTCTCGAAGATGCTCAGATTGCATGACCTAAAAGCTATCTGTACATCGTCCACATAGACCGAGTAAAAGAGTGTGCGAGGTATGATGGCATGCAAGGAGTTCATTTTCACAATAAAGAGCGTACAGCTCAGCACTCCACCCTGCGGTACACCTATCTCCTGTGAGAATGATCGAGACTGCACATTGCCAACTTTAACGCGAAATGTTGACTCAGACAGGTAGCTCTCAAACATGGTCAGCAAGCTGCCGCGTATACCCATTCCAGAAAGATCCCGAAGGATCCGAAAGCGCCACATAGTATCGTACGCCTTTTCCATATCAAGGAATACGGATACGACAAGCTGTTTGTGGATAAAGGCTTCACAGATGTACATTTCCATGCGGACAAGCTGGTCTGTCGCCGACCTACCTTCCCAGAAACCGCATTGGTATGAGTCTAACATTTTGTTGGTTTCAAGGTAGGGGAGCAAGCGTTTATTCACCATCTTTTCCAAGAGTTTGCATAGGCAGCTTGTCAATGCTATCGGCCTATAACTGTTTGCCAAGGAAGGGTCCTTACCCTGTTTCAGAATGGGAATTATAATGGCCTCTTTTCAGACAGAGGGAATCTGGCTGGAATACCATATACCATTGTAAAGAAAAAGAAGGGTTTCTTGTGTTTAAGTGGGGGGAAGGGGGCACGTGCTTTAATATTTCATATATTATGCGGTCAGAGCCTGGGGCAGATTCGTTGCAGCCGTTTAGTGCTGCTTGAAGCTCTGCTATGCCAAATGGTCTATTGTATACCTCACATTTTGCACTTTTTGTTCCAATGGCTGCCGTTCTATTCGTGTTTTTTTGTCTTTGAAATGTGTCAGAGTAGTGCGACGAACTTTCAAAATGCGCGCCTAGAAAGTACGCGATGACGACGTCGCGCTTCTCTGGGGCAACTCTGTTCTTTAGTATTGTATTGATAAATTCCTACCGACGCGTTGAAAGAAAATTAAATGTCATAATTCATGGATCACTTGTGAAATCATTAAATAAATATGGGGTTTTACGTGCCAAAACCACTTTCTCATTATGAGGCACGCCGCAGTGGAGGACTCCGGAAACGGAATGTTATTAGAAATCCATACGGGAGCGGCCATTTCCCGATAGTTCTGTCTACAGCGAAGATGAATGAATGTCCCCCACAGTTTCCTTCGTGGAAAACTGATTCAGCCGACTGGGAACAGTTCCGAAAAAATACTCTCATATCGTGGGCTGACATTTCTGCTCTAAGCCTGGACGCTGCAGTTGAATACTTCACCTTTTTTATGATTGATGCCGCGACCAAATGTATCCCAGAAACAAAGGTATCATCTACCTTCAGTTAAGATAACAGAAGGATTTTCGAACAAGCCTTTAATAAATACAAGATTAAGAGTCGATTGGGTCGGGTCTGTGACGCGTGTGGTATGTATTACAACATGTTTAAGATCATGAAATAGTATAGAATCAAGAAGAGCGTGTTCACTGTCAGCATCATGAGAGTCAGAGATTAATAGCTGTTCCCAATCAACGCTAGGTAGATTGAAGTAACCGGCCATCAAAAATTTATGATTAGGTCGGAGCATGCGTGCTAGGTATACGGCAAGAGATTCCATGGATGATACGAAGGTCTCCGAAGGTCTTTTACTCACCAGTTTCCTGATTTATTATGAAAAATAAGTGTTGAAGAAGGAAATAGCAAAGTAAAGTCGCATTTTCGCCCGAAAAGGGGAGCATCGATTGCGACAGCAAACTAGTGGACAGTTGTTCGAAGTAAAGATACTAGTTTTATCGGCCGTATGAACTTGAAAACATAGGCATACTAACTAAATTAACAAGCATGGTGTCACGCGCGCACAAGCAAACACGAGCGCATCTTACTCGATCAACGCGGAAACTCGCTGTCAAAACACTGGAGCGAGGAAGCACGGCAGCAGGAGCGAGCGAATTTACCGTCCTAACGCCAACTAAGCCGAGAAAACACCGAGCGCGGAGGGGAGTAGGCGGAGCTGTGGACTCAAATTATTTTAGTGGACTCTTCGGATCGGCCTAGACTTTGACATGCGATAACGTGTTAAGTAATTTTCAATAAAGCCGCGACTTCACAAGTCAAAACTGAGATCCTATTATGAGGCGTGCCGCTAAAGGGAAAAAGCGTCCGTGGTGTAATAGTTAGAGTATCGTACTTCTGAACAAGAGGTCTTCTTTCCTAATCTGCCCTTGGACAATTTTTATTGATTCATTTACTTAAAAAATGACAATATCGCCGTACGGGTGAAACAATGAATGCGATAGCAGCGTGTTAGGATATTACACGGACTAGTAACTTCGGGTCTAAAGTGCAGTAAGCTTTCTGAGTAAACAGGCCTGGCGCACACACAGGTCAAGCAGAGAGAACTCGACGCAGAGATAACCGCGAGCGACATCGGTGCCTTGTCGGCGTTAGCGCCTCCCGCGTGCTCACGGTGGGCGCATCTGCTTGGCGCTTATGAAGTGCCGGGTTTTGTGTCGCAGTCCCGTGGCGTTGAGCCACAGAGGGCATGCGTCCTTGCTTCAATGCGATTCACTCCTCGGCTGGCGTTGGGCCGATTAACACGCATGTGAGGGATGCGGTGAAGCCCGTCACCGATAGGCCGTGTGGGAAAACCACAAGCCGGTAGGGTCGGCTGTTCCAGCAAGCATCTGACCTGAGGTATCAGAATAGAGCTGCGCGCCATTCTTTGCGATTACGAACACGCCTGGACATATTTCAACACCTGGCGTTCGAATTCGACAGAAAGCGTACAGTTAGTGTGAGTAACGTTCTCCAGAAAACGTGGTAAGCTGATGAAATTAGTATTTTTATGTGTAATTATCGATTACGGTGAAAGATTCCACCAAGTGTTCGTGTAATTGATATTGCAATTAAACCTGCCAAGCGCCTTGTACGCAGGAAATGCTTAAAGGTGCCCTGCGACACAAATTAAGTGTGTAGTTTTTATCGCTTCTTTTGGCACTCGAGATGTGGCAATATCGGAGTGCGAGCGAAAGCGCCGACACTAAAGTATTTGTCATTTGACCGTGTCCGACCATAGCTACCCGCAGCGGTGCTTTTGGCAACGGAAGTCACGTATCGTACATGCGACACTGGCGCAAGTGGCTGCGCATTCTGATTGCCTTGACATGCCAGGTCGCAGGTAACATTCGTATGGTCCCAGATAAGTCGCAGCATTAGATAAACACATATAAACATGCTTTAGATAAATCAAACACAAAATGGTTTTGGCTTTCGAATATCATATTTTGAAAACAATTGCACCATGACACAAGGTGTGCTGTGCAGTGGTTTGCGCCATCGACCTTCTCAATGAAAACCCTTAGGGCGTCGCCATAATGTCCTCTGGACTGTGGTAACTGCGCGTGGATCGCCGCGCTATATCCGGAGTGTTAGCCAGCGCCACCACTCAGTAACCTTGGGTTTGTGAGTGGTGGCGCTGGATAACACTCCTAAGGTTAGTTGTAGTAGTAAAAACATAAATACCAAAGAGATGGGGAAGCACCGCCGCCGTAGCTCAATTGGTTAGAGCATCGCACGCGTAATGCGAAGACGTGGGATCGTTCCCCACCTGTGGCAAGTTGATTTCTCATCCACTTTCATTACCATTAATTTATCATTTCTTTAACTCAGTAAGCACAAGTAATTTCCCCTCTGTGGTCCTTTGCGTCTTTGTTGGTTGGCGTCTCATGATATGATTAATAAAAATCGGGCCCCTAGGTTAACCCCCTTTCTTCTCGTTTTAAACCATAATTTGTTATGTATGTTCTCAGAGTCCATGGTTATCTGCTACGTGTCATATAATTCGTAACATTTCATTGTAAATTAGCTAAGCACTTTAGGAAATAATATGTTTCCATGTTCGTAGTGTTGTTGTCTTTAATGTTTTACAAAGCATGTAATCAAATAAATGTCTCTAAGGTAATGCTTTATATTTGGTAAATGTGCTGTCGCTGTGATAATACATCGGGATGTTTCCAACAGTCCTAAGGAACTTTTTTTGAGCAATTGATGAATGTTAAGTACATTTTCAGGCGTCGTGGTTGGCCAAACTAAATTACAGTAACTGACTGGAGAATAAAACAAGGTGTTCTAGATTAGTATCATAATGTTAATGGCAGTATGGGTCGATTATAGTAAATAACGCAAAATGTTTCTGTCATCTTGGTCAGCTTCTGATAGACGCGGACATCCGGGTCCCATGACTTTTTTTTTAGAACGAACTTGTTTATGGGGGGGGAGGGGGGGGCTGCCCTCCGGAATAATCGTGGCGGCGAACAGAAAATGCCTTAAGGCAAAGCCAAATTTCTCGTGATTGCTCTGAATTAACAAAATTAAATTGTCGGGTTTTTCGTGCGAAAACCACGATCTGATTATGAGGCATGCCGTAGTGGCGTACGCCGGAAATTTGGACCACCTGCGATTCTTTAACCTGCACCAAAATCTAACTAGACGGGTGTTTTCGCATTTCGCCCCCATTGAAATGGGGCCGCCGTGGCCGGGATTCGTTCCCGCGACCTCGTGCTTAGCAGGGCAACACCATAGCGCTGGCCGCTAATGCTGTGTAGATCTCAATCTAATGTACGCATCATGGAAAAAAATCACACTGAAATTGACTGCTAAGGCGACTGTAACATTACGCCGAGTGTTTCATTTATTTTTGATACTTACGTAGGTCGCAGTGAAGTTGTAAATACTGCGGACTTCCCGTCTGCTGTCAGTACACGGGCTTCTACGGGAGGGAAACGAACAGCCTCGGGTTGATCCGCTTGAATAAAACCCTAGTCCTTCCAAGTTTCTTTCAGCTAGTTCATTCAGCGAGGAAGTATGCTCAGTCGCAAATTAAAAACAAGCGTATTTCGGGAAGTCCTTCGGACTGCGCCCCGTTCAACGCATATCGCCGCTCGCGTCGAGGCTCGGTTTCACGGCTCAACCCCACGAGTGTTGTGCGCGACAGCGACGGATCGGGCCATCGCTTGAACAGATCGCTCGGTTCTGCAAATCTAGGATACATCGCTCGTCGCCCGGAAGTGCTATGAGCGACTAGCCAATAGCGCGAAGCCGTAACTGAATATATATGTTACTCAAGTACTACCGATTGTCGTACCTGAAAGGAGCAAACGAATTTTTATACGTGCAAGGATAATAACCTGCTGCAAGACCCTCAGATATATTTTATGGTGCGTTTGACAGTAAAATCATCATCATCATCAGCCTGGTTACGCCCACTGCAGGGCAAAGGCTTCTCCCATACTTCTCCAACAACCCCGGTCATGTACTAATTGGGGCCATGTCGTTTCTGCAAACTTCTTAATCTCATCCGCCCGACCTAACTTTCTGCCGCCCCCTGCTACGCTTCCATTCCCTTGGAATCCAGTCCGTAACCCTCAATGACCATCGGTTATCTTCCCTCCTCATTACATGTCCTGCCCATGTCACCCTCCCCCATTTCTTTTTCTTGATTTCAACTAAGATGTCATTAACTCGCGTTTGTTCCCTCACCCAATCTGCTCTTTTCTTATCCCTTAACGTTACACCCATCATTCTTCTTTCCATAGCTCGTTGCGTCGTCCTCAATTTCAGCAGAACCCTTTTCGTAAGCCTCCAGGTTTCTGCCCCATATGTGAGTACTGGTAACACACAGCTGTTACACACTTTCCTTTTGAGGGATAGTGGCAACCTGCTGTTCATGATTTGAGAATGCCTGCCAAACGCACCCCAGCCCATTCTTATTCTTCTGGTTATTTCAGTCTCATGATCCGGATCCGTGGTCACTACCTGCCCTAAGTAGATATATTCCCTTACCCCTTCCAGTGCTTCGCTACCTATCGTAAACTGCTGTTCTCTTCCGGGCCTGTTAAACATTACTTTAGTTTTCTGCAGATTAATTTTCAGACCCACCCTTCTGCTTTGCCTCTCCAGGTCAGTGAGCATGCATTGCAATTGGTCTCCTGAGTTACTAAGCAAGGCAATATCATCAGCGAATCACAAGTTGCTAAGGTATTCTCCATCAACTTTTATCCCCAATTCTTCCCACTCCAGGTCTCTGAATACCTCCTGTAAACACGCTGTGAATAGCATTGGAGAGATCGTATCTCCCTGCCTGACGCCTTTCTTTATTGGGATTTTGTTGCTTTGCTTGTGGAGGGTTATGGTGGCTGTGGAGCCGATATAGATGTGTTTCAGTATTTTTACATACGGCTCGTCTACACCCTGATTCAGTAATGCCTCTATGACTGCTGAGGTTTCGACTGCATCAAACGCTTTCTCGTAATCAATGAAAGCTATATATAAGGGTTGGTTATATTCCGCACATTTCTCTATCACCTGATTGATAGTGTGAATATGGTCTACTGTAGAGTAGCCTTTACGGAATCCTGCCTGGTCGTTTGGTTGACGGAAGTTCAAGGTGTTCCTGATCCTATTTGCGATTACCTTAGTAAATAGTTTGTAGGCAACTGACAGTAAGCTGATCGGTCTATAATTTTTCGAGTATTTGGCGTCCCCTTTCTTATGGATTAGGATTATGTTAGCGTTCTTCCAAGATTCCGGTACGCTCGAGGTCATGAGGCATTGCGTATACAGGATGGCCAGTTTCTCTAGAACAATCTGTCCACCATCCTTCAAAAAATCTGCTGTTACCTGATCCTCCCCAGCTGCCTTCCCCCTTTGCATATCTCCCAAGGCTTTCTTTACTTCTTCCGGCGTTACCTGTGGGATTTCGAATTCCTCTGGACTATTTTCTCTTCCATTATCTTCGTGGGTACCACTGGTACTGTATAAATCTCTATAGAACTCCTCAGCCACTTGAACTATCTCATCCATATTAGTAATGATATTGCCGGCTTTGTCTCTTAATGCATACATCTGATTCTTGCCAATTCATAGTTTCTTCTTCACTGCTTTTAGGCTTCCTCCGTTCCTGAGAGCACGTTCAACACTATCCATATTATACTTGCTTATGTCAGCTGTCTTACGCTTGTTGATTAACTTCGAAAGTTCTGCCAGTTCTATTCTAGCTGTAGGGTTAGAGGCTTTCATACATTGGCGTTTCTTGATCAGATCTTTCGTCTCCTGCGATAGTTTACTGGTATCCTGCCTAACGGAGTTACCACCGACTTCCATTGAGCACTCCTAATGATGCCCACAAGATTGTTGTTCATTGCTTCAACACTAAGGTCCTCTTCCTGAGTTAAAGCCGAATACCTGTTCTGTAGCTTCATCCGGAATTTCTCTAGTTTCCCTTTTACCGCTAACTCATTGATTGGCTTCTGATGTACCAGTTTCTTCCATTCCCTCCTCATGTCTCGGCGAAATCGAGATTTTACTACCCTATGGTCACTGCAGCGCACCTTGCCGAACACGTCCGCATCTCGTCTGATTCAAGGGTTAGCGCAGAGTATGAGGTCTATTTCATTTTTAGTCTCGCCGTTCGGGCTCCTCCACGTCCACTTTCGGCTATCCCGCTTGCGGAAGAAGGTATTCATTATCCTCATATTATTCTGTTCCGCAAACTCTACTAATAACTCTCCCCTGATATTCCTAGTGCCTATGCCATATTCCCCCACTGCCTTGTCTCCAGCCTGCTTCTTGCCTACCTTGGCATTAAAGTCCCCCATTAGTATAGTGTATTTAGTTTTCACTCTACCCATCGCCGATTCCACGTCTTCATAGAATCTTTCGACTTCCTGGTCATCATGACTGGATGTAGGGGCGTAGACCTGTACAACCTTCACTTTGTACCTCTTATTACCGGACAGGCCGCCATTGGAATATGAACCTGGCAACGTTTAACGCTAGAACGTTATCTAGTGAGGCGAGTCTAGCAGTGATATTGGAGGAATTAGAGGGCAGTAAATGGGATATAGTAGAGCTCAGTGAAGTTAGGAGGCCAAAAGAAGCGTATACAGTGCTAAAAAGCGGGCACGTCCTGTGCTACCGGGGCTTAGCGGAGAGACGAGAACTAGGAGTCGGATTTCTGATTAATAAGAATATAGCTGGTAACATACAGGAATTCTATAGCATTAACGAGAGGGTGGCAGGTCTTATTGTGAAACTTAATAAGACCGTAAAATGCATCAAGCTATATTAATAATGCACGCGTCACGCTAGTTTCGGCGCCTATATTGCGGCAACACCGCTCGAAATGATCGCGCGCCTCTTGTAGGCGACGAGCGACAGCCATCGCTTGTCGCGTGCACGGGGCTGAACGGCGCTCCGTCGCAGCAGCGTCAGCACCGGCTTCGTGAAAGCCCTTCGGCGGTAGCTCTGTCTATGTTTGACGTAGGGCGCGCCCGATATTTCTTTGTATTTCTCACTAATGACTTATACATAACTGTATGTTTAGTTACATACCAACATAACTCTATACAAACATAATTTACAGTACCATAGCAGCTTCGCTGGTCAACCACCTTCACAGGGTGAAATGGCTCTGCAATACAACGCCTAATGTCTTAAACTAAGGGACAGTTTAAAGTAAGTGTTGGCAGGTTGATAAAAGATTTTCTTTACGCTATAACTCAGTTAAACGTTCTAAAATAACTTTTTCGTGTATTTTTGAAATAACATACAGAATATAATTTGGTCTAACGTTTCGAACGTCATTTTTCCTGCCTTTCTTGAACAAAACTGCTATACATACATTCTGCACACTTTCGAAAAAATGGCTTTACAAAAACAAATAATAATAAATCCAAGAACACCTGAGGATTTGTTATGAGTTTTCAATGCGAAAACTTTAATGTTCTATCGAACGCCGTTGAGCAGTCCTGCAATGGAAAGCATATTTAGCGCCAGCGAACAGAAGGGGGACGGCACCACAATGCGCTATCGGCTCCCTTCTGTCCTTGTTCGCTGGCGCTGAATGTGCTTTCCAATTCAGTTTACCAACATGCCCAACAAATGGCAATGCTGCAGTCCTGCAAGTTTTGCGTTACGAGTAACGTTTTCGAGTTTTACTGTGGGGTATATCTATCGAGTTTTGCGATTAAATTTGTGCCAGTTATTTTCTTACTGCGATAACGAATATATGAACGCTCTAGGCGCATTACTGCCGTCGCCATGATGTTCCGTATAAAGTCTAAGGGGAATGACATCGTCGCTGCGCGCCGTATGCTGTATGTGCGAGTGACAACGTGCGAAGGTGAGCCGACGATGGTGGATAAATGGCGCAAGGGGGGAAAGCGGGGAGGGAACGCACTGTCTTCCGTCGCACGCAGAACAACGGTTTTACTGCGTCCGCGAGAGCTGTGATGGCGGCAGAGTGCGCCGAGTGCTGGTGGCTTCGCGTGAGCTAAGCTCCGAGTTCAGTTCGGGGATTTTACGTGCCGAAGCTGCGATTTGATTATGAGGCACGCCGAAGGGGGGGACTGCAGATTAATTTTGACCACCAGATGATTTTTAACGTGTCCGCAATGCGATGTCGTCAGGTGCCGGGCATGCCGCGACATCGCATGGAGGTGGAATTTTCTGCTATTTGCAGTTTGTGCGCGTTTCGCGAGCCAGCAAAACCAGCGTAACGTGATAAGGAAAGTACTGATACGCGAAGCGCGGGCGGCGTTGAGTCGAGCGAAAGCGAAACATTTCGACCGCGCGCGTCGTTGTGAGGGTAAAGCCACTGATTTATTTTTTCTACAAATGGAAATTGGACAGTACAAGTAATATTTTCTTGCGTCTTATATTGCAATACAATGATGTTTTCATAACGAGTGGTTGAGTATAATTAAATGAGGAGTGCCTTTGTCACCGCGCAAGTACTTGAATCGTGTCGTGCATTTACCTCAATTTCTCAATTACTAAGGCTCTGTTTGCGATAATATTGGCGCCTTAGTGATTATCGAACACTAATCTTTCACTTTGGTATGACTTATTGGTTGCCTGTAGTACCCATTTAAGCGCATCGAATTCCAACACAGGGGAATGCGCTTGCACACGTTCTGGCATGGCTGAATGCTGCGCCTTGTGAAGAACTCGGACTCTAGGGTTTCAGGTGCCAAAACCACGATTTTATTATGAGGCACGCCGTAGTGGTCGACTCCGGATACATCTAGACCACCAGGGAATCTTTAACGTTTCCCCAATACAGGGGATCCAAGGGAATGCAGCCGGATTTGATCCTGCGACCTTGCGGTTAGCAGCGCAACTACATAGCCGCTAATTCACTACGGCGGGTTAATGAACAACTCGCCCATGCACGCAAGCCTCGGCGGAGCAGAGCGGGTGAAACAGAACACCTGCTGGACGATAGCGCGCCAGGTCTTGCGTGAAGGGAGAGGGCACTGCGGCGTCCTGCCTCTGTCTCTACGCTCGTTTTGCTGCGTTCTTCCGCTACCTTCCTTCGTCTACGGTGCACTGGCGCGGACATCCACGTTTCCCTGCCGAGGCTGCGGTCGCCGGCGATGTAGATGGTTCAGACGGACATATCTACTGCTCGCGCCAGCAAGCAGGCTGCCAAAGCCGCGCGCCAGCGACGTCCTCCGTGACGCTGAGGTAGGAGAAGCGGCCGCGAAGGGTCGGCAGGCGCACGCAGCAGCTCAGCCCCGTGTGGGTGAGAGAGGCACGTCGCGACGATGCCCTCTCCCCTCAGGCAACACCTGGCGCGCTATCGTTGGCGAGGACTTACGGAGTCGCCATCTGTCGGAAGCCCTTGCGTAGTATCGGGGATAACGCCGCGCTCCTCATATGGTTTGGCTTACGGCGCTGAATAAGATCACCGCGCGGCAGCCCTCCTGGAGATTTCTGTAAGTACTCTCAAAACGCGGAAGTTTTTTATTCTAAAAATAATAATCTCGTGCAAACTGAAAGCACGCAATCGTTTACAGACGCTAGCTCTTTACCGAATATGTACAGCGAACGCCACTGCGTGCGATCGCGGCGATGGAGTCTTCTGAAGCGGCTTCTTGCGTGAAGGCTAGGCAAACTCTGAGAGCAAGCTATGTGAAATATGTTCGTAAGCTGGAACGGCATGGCGCGTTTTTCGCGAGCGAAAAACGCGACGTGCGGCAAACGCCCGCGTTGCCGCCGACGCGCGAGCACCCGAAAAAAAGGAGCGGCGCTTTCGCGCCGCGTTTTCCGGGTTGCCAGACAACATAACTCTCAACGACATGTATTGTCTTGTTACCGCATATATAATGTGCCATTAAACTTACAGAACACTACAATAAATATAATCTGAGTAATTAGACAGCTACATTTATTTCTGAAGTGTATTTATCAAGCTTAATTTCAAGCAGCAATATTGTGTGCGAAACTGCGACTTCCAGCATGCGACCTTCCGCATGCTGAGAAGCCGCTGCTCGTTTATAACTTCCCATATAAAAATGAGTGTGGGCCGCTTACTGCCGAGCAGAAGAGGCGATTGCTACTATTAAGGGGGATGTTGATACTGAAGCAAGAAAAAATGCGGGTCAGGAGGTAAATGTGGGTGCGGCGTGCATGGTTGAGAGTGAGTACCATACACTGTTAATATTATTAGCAAATTGTCTTGCCAGCATTAGCGATGAGATGCGACGCTTCTCCACTTTAGTTATTAGGGCCTCGTTGAAGGCTGCTTTGTTCATTTTAGGTGAACACGATGCGCGAACGAAATCACGGTAGCACGTGTTTTCCTTGACGCGCGCGCCAGTTCTGTCGAGAAAAAAAAATTCCGCCAAGGAGGTTCCGTCGAGATGCGCAGAGAGCAGGGCCATCTGGTGGAAAAAAAAAACCAAAATCCCACGTGACCAAATGCCACGTGACTTACCTGAACTCGGATTGGTGGACGCGCCGCGTGACGCGTTTTTTTCTACTCCCAGCAGCAGCACGCGGCGGCGCGATTTCGTGACGGGTCATGCTGGGCACGCGTCAAAATGACGCGCGCGTCCCACCATCCGCGCGTCAGTCGCGCCTGAAATCGCGCCATGCGGTTCCACCTTTATAGTGCGCTGTCTGTATAACCGAATGGTGCATGAAGGCTCAATGCAGCGATCGCACGGGTTCGCAGGGACCGCGTGCGCGCACAATGTTTCGCTTCGAGCGCGGTCTCGCGCAGTCCCGTGACCTTCGGGCTGCAGAACACGAGCGTCTGGCAGCGCGCAAGCAACCATTGTTGCGTGGACGCTATCGGAGCTGTTAAAAGATCATTTCGCTTGATAGACTTTGACGCCTACGGCGACTGTGATGTACCGTCGCCATGATGGTTGGTTAGTTGTTGGTTAGTTTGGGGTTTAATGGCACAAAGGCAACTAAGACCATGATGCGCCAGACACAAGACAAAATGAAACGCAACGTTAGAGCAGGTAAACCTGCACTACATTATAGTTGTTGTAAATAACCAGGGTTTTCTAAAAAGTCCAACAGGTTAGCAAATGGTATTAGGGGGTCGTCTGCTAGTAATAGGGCAGGGTGTAATGGAATGTGCAAATTATACAGGCTGTGTAAAAACCTCCGTCTCGGTGTATCGATGTGTGGACATGTTATTAGGATGTGCATGACTGTAAGAGCTTCATTGCATTTTTCGCAAATTGGCGGGTTTTCTTTTCGAAGAAGGAAATTGTGCGTCAGAGGTGTGTGTCCAATTCCAAGTCGACACAAGATCACCTTGTAGAATCGTTGCTGGTGACTGCACGATTTCCACTCGCCAATTACAGGCTTAATTAGATGAAGCTTGTTGCGTAAACAATTGTCCCAATCGCCTTGCTATTTTGACGTCAAGGCCTTCCAAATCGCATTGACACTGTCTTTATATGGAAGTTCTGTATTTTGAATGTTTTTGTAAGCTGCCATTGATGCGCATTTATCCACTGCTTTGTTACCCAGTATCCCAGCATCCCTTAGGAGATATGCAAAGGGGGAAGGCAGCTGGGGAGGATCAGGTAACAGCAGATTTGTTGAAGGATGGTGGACAGATTGTTCTGGAGAAACTGGCCACCCTGTATACGCAATGCCTCATGACCTCGAGCGTACCGGAATCTTGGAAGAACGCTAACATAATCCTAATCTATAAGAAAGGGGACGCCAAAGACTTGAAAAATTATAGACCGATCAGCTTACTGTCTGTTGCCTACAAAGTATTTACTAAGGTAATTGCAAATAGAATCAGGAACACGTTAGACTTCTGTCAACCAAAGGACCAGGCAGGATTCCGTAAAGGCTACTCAACAATAGACCATATTCACACTATCAATCAAGTGATAGAGAAATGTGCAGAATATAAGCAACCGTTATATATAGCTTTCATTGATTACGAGAAAGCGTTTGATTCAGTCGAAACCTGAGCAGTCATGGAGGCATTACGGAATCAGGGTGTAGATGAGCCATATGTAAAAATACTGGAAGATATCTATAGCGGCTCCACAGCCACCGTAGTCCTCCATAAAGCAAGCAACAAAATCCCAATAAAGAAAGGCGTCAGGCAGGGAGATACGATATCTCCAATGCTATTCACAGCGTGTTTACAGGAGGTATTCAGAGAGCTGGATTGAGAAGAATTAGGGATAAAAGTTAATGGAGAATACCTTAGTAACTTGCGATTCGCTGATGATATTGCCTTGCTTAGTAACTCAGGGGACCAATTGCAATGCATGCTCACTGACCTGGAGAGGCAAAGCAGAAGAGTGGGTCTAAAAATTAATATGCAGAAAACTAAAGTAATGCTTAACAGTCTCGGGAGAGAACAGCAATTTACAATAGGCAGCGAGGCACTGGAAGTCGTAAGGGAATACATCTGCTTAGGGCAGGGAGTGACGGCGGATCCGGATCATGAGACGGAAATAATCAGAAGAATAAGAATGGGCTGGAGTGCGTTTGGCAGGCATTCCCAAATCATGAACAGCAGGTTGCCGTTATCCCTCAAGAGAAAAGTATATAATAGCTGTGTCTTACCAGTACTCACCTACGGGGCAGAAACCTGGAGGCTTACGAAAAGGGTTCTACTCAAATTGAGGACGACACAACGAGCTATGGAAAGAAGAATGATAGGTCTAACGTTAAGGGATAAGAAAAGAGCAGATTGGGTGTGGGAACAAACGCGAGTTAATGACATCTTAGTTGAAATCAAGAAAAAGAAATGGGCATGGGCAGGACATGTAATGAGGAGGGAAGATAACCGATGGTCATTAAGGGTTACGGACTGGATCCCAAGGGAAGGGAAGCGTAGCAGGGGGCGGCAGAAAGTTAGGTGGGCGGATGAGATTAAGAAGTTTGCAGGGACGGCATGGCCACAATTAGTACGTGACCGGGGTTGTTGGAGAAGTATGGGAGAGGCCTTTGCCCTGCAGTGGGCGTAACCAGGCTGATGATGATGATGATGATGATGGTGATGATCCCAGCATGGCTAGGTACCCAGCAAAACCTAATTGATCTGCCATATTTGTTTGACGATAATGCGTTCAAGATATCGCCTAACAAGGGTTCACTTGGGGATTTCATGTGTAGAGCCTTCAGTACGCTTAATGATTCTGTGTGTATGATAGTGTTTTCAAGTTTGTCAGCTATCATCTTTTGAACTACCTCCCATATTGCGTACACTTCGGCTGTGTAGACAGAGGCATGCTGAGGTAGTCGAATACTTGTTTCCCAATTTTCTGTTACGTCCCCCACACCGACGTGTTTTTTCGTTTCAGAGCCATCAGTATAAAATTCCATGTAATCTTTATACTTGTTTTGAAGAGCGCGGAATTCTTGTATGATGTGTTCATGTGCTGTGTCTCTTTTCTTTAAATGTGTTAGTGTCCAGTCAGCTAACGGCGTGAAATCACACCACGGGGGCAAACGTTCTGGCTTTCTGGCAACCTGGAGGACATCGCGAGGGATGTCATAATCCCGACAGTATTCCTCGTATCGCAGGATAAGCGGCCTAATCATGTTTGGTTTATTTCTTTAATGTAAGCGTGAGCTGCACTGTGTGACGATGTTGTAGCATATGTCTTGTGGTGAGGATCGGATTGTGAGTATGTAGGAAAAAGTTAGTAGCGCTCTGTGATGCTGTAAAGGAGGCTCATTACATTCAACATGTAAGCTCTGGACGGGCGATGTTCTGTAAGCACCGCATGCCAGTCGTAGTCCTAGGTTATGAACTGGATCAAGTCGTCGGACGTAAGATATTCTGGCTGAACCATATATGACGCTACCGTAGTCTAATATGCTACGCACCAAAGTGCGGTAGATGTGTAGCAGGCATTTACGGTCAGAGCCCTACCGTTTCCGGGAGAGAATTTTTAGAATGTTAAGTACATTGTTCGCTTTGATTTTAATACTATTGATGTGTGCGAGAAAGTTCAATTTTTTATCTAACAGAACACCCAGAAACTTGTGCTCTTGTTTTACCGGTAGTGTGGCTTCCTGTAGTTTAAGGATGGGATCTGGTTGTAGGCCTCTTTTTTGTGTAAAGACAACACTAATAGTTTTTTCACTTGAGAAGCGAAAGCCTATTTCAGATGCCCACTGCGTTAGTTTGTTTAATTAAATTTGAATTTGTCGTTCGCATGTCGCCATGTTCGATACACGACACGCAATTTGTAGATCATCCACATATAAGGAATGCATTGCAGAGGATGGAATTACATTATTGAGCGAGTTCATTTTCACGACAAACAATGTTGTGCTTAACACGCATCCCAGAGGCACCACCGTTTTCCTGAATAAATACGCGGGACAGCACCGTTCCTAAACGCACTTGAAATGCTCGATCGGACATGAAATCAGCAAGACATTTAAGCATTCTACCGGGGATCCCTAAATCCGCTAAATCCCTTAAATTAGCATACCTACATGTTGTGTCGTACGCCTTTGCTAAATCAAAGAAAACAGTGAGACAATATTGTTTGTGTAGAAAGGCGGCACGTATCTCGTGTTCTAGCCTAACTAGATGATCTGTTGTAGAGCAACCTTTCCTGTACCCACACTGATGATTATCGAGCGGGTTCTCAGTTTTAAGGACGTATGCCAATCTGATGTTTATAATGGATTCGTAGGACTTGGCAAGACAGCTTGTGAGTGCTATAGGTCGGTAGCTGGTAGCTGTTGTAGGATGCTTTCCAGCTTTCAAGAAGGGGATTATAATGGCTTTTTTCCACTCTATCGGCATTTTTCCCGTTTCCCTTTTGGAGATAGGTGTGCGAGCATTGTGTAATATACTCTGTCCGGACCTGGCGCTGTTTTTTTGCCAGTAGAGAGTACTCTGTTGATTTCCGGAAGTGTTAAGGGGGCATTATATGGTCTCTCGGAACTTCCTGTTGTCGGAAGCTTTTGTTTTTCTGCTGATTGTTTATACTTTTGAAATTTAATGGAGTAGTTTAGTCAGCTTGATATGTTATGGAAATGCTGCCCTAATATGTCTGTTTGTTCTTTTAAATTCGTTTGTGTACCTGGACGTGAGAGTATCGGGATCGTATAAGGAGCGTACTCGCTTTTAAACTTACGAAGCTGATCCCACATTCTTTTGGATGTTATTGAGCTGTTGATGGAGGATACATACGTTTGCCAAGACTGTTTTTTCGCTTGCCTACGCGTGTACCTGGCTTTCGCCTTTGCTTTTTTGAAATATAGGAGGTTATCTCGTGTTGGGGGTATCGCCGAAAGATACCCCACGCTTTGTTTTGTGCTTTTTTAGTTTGTGTACATTCACTCCTCCACCAGGGTTTTAGATTTTTGGTTAGGAAGCCGGAGGATTGGGGGAACGTCTGTTCTGCTGCAGCAAGTATGGAGGCAATAATCTTTTCAATCATTTCGTATATCGTTTGATCGTATGATATGTCATCCAAACTGGCCCTCTCGCTGAAGAGAGGCCAGTCTGCCAGATGGAGTTTCCAATGGGGTGATCTTAATTGTACTGTAGGGAAAGCAGATGTTCTTTTAATAATTCCGGGCATGTCATCACTGCCATAAGGATTGTTAATAGCACTCCATTTAAAATCGATCAAGAGAGATGGAGTGCACAGCGCCAGATCTAGACAGCTCATAGCTGTCTAGTGTCAGTGTTTAAAAGGCATATTTCGTTTGTCAGGATAAAATCTTCAATTGTTTGTCCCCTGGTGTCAGTTGTTTTACTACCCCATAATATGTTATGAGCGTTAAAATAACCCGCTATTAAAAAAGGTTTAGGTAGCTGGTTTAAAATTAACTCCAGATCTCTTACAGTAAAATGTGCATGTGGTGGAATGTACATTGAACAAATGGTAATCGTTTTGTGTGATAGAACCGTGACAGCAACGGCTTCTAAGTGAGTATTAATAACAACTTCTCTAGCGGCAATGCCTCTCTGTAGAACAATAGCTACACCACCCGAAAGCCGGTTGGCCTGAGTACGGTAACGCCGTACAACAGTGAAGCCTTTTAAAATGTTTTTGTGTTTTTCACCTAAGTTTGTTTCCTGTAAGCATAATGCTACGGGAGAGAAGTTAAATAACAGGTCTTTTATGTCACCTAAGTTATGTAAGAGACCTCTACAATTCCAGTGGATCTTAATAGCCATTATAAAATTGAAGGGTAAGAAACGATATACACGAGTGAATGGGAGAAAACAAATATGTTATGTGACATGGATCTGAAGAAGGCAGATACAACGGAACTATAACCCTTAGGTTATAGCCTTCTTATTTTGGGTGCTTATTGGGATTTTGTCCCTCTTACCGTGCTCGAGAGAGCGCTTGTCCTTCGGTGTCGATGACACCGGGGTTTTTGTGTCGACCTCCATCGCTCTCCCTGAGGCGCTGGAGGACCGAGAGTTTGGCGCCGAGACACGTGTCTCGGGCCTTGGGGTTCGTTTGATCTTAGGGCCCTGCGGGACTGGTGTCTGCAGGGCCTGCGAAGATGATGCAGCAGCACTGGCTGCTTCCACCACGGGGGCGGGAGGCGTCACTACGGGGCCACTTTGCGTGGGCTCGCAGGACTCCTCAGGCCTCTGTGACGATGCCCCACCTTCGTCACATCGGCATAACTGCGTCGCGAAAGCTACAACAGTCGCTTTCGGGCTTCGAAGAACGAGATTTTTTCTTTAACAGTTAGTGCACTGACTTCTTTTTCTTTTTTCCAGCAAGGGCAGGACCGCGAATAAGCTGGATGATCTCCCTTGCAGTTAACACAAAGTGGGGAAGAGGTGAAATTGTCAGTTTGATGACCGTTGGAGCTGCATTTAGCACAAGTAGTTCGTCCTCGACATGCATGTGAAGCATGTCCAAACCTTTGGCATTTGAAACATCGTCTAGGGTTCGGGATATATGGTCTAACATTTACCTTTACATAACATGCATCCAGCGAGGTAGGCATTACACTTGTTCCGAAGGTGAGTATAACATGTTTTGTGGGGATTTCTTGGGCGTCCGTACGGATGACAATTCTTTGGACTTTGGTAACATTTTGTTCCTGGAAACCTTCCAGCAGTTCTTCGTCGCTTAAGCCAATAAAATCTTCCTCTGATATCACACCCCTGCTTGTATTTAGTGTTCTGTGCGGTGAAATTGTCACTGTTGCGTTACCAATACTGGTAAGTTCTGTGAGCTCTTGCGCTTGATCTTTGTCATTTAGTTCTAGGAGGAGGTCCCCGTTAGACATTTTCGAGGCTTCTTATGTAGGTCCGATTTTTTCTTTTACACACTTGGCCACTAGGAATGGAGAGAGCTTTCTCACTGGTACGTTGTTTTCGCATTGAAGTGCATATTACTTGGGAAATCATGGAGCGTTGCTCCGAAAAGACAACTGGAACGTTGCTTCGGTGCGGCATCTTTTCAGACGCCGATCATAGAGAATAGAGGCTTGCGCTGCCATGAGAAAAATGTGTATGTTCGGCAACAGCGCCGACCGCCCACCACGGAGCACGACGAGGGGACGCGGCAGAGCTTGTGTACAAGGCTGCACGACGCCAGTCGTACGCCGTCACTATAACCAAATATGGTGTACCCAAGGTAGGATAGCCACACAAGGTTAACCCTTGCCGCCGTGGAGAAAGGAAGTAAGCAGAAGAGAGAAGAAGATAGGAAAGGCCAGAAAGTGAGAGAGAAAGACGAAGATCCGAGGAGAAAGAGACAGGAAGAGGCGACTACCGATTTCCCCCGGGTGGGTCATCCGGGGGTGCCGTCTACGTGAAGCAGAGGCCAAAGAGGTGTGTTGCCTCCGCCGGGGGGCCTTAAAGGTCCGAACACCTGCCATTGGCTCAACCCCCAGGATCCCCCTTTCCCCTGACACGGCTAAGCCGCGCACGGCTACACGCGGGAGGGTCCAACCCTCATGTGGTCGGGTACGTGGTGTCGCAACACACCAAACGCCTGCTGACGCAGACGCCCCTGCGGGGCCGTCGCGATGATTCAACCTTTTCTTTTCTAAATTCTTGAACGTTTCAATATCATTTCTTAAGTTGCGTCCCACTGTATAGCTATCGGTCTTCCCAGCGTGCGATTTCCCGCTGCATCTTTCTAGTTATCCAGTACATTAATTCCTAACACAAACATGACCATTTGCCATGCCTCTTTTTAATGTGTTTCTTACCGCTCCCTTTCCATTCCAGTGAACTTGCCAGAATTTAGCATCAAGTTCACGGACCAAATAAGGCGTCATGACATTATTCGGGCAGCGGGCGCGGGCGAGCGTCTCAGTGCTCCTTTTCGGCTATTCACCGAACATCGCATGCCGACGCCGTAGCAGAAATCTTCCTCACGTCCGTGCTTGCTGCATACCTAAGTTGTAGCCGATGGCTCTTTGGCGGTTCTAAATTTCGCGGGCCAAACTTGACGCACCTTCTTGTCTTCCGACTACGTGTGAATAAGGCTGACACCAGGCTCCGTTGCGTGCGTCCGGCACTGTGGCACCGAGCAGTAGCCTACCATGCTGCCTCAAAAAGCAGCCACTGCGTATTATAGTACCTTCAAATGCTGTCAAGCAGATACCCGAGGCGGGAAAACTTGACCACCTAATCAGAAACGCAGCGCAGGTGGGACTTTAAACTTTCGATGCCAGTTCGATTCCG
Organism: Dermacentor variabilis; assembly: GCF_050947875.1. Classification (NCBI taxonomy): domain Eukaryota; kingdom Metazoa; phylum Arthropoda; class Arachnida; order Ixodida; family Ixodidae; genus Dermacentor; species Dermacentor variabilis. Next base: position 4,036,009 of record NW_027460280.1, read on the forward strand.
CGCTTCCGAAGCAGCCGACGTGGCAGGTGTGTCCACGTGATGCGACGTCACGCCGACGGGGGCGCCAGCTTTTCCGGCGCACGCAGGCGTCCGCTCCGCGCGCTCTGCTCCGTGTAGTCGGCTCGGGACGCGGCGTCGCAGGCCATGGGGTTCTTTTCGCTGCTACAGACGCCGGCTTCATCGCTTAATGGACGATTTGATGCTTTCGCGCCAATAACTTCCTAAAATCTAGCGAAAAGTTCGTGGTAGCAAATGCAGCTTATAACTTGAATAAGCCATCGCAAACGGTAACCATAACAGTTGTGTTTGTTCTTATCTTATCCAAGCTCTTCACGATCGCAAGTGTTCGTATAACTATCGCCTATTTGCCATCACACTGGCGAACGAGACTCCTGTGTTTACTATGCCAGTCATTAGCTCTGGCTCAGTTGTTTGTCTAGAAAACCTGTCTAAATTGCTCGCGCTCTTTTTGTCAAGGTTCCCACGAGGAATATGTTGCTCTTTGCGTTGCGCATTTATTTCGTGCTTTGCCGCAATTTGTCTCTGATAGTTTGCTTTGTGATGCAACATACTATGCCATGTATCTTATTTTTTGTTGTAGCCAAGCGATCAACTACAACTTTATCACTTTATAGAAGCCGCTCTATGTTCGTCTGTGCTCCTAACTTATTTAACTCCTGCAACATATATTTGTTTTCTGTCTGTGCCCATGAGAATCAAGGTTCAGCTTACGACTTCGTCATTCAATGCTGTAAGCTTGCTCTTTAAACTGTGCAATTTCTGAGTCCGGAGCTGGAGCTTCAATCTTTTCCACCTTACGGTTCAAGTACTTCACCTCCTGCTCATTTCGATCGAGCTAAAAGTTCATTATGCCTTTGGCTCTTCACCTAGCTGGTGCCTTACATGCTTTGAACAGTTTCTTTCATTGGCTTAAGGTACTCTATCTTTTCGTGGGTAATTGGAACCACGCCTGGATGTCTTGCTCATCCGCATCATCTGTACGACTTTTCGTAAGTCTACAGGCTCAGCAATGCCAAGCACTTGGATGATGTTCTTCCTTCGTCTTAATTGTCCTGTCTACGACACCTGCACACTTTCCCATGAAATATTTGCAGTGATAGACAGTACATTCTATTCTTTAATCCGACTCGGGGAAACACTTTCTGGCAAATCACACACTGCTTTAGCAGAGGTATAATCGCATTCTTGCATGTTTTGGCAGCAGCGGCAACAAGGCAACTATGAAAAAGAACACAGGATAGAGGTAACCTGCAAAGTACAAGATTTTGCATAACACGATGCTCGTCCCATGCAACAGCTGCTGCCAATGTGATAGTGTCTGGCTTGCTTTCTTGTTTCATAGCGCTGTTCCGGATAGGCCTTCCATTCATGGGTGACAAGGCAATCTTCGTTCGAGATGAGAGCAGCTGGCGTTGTGCACCAAAGCGAGACGCTTGATGCACAGGCTGACGTCCGCATATTCTGCAAAATGCAGCATTTTGTATAAGACGATATTCGTTCCGTGCTGCTCCTGCTGGCAATGTTTTCTTGTTTTATAGCGCTTTTCCGGATAGGAGTTCCTGTCATCGGTGAGAATGCAAAAGTTGTTCGAGAGAAGAGTAGCTTGTGTTGTGCACCAAGGCACGCCGCGTGATGAACAGGCTGACGTCCGTATATTCTGCAAAATACAACATTTTCTATTAGACGATGTTCGTTTCGTGCTGCTGCTGCTACCAATGTGATAGTGTCTGGCTTGCTTTCTTGTTTTATAGCGCTGTTCCGGATAGGAGTTCCTTTCAGCGGTGACAATGCCCTCGTTGTTCGAGATGAGAGCAGCTGGCGTTGTGCACCAAGGAACGCCGCGTGACGCATAGGCTGACGCCCGTACATTCTGCAAAATACATCATTTTCCATAACACGATATCCGACCCGCCGTGGTTGCTAAGTGGCTATGGTGTTGGGCGGCTGAGCACGAAGTCGCGGGATCGAACCCCGGCCACGGCGGCCGCAATTTGATGGAGGCGAAATGCGAAAACACCTGTGTACTTAGATTTAGGTGCACGTTAAAGAACCCTAGATGGTCGAAATTTCCGGAGTCCGCCACTACGGCGTGCCTCATAATCATCAAGTGGTTTTGGCACGTAAAATCCCGTAATTAAATAACACGGTATTCTTTCCCTGCGGCCGCTGTTCCCAATGTTTTTTTTTTCGTTTGATAGCGCTGTTCCAGATAGGAGTTGAATTTATCGGTGACAATGGAATCGTTGCTCGAGATTAGAGCAGCTGGCGTTGAGCACCAAGGCATGCCGGTTGATGGACAGGGTGACGTCAGTATATTCTGCAAAATACTATATTTCGCAGAACGTCCCGGGCTGCAGCTGCTGCCTACGATAGTGTCTGGCTTGCTTCCTTGTTTTACAGCGCTGTTCCGGACAGGAGCTCCTTTCATCGGTGAGAATGCACTCGTTGCTGGAGATGAGCGCACCTGGCTTTGTGCACCGAGGCACGTCGCGTGATGCGCCGGTTGACGTCCGTACATTCTCCAAATACAACATTTTTCATAAGACGATATTCGTTGTATGCTGCCGCTGCTGCCAATGTTTTCTTGTTTTATAGCGCTATTCCGGATAGGAGTTCCATTCATCGGAGGCAATGCAATTGTTGTTCTAGATGAGAGCAGCTGGCGTTGTGCACCAAGGCACGCTGCGTGATGGACAGGCTGACGTCCGTATATTCTGCAAAATACCACATTTTGCATAACGCGATAATTGTTCCGTGCTGCCGCTACTGCCAATGTGATAGTGTCTGGCTTGCTTTCTTGTTTTATAGCGCTGCTCCGCCTAGGCGTTCCCTACATCGGTGACAATGCACTCGTTGATGGAGATGGGTGCAGCTGGCTTTGTGCACCAAGGCATGTAGCGTGATGCACAGTCCGTATATTCAGCAACATACAAAATTTCGCCTAAGACAATATTCGGTCCGTGCGGCCGCTGCTGCCAATGTTTTCTTGTTTTATAGCGCTATTCCGGATAGGAGTTCCATTCATCGGTTACAATGCAATCGTTGTTGGAGATGAGAGCAGCTGGCGTTGTGCACTAAGGCACGCTATATGATGGACAGGCTGACGTCCGTATATTCTGTAAAGTACAAGATTTCGCAGAAGGCGATGCTCGTCCCAGGCTGAAGCTGTGGCCAATGATAGTGTCTGGCTTGCTCTCTTGTTTTATAGCGCTGTTCCAGACAGGAGTTCCTTTTATCGGTGAGAATGCAATCGTTGTTGGAGATGAGCGCAGCAGGCTTTTAGCACCAGGGAACGTCGCTTGATGGACCGGCTGCCGTCTGTATATTCTGTAATGTACAACATTTCGCAGAAGACGATGCTCGTCCGAGGCTGCAGCTGCGGCCAGTGATAGTGTCTGACTTGCTCTCTTGTTGTATAGCGATATTCCGGATAGGAGCTCCTTTCATCGGTGAGAATGCACTCGCTGTTGGAGATGAGCGCAGCAGGCTTTTAGCACCAGGGAACGTCGCTTGATGGACCGGCTGCCGTCTGTATATTCTGTAATGTACAACATTTCGCAGAAGATGATGCTCGTCCCAGGCTGCAGCTGCTGGCAATTATGGTGTCTGACTTGCTTTCCTGTTTTATAGCGCTGTTGCGGACAGGAGTTCCTTTTATCGGTGACAGTGCAATCGTTGTTGGAGATGACAGCAGGTGGCGCTGTGCACCAAGGCACGCCGCATGGTGGACAGGCTGATGGCCGTATAATCTGTAAAGGACAACAGTTCGCATAAAACTGTTCTTGCCGGGCTACAGCTGCTGCCAATGATAGTGTCTGGCTTGCTTTCTTGTTGTATAGCATTGTTCCGAATAGCAGTTCCTTTTATCGGTGACAATGCAATCGTTGTTCCAGATGAGAGCAGCTCGCGTTGTAAATCAAAGCACGCACCGTGATGGACAGGCTGACGTCCGTATATTCTGTAATGTACAACATTTTGCATAAGACGATGCTCATCCCGGGCTGCAGCTGCTGCCAATGATAGTGTCTGGCTTGCTTTCTTGTTTTATGGCGCTCTTCTGGATAGGAGCTCCTTTCATGGGTGAGAATGCACTCGTTGTTGGAGATGAGCGCAGCTGGCTTTTAGCACCAGGGCACGTCGCTTGATGGACCGGCTGACGTCTGTATATTCCTAAATGTACATTTCGCAGAAGACGATGCTCGTCCCAGGCTGCAGCTGCGGCCAATGATAGTGTCTGACTTGCTCTCTTGTTGTATAGCGATGTTCCGGATAGGAGTTCCTTTTATCGGGGACAATGCAGTCCTCGTTGGAGATGAGAGCAACTGGCGGTGTTCATCAAGTCACGCCGCGTGATGGACAGGCTGACTATTCTGCAAAATACAACATTTTGCTGAAGACGATATTTGTTCCGAGCTGCCGCAGCTGCCAGTGTGATAGTGTCTGGCTTGCTTTCTTGTTTTATAGCGCTGTTCCGGATAGGAGTTCCTTTCATCGGTGACAATGCAATTGCTCTTCTTGACGAGAGCAGCTGGCGTTGTGCACCGAGGCCCGCCGCGTGATGGACAGGCTGACGGCCGTATATTCTGCAAAATGCAACATTTTGCATAGGACGAATATTCGTTCTGTGCTGCCGCTGATAATCCTCGAACAGGGGATTTTAGTCTAGCATGCATAACATGGAACTCACTTGATTATGGGACAACTGACGTAGACAATTCTGAAACCCTGTTAGGTAGCGCTCTTGGTTTTGGATTATCACTGATCATACGGGAAACGACACGTGTCGCTCCCAGAACCAGCTATAGTCTCAACTTGACATTTGTGAATAAAAATATAGCACACGCAATATTTCTTCTACAATTTTTGATGGAATTACCGATCATAAGCGAACAAAGTGTCTTGGTACTTTTGACGCCAATGCGAGTGATAAAAAAGACAAGGAGAGTGCTTGACTGGGACAACATCTGCACTTGATGAGCTAGATCAGTCGTTCTCTGCTTTTTCTTTCGTCTTTGCTGACTGCTCAGTCTCTTGATAACATTTTGCTCAGCTTATGACAATTGTTGAACGCTGTTTTCGTTTCATCACATCTAGAACAATTAAAAGGAAAAGTTGCTACAATAATTTATAAAACTTGGAAAACCTTTACACAAGTAAACAACGTGAGCTTCAGCCAACTAAGGAATATTTGTATTCAAGACTTTGACATATCCATGGTCTATGCATCCCCAGTTTGGTATACAAGGAAATCAATTATTGTTGGAGAGCTTAAGGCTACTCAAACATTACCTTTCGTAATGAGAACAAAGGCTTTTAGGACAACTTGAAACATCGGACTAACAAGTTTATCGAATGTACCCACAGTTTACTAACATTAGAAAAATAAAATGAAATCTGCTACATACTGCGTGAAGAAAAAACTTGTAATTAAAAAAACAAGGAGAAATATTATCTTTGCCATGAATATCAAGCAGACACAATTGAATGTCCCTTTACCCGCGCATAAGAAAAAGCATTTAAGGCGAAGTATCTGCTAGGCCGCGATAGAGTGCGCAAGGAGATTCTTCATAAGAAAGGGAGAGATTGGATAAAGTGCAGCGCAGTAACAAACAGCGCGCTCGGACAGCCCGTCACGTTTGGGCGAGGAGGAAATGTAGGTTTCGCCGCAGCACGATAGATGGCGTGTTGGACTCGACGCAAGAAATTCGCTATATCGTCTCACATATTGTAAGTTTGCCATATTTGATTCTGTAAGGTCAATAACTAGACTTGGCGGACATTTTAGCAGCAGATAATAATGAGTACTGTCCTAATTACATGCCGTACTGCGTTTGAAACGAGCTTCTAGTAGTAATCCCGGAGCAGACGACGTCTGTCGACGCCGCCATAGTTGAGCCTTTCGGATGCGGTGTGAGGGCATGCATAGGCCACCTTGGGAGGAAAAGCTCTTCATTCGGACACGCGAGCTGTCGCCGTTTCTGTCGCGATGTGGCGGCTTTCCGTCGCTATTATAAAGCTCTCGCGGATTGCGCCAGCGGCGCTGGCTTGTCAGACTGTACGCGCGCTTTCCACGTTGCAACAAAGGCGAGCGCTTTTCATCGATGCTTTTTCGAAGATGGCCCGGAAATGTGTCGTGCTAAACTGCAGCAATGACTACGCATCCTGCAAGGAAACGGTAATTACACTCAAAGTTCCGAGTGACCGGGTACGGTTGGAATCGTAGGCTTGTGCAATTCCAAGGAAGGCTCTGGCGCATCGTGTTTGCGAGAAGCACTTCTCAGGGAGCGACATAGAGAGGGGGTGGTATTATGGCAAGCTTGGTGGCGAAATCCTTCTAGACAAAGCTAAACGACCTGTCCTGTTACCAGGCGCCGTGCCATCAATATTCCCGCACTGTGCCAGCTACTTGTCTTCTGTTCGCAAAACTCAACTGGATCTGTCGTGATATGCACAAAGCATGCCAAGACGTTCGGATATTGAAGATAGGAACATGCACACTGCTTGGGTGAGACGGTGTGTCCTGGTTGCCTCCAACGTTTGCCATCGGTTTCGATCTCGCGTTAAAAAAAAAAAGACATCCATTATAGACGTGGCGTTCTGTAAAAGTGCGTCACGCAGGCAATCGCTATGTAAGTGAAGCATTCCTTTCGTTAATTTTTCGAGGCATTTGGAGCCGGCGAAGAGGCGCACACCCATTCGGACGTCAGCGCTGGCGGCGAGTCGCCGCCGAGCGACCTTGACCCGAGCCTCTTCGGAGAGCGCGGGTCGACACGACAGAGGTCGACGCGCGAGCGCTCTTTCCTCAGTAATTGTTGCTCCGTGCCTTTGCGAAAGACCACCGACAATGAAGCCAAGGGGGAACTGTGGTTGAAATTGCAATCTGGGGAAGACACGGGAAATGAAAGCGGACTTGTCGCCAGTGGAAGCCGAACCCACAAACCTCGCGTTCGCGTGCGTCGCACTACCAAAGGTGCTAGGGCGACGGTTATCAAATCGTCTACTAACTTTGGTGTGTATGTTTTACTAGATCTATAGCACTAGGTGTGTTAGCCAGCGCCGCTCAAAGTGGGCGTACTTTCGCTGCAGGCGCTGAGGCCGATTGCGCATTGTAAGCTCTTAAAAGAGTGCTTTATTTCAACTACATATTCATTTACACCATTTCGTCAAACATATCTATTTCAGACATGGATTATACAACTCGACGTTTTCAATGTTGCTGTCATTATGAAGTGCGTCGTCTGCATGCTGGCGCGTTTATTGCGCGGGCGGCCTGTTTTTGTTGTAGAGAGCTTGTACAGTACAGTTGTTTTGAATGTCTTTATTTGCTTTGGATCACCCATGGCTTCTGTCGGCTGTTACCAATTGTAATTTTAGCCCCGTGATCTGCTGTCTTGAACACAGATTTCTAATGAATAAAGGGAAAATCAGACATCCACCCGTTCGTAGCAATTGCTACAAAGGAAACCCATACGGGTTCCTCGAAAGAAAAGTCTGATTTTCCCTTTATTCATTACTTCTCTCCACCTTGCGGGTTTCCGCAGAACTACTACGTCAAACCTTGCCTTTGCCTCGTGTGTTGTCGACAAATTCGACTTCGCCCTGCCATCTGCTAGCCGCCTGGTTAGCTCAGATGGTAGAGCGGCTGCCCCGGAAAGGCGGTGGTCCCGGGTTCGAGTCCCGGACCAGGACGAATTTTTCTTCTACTATGAGGCTTTTCTTTCGAGGAACCCGTATGGGTTTCCTTTGTAGCAATTGCTACGAACGGGTGGATGTCTGATTTTCCCTTTATTCATTACTTCTCTCCACCTTGCGGGTTTCCGCAGAACTACTACGTCAAACCTTGCCTTTGCCTCGTGTGTTGTCGACAAATTCGACTTCGCCCTGCCATCTGCTAGCCGCCTGGTTAGCTCAGATGGTAGAGCGGCTGCCCCGGAAAGGCGGTGGTCCCGGGTTCGAGTCCCGGACCAGGGCGAATTTTTCTTCTACTATGTGGCTTTTCTTTCGAGGAACCCGTATGGGTTTCCTTTGTAGCAATTGCTACGAACGGGTGGATGTCTGATTTTCCCTTTATTCATTACTTCTCTCCACCTTGCGGGTTTCCGCAGAACTACTACGTCACAGATTTCTAAATGTAACACGGAGTTTTGTCACAGCAGCCATTGATCTGCAACATGAAGATGTGTAAGAAAATTTAATCATGTTGTCTCTCACCTGCTTCTTGTTGGTGGAATATTAAAGAGCACGGACAATAATCGAAGAAAACAATATTAGAGCGAAATAAACCACATGTATGAATTGCCAGGCGCGAAGAAGAGAAGCGGACGACTAAGTCGGTAAACCATATGGTACACAGACATGTTCACGACATATATATTATAGAAAAATTATCAGCTACTCTAGATGCAGTAATTGAAAAAAGTGAGTGAGAAAGGCGGCACCGCCGTGCCTTCTTTCGTGGTGGTGCGGGGAAACCGACGGCCTGTGGCTGACGGGTGTGCACAGCGGTGCGGGTGCATTCTAGGCGGCGATGGGCTTTTGGGGAGAGCGAATCGTGGCGATGATTGGACGCAGATATCAATGACAGTGTTAATACTCAGGCTGAATCGGGGCCACTGATCAGGCAATCCAAGTCTGATCTGGCAATCTTGTTCAATGTGCCACCATGGGAAAAGAAGTAGAAACAGGTCTCATGAAACGCTATTCTGATCGTATGCGATTCCTGGATTCACTATTACATATAATCGAATATCATTAGAAGCCGAGAAAGCACAAGTAATTTACTTAAGCACAAGTAATTTCCCCTATGTTGTCCTTGGTGTCAGTGTTTGTTGGCTTCTCATGATATGACTTATAAAAATCGGCCCCTCGCTTAACCGCCTTTCTTCTCGTTTATATAATCCAATAGTCGCTTTTGATTAAATGTAATGCATAGCAGCACTCGGAATTCTCGGGGGCGTGCGCGATGTTCCGAGTGATTCGCCGCGGTGGCGTTGGGCCGCACAGCCGCGTTTCGATGGAGGCACTGCGGGCGCGCTCCTCGGCGATCAATCCGCACTTCCCCGCTGCGGATAATCAGCAAGGAAATCGTGGCTGTGGCGCCCACAAAAAAGTAAGGCCAGGAATTGCTTCATGGCTCGTACCATGCGGTGAAGCAGTTTCTCGTTTTTGTGAAGCCAACCGCGCGTTTCCCGCAAAACGTCTTTCTTTTATTCAACGTCCTCGAAACACATTTTACAGTTTCGCCTTTTCGGCATCTAGTTACAGTTTCGCCTTTTCGGCATCTTCTCATCGGGCGGTCCGATGAGAAGTCGAATGAACGTACTTGAGCAGTTTGTTTGGAATCATGCACGTCTTTCCAGAACCGATCTCGCTCAGCGTTGTGTACAGCTTCATGCATCCAATCATATTTGTTTGCATTTTTGTAGATGGTCGTTATCAGCTCCGCAGTAAAGAACAGCAGCAAGAAATCCCGTTGTATCTTCCGCGCGGGCTGAGATGAGCTGCGGGAGGCCTAATTGTCGTGAACGGAAGTTTATTTACTCCAGATGGCAGTACATCATGGCCAAGCAAACTCCGTCAAGATAATCAGTAGAGCTCTCAGGCCATGCAAGAAAAAGATCGACAGATAAGCGCGCACGAGAACATAGACCGCTCCGTTGGCCGTAAACGCCCGTGAAGAGCCGCGGACGTAGTAGGCTGACTCAAAATATCGTCGCCGTCAGAGATCTGGTTTGCTCTCATAATCGAAACTCGAGTCCTCGTGACCAAATCCAACGGCAGTTCCGAACGGGGCACATTTCCCACGGCGCCGCCGCGTGGGACGACGAGATTGGAGCAACTTTCGATCAATGCGCAGTGACACGGGCAGCGCCCCTCGCTGGGATTTTAAGAGAGAAGCGAAACCGAAACTCTTAGAAACTGGCCGAAAATTCCAGGATCACATGTTGGACATGCGGCGGACCTTCAGAAATGCACTTTGGTGGAATAAAACGACTCGGACTCCAACCCAAAGCTCACTAATGAATAGTGGGCGTTATTTTGGTGTAATTATCACCGCTCAACACTGGTACATGGCAAAGCCGACGATATAATTCAGTCCTTGAATAGCTGCGATTCTCTTAATCGCAGTTGAAGAAAAATTCGTGTCCCGGACCAGGACGACTTTATCTTCAACTGCGAGGCTTTTCTTACGAGGGACCCGTATGTGTTTCCTTTGTAGTAATTCGCTACGAACGAGTGGATGTCTGATTTTTACCTTTGTTAAAGGAAAAGGATCTGTATAAAGTCACGACCATCATAGGTGTTTGTTCTCATAAAGCGCAGATGTGTAAAGTGTGCTGCCGGCCATCGCCTATGCATTCTTGCAGTGCGAATGGAGATTTATTTAGAGAAAGGCCGGCAAGCGGGGGATCATCCTTGCAGTATAATATGCCCAGTTCAACGCCTTTCAACGCATACCGGGCGAAATGACTCGCGATTGTTGGTCGCATATGTACTGCGAGCGCACGTCCGCCCATCTCAACAAGAGAGTCCCGGACAAGATGGCGGAGCAACGCGCGTCAGTGGGCTTCACAAAGAGTGACGTCAAGGCCTTTCCTTCCTCCTTGCGAACATGCAAGAACTATGCGATGCATGACGGCTATGACGTTCTCCTGCTCCTGCAATAACTTCTCGTGTTTGCGGTGCACAAAAGCATGGCCTTCGATATCGGCTTACCAGAGGGCGCCGTTCCCGGGGGTGCCAATATGTTTGGGAAGGGTGCAACGGAACTAAGTAGGAATGCTCATCTATGAGGGAGCCAAATGGAAAAGAGTAAATTCAAAATGTCAAGAGCACCTTTGGTTATTAGGTACAATGAGTGGAAGAGAAAAAAAAATTGCTAGGCGTAACGTATTTTGGACCGGAAATAATTGCACAGAGAAGAATCAAGTGTTAGTAGAATGCATAAGAGCTGATATTAACGGTTGCGGGAATGATGCCAAAATTATCCTATTAGGTGACATGAATTCCTACATACAGGATCTAGATGGCTATATCGACAACAACGCGAAATCAGTGCTAGATCTTTGTCACCAACATAATCTCGTTATCGTGAATACAGGGCCTGCATGAAGGGCAGATCACGCGGGAAGTGGGAAACCGGCCAGCGGCCATTGCTTACTGACTGATGACAGAAGGAAGTCATGATAAGTTGAGAGAAATGGTCATGGACGAGGAAGGGTATAGCAGCATAGGGAGTGATCATAAACGCATTATTTTGAAAATGGGATATGTTGTTGGGAAAGAGAACCAATCAATCAGGAAAAATGAACTGAAACATAACTGCAAGTCGGCCTAGTTGGAGCACATTCATCGCAAAACTTTTTGTGCGCAAACACACAAGGACGAGCGCTTTCTAACAACTGGTTTTATTCTTGAAGAACCGCCTGCTTAAATACCCACAGATCTGCGCGATCTAGTCAACCGAGCACGCCTAGAGCGCATATTATACCCACAGATCTGCACGATCTAGTCAACAGAGCACGTCTATAATACATATAACACTTGTGATAAAAAGACTTGGACCAAAGCCACCCGGTCAACATAAAAACAGTGAGGCGTATGAAACAACCACTTACAATAAAATGCGTAAACCCGCCGTGGTTGCTCAGTGGCTATGGTGTTGGGCTGCTGAGCACGAGGTCGCGGGATCGAGTCTCGGCCACGGCGGCCGCATTCCGATGGGGGCGAAATGCGAAAACACCCGTGTGCTTAGATTTAGGTGCACGTTAAAGAACCCCAGGTGGTCCAAATTTCCGGAGTCCCCCACTACGGCGTGCCTCATAATCAGAAAGTGGTTTTGGGACGTAAAGCCCCATAATTTATATTTTAACTGGTTTTATTTTTAAAGAACCACCTACTTAAAGGGAAGCTGAAACACTTTTCGAAAAAAATGAGTTCTCTGCGGCATTCTACAGTTTTTAGTCCCCTGAACACGAATATCTGGTTCGAAAAGGGCGGAAACAAAAGCAAGCGGCTGTTTTTCCAAGAAAACGCGCACCGGCGACTCAGGGCATCGAGCGAACGCCGCTGTTGCCCGTGATTGGTCGGGGCCGCTGTGACGTCGTTGGCGGTAGTCGCCGGTCGGCGCCGCCGCATGTCTCCGTTTCAGAGCGTAGCACCATTCCTTTCTCTCTGGTAGCACGCGGTTCTGCTGTTCTGGCTTCATAGCTGAGTTGCAAGATGGAACGTTCTCGCTGTCTCCGACAGCTTGTATTGTCCCCGTACATGTTTGAACCCACAGCCGATACGGAAAACGATGGCGGCAACAGAGTCAACGACGATATTGAGTGTTCCAACAGCGAGAGCGATGTGTGCACCTTCTCGCGCGCTGGAAATCTTAGCTGGTACGCATGTTTTTTTTTTTTTCATGTAGCTGCACGTTGCAATGACGGGAGAAAAAATGCCCTAAAGTGTCACTGGGAACATGCTGCTGGAAGAATGCCGAAGCACTAACTTCTCATTAGATTTACACGGGTGCAATTCCGCGATGTCAAGCACCTTGCCGCTGCTTGTCTAAAGTCCCGTGGTTTTTTCAGCGTTGATACACGATCGCGAACATAAGTGCTGCGTTTCAAAGCGCGCACATGCAGTGCTGTGAGGTACAGTCATGGAAGTCGCTTATCTTACACATCCAGAGATGACCAGAGGTATTATATGTGCAATATTCATACTATGGTTCGACGACTTTGCGAGTGTGGCTCGATCAAGAATCGGTATGCGTGCTCCATGCTAGTGTTGACATAAAGATATTAGGCAGTCTTAGCACCACCGTGTGGTAAACACGATAACTGAACCGTACGTCGAATGTCACTAGGCAAGCCTACACTCCATTTGATACCTCAGGTGCATCGCTGTGGAAGCTACGCTCGAAGTCCGGTCAGCAAAATTTATTACTGCGCGCGTTTCCGTCTATGCTTCGCAGCGTGCCAGCGGCGTTTGCTCGCGCGAGCATGCACGTGAAGCTGCCGCGACGGGCTGCAATTAAAAAATACCGAAGAGAAATTTTTTTTTAAAGAACGTGTTAGCAGCCGTATAAGTACACGGATGGTTTCTATGGTAAATTCTTTTTTTTTTTCATTCCGAACTGAGCTTATATATGGAAAGCTTTCTGAAAAATCGGGTCAAGAAACACCGAACTTTTTCTAAGTGCGAACGCAGCCACTGCAAGAAGTATCTCAAGCCTCCACAGCGTTGCACCTGATGTATGAAACGGAGTATAGCAACGCTAGCAACAACGCGTTTTCGCATTTGTCGTAAGGCTATCCGGCTACGCTAAAACTGTGTTACCAGACGTTAATGGCTGCAAATGTTCGTATTTCTCCAGTGCATCAATGTGGGCCTAATGACGCTTTCATTAAACTAGGTGCACCTGCATGTGCTGCGTATTGATGGAAGATGAAGAGAACTGCTTGTGCTGCCAGGAGGTGCAAGAGATTAGGAAAAAACAGAAGCGCACGCAGTGCGTAACAAGTTCAAGACAATTCAGGACTGTGTGCCTCAGCAGGGCAGTACTGGAAGTGGCACTTGCCCAGAAAGGAGTCGAACCGGCTGGACAAGGCAAGAAGTTTACACACAGGTGTGAAAATGGTATGGCCAATGGAAAAAGAGTGATGCAAAAGCAATTATTTTTACAGGCAGTTGAGGTATATGCAGCATACCGCCAGTTTGTCTGGCTAGTATGGAAAAAGTTGGGAAAGAAGAACCGTCGAATTCTGCCAAGCTGTGTACTTGAAGTTGTTCGGGCTTCAGTCGCGCCGATTTAATTGGAATACCGATTGCCCGCATCGTTGTCAAGCTCCGATGATAGTCACTGTCGCGGGAATGGTCCGAGCACAGCACAGTTGATTTCGTCGGCAAGAACTTATCTCTCCTCACCGCACGTACCCACTGCGCTGCAAGCTTCTTTTCCTTCGGGAATTTGTGAAACACCACATCGTCTCGCCCGCCTGTGTTCGCGCAGCCGAATGCTGCACAGAACGAGGGCATGTTGGGCGCCCTTGGCTGTAGGCACTCACGCAGCACAGAAGGAAAGAACAGTTTACGAAAATCGCAAAACCAACGTGAGCGGCGGCGGCGGCAGATCTCTCGTAGCGTCGTTCAGTAAAGCGCAGGACGGAAAGAGGCATGCCAGCACATGTCAGCACGCCGGTCCGCAGCTCCGTTGGCTCGGTCTCCGCCCATGACGTCACTCTCGCCGGTTCTCTCCTCTGCCAACGTCCTCACCCGGCGCTCCGGGAAGCGATGGGGGCGTGTCCGCGCGGGTGATTTAGAATGCGATTTCCGCCCGTTATATTAACAAAACGAAAAAAAAAATTTCAGAACCGTAAATTATTAGGTCTGTTCTTCCCAATCCCAGCAATTCATAGAAATTGAAAACCGTTTCAGCTTCCCTTTAAATACCCACAGATCTGCGCGATCTAGTCCACAGAGCACGCCTATAGCGCATACAATACAAAGAGACCTGCGCGATCAGATCAAGAGAGCACGTCTATAGTACATATAACACTTGTGATAAAAAGACGTGGACCAAAGTCACCCGGTCAACATAAAAACAGCAAGGTGCGTGAAACAACCACTTACGATACAATGCGTAAAATCATGTGATGATAGAAGTGAATTTTCTTTATCCAACAATGAAACAGAAGGATGGCTGATGCATTTTTCTTTTTGTTTTTCAATCCAGTGTGCTTCCACAATTTTCCTCGCGGTTTGATTCCTATGCATATACAAAATGTCGGTGCTACTAAGACAAGGTGAGCAATCATGTTCTTGACAATGCATTGCCAAGTGCGTAATAGGGCGACCTTTCAGACTAGACAAGTGTGCCCGTAACCTCGTGTTAATGCATCTCGCAGTCTGCCCTACGTACGCATGACCACACGTCATAGGGATCTGATAAACAACGTTCTTCGCGCAATCAACAAATCGGTTCTTGCGCGGATGTTTAACACTACATTCTTTCTTTACATCATCCTTTCTCTCGAACTTATTTTTAACCTTAGAGCACACTACCTATTTTGCTTTTTGCCGAAAATACCTCTTTTACTTCGTAACTACCAGCTACCTTCTTAAGTCTGTGTGAAAGGCCGTGCACATACGGAATCACTGAAACCTTAGAAGCTATATCATTCTGTCTTCGATTCTTTGTGCATTGTTCTTTATCCTGTTTAAGTTTTTTCATTATACTAGCGCATGACGCCCTGACGACAGCGGGCGGGTAAAAATGTCATCACATTTTTTACGCATTTTATTGTAAGTGGTTGTTTCAGACGCCTCACTGTTTTTATTTTGAGCGGGTGGCTTTGTTCCACGTCTTTTTACCACAAGTTTTGTTATACGTGCTATAGACGTGCTCTGTTGACTAGATCGCGCAGATCTGTGGGCACTTAAGCAAGCGGTTCTTCAAAAATAAAACCAGCTCTTAGAAAGCGATCTTGCTTGTGTTGTTCCTAATCTTCGTCCCTGTTTGTTTGTGCACAGAAAGTTTTAACAGGAAAAATGACCAGTCCAAATTTTAACGCTTAACAAATAACAAGTATAGTCGCAAGAGTCTAGGAATAACTTTGCAAATGACCAAGTAACAAGTGGGAATATAGTGAGCTTCTAAGTGTAGTAACGACGGAAATACAGAAAGAGAAACAACATGTTCGTTGGAAAGGAAAAAAGAAACCGAAAAGATGGTGGAACAGGGAGATACGAGGAGCGATCGCCGAACGACAGAAAGCATCCCGAGAGTACAGGCAGCAAAGTAGGTGCAGTTTCCGTAGGAGGAAGTAGCCCGTAAATGGGAAATATACCGGGAAAAAAGTCTATGGTTGAAATACTTGTGCAAGCAAAGATAAAAGGTGAAAGTGAACGTTGGTTGTCACACATACGCGACAAAAAGAAGGCCGCACCTAGAATATTTTGGAACCTCATAAAATGATTAGGCAGGAAGTCAAAAATAATACAACAACGTAACCTAGACGAAGATGGAAATAAACTGGCAGGGGAAGCGGTACATCCGAAAAATAACAGCCCAATCTTTCCAACGCAATACCGAGGTTATATTTGAAAAAAAAAAGAACATGGAAGAGAACCAGATGGAAGAGGAGCTGGTGCTGAGAAATATTAACGGGAAGAAAGCCGAAGAGAAAATTCCTAGAAGCACAGCCACAGGGCTAGACGAGGTTTCCGTTAGGCTGATTAATGAACTAGGACGAAAAAGTAAGGAAGCTCTGGTAGAATAAGTAATGGAAAAAACTTTAAAAGATAGAAGAATGCCTGAGAGTTGGCAACAAAGTACAATGAAAATAATTCAAAAAGATAAGGGGGAGAAAGAATTCACTCGTATAGATTGTTGACCATTACATCGGTAATATACAGGTTAGCAAGGCAGGCAATCAGATTAAAGCTGTAAGCATGCCTAGAAAATAATGGCAGTTTCGGAGAACTTCAGAATGGCTTCAGAATAGGTAGGCGTTTGGATCATAACTTTTTTGTTCTTTCAGTGTATTGAAATATGAAGAGCATAAAGCGCACCGTTATATATGGCCTTTTAGACATTACAGGAGCGCATGACAACGTAGACCGCAGCATTTTGTCGGATATTCTGCAAGGGGAAGGCTTACGCGACGATTGTCTACAGCTTTTGAGAGCGATTTACCTAGAAAATACCGTTTGCGTTGAATGGGAAGGAGTGAGGAGCGAGGAGTAAGTTGATATCAACAATAGGCTGAGGCAGGAGTGCCCTTTATCCCCACTGATGTTTATGATGTACATGGTGAAGATTCAGAGGGCGCTAGAAGGAAGTAATATTGGGTTTAATCTCTCATTCAAACAACCGGGTACAGTAGTAGAGCAGCAGCTTCCAGGTTTATTTTATGGGGACGGCATTTTGTTGCTAGCTTACAAGCAAAGTGATTTGAAATGTCTGGCTAATATCTGTGGACAGGAAGGCGAGAATTTAGGTTTGAAATTTAGCGTTAGAAACTGAGGTGTTATGGTATTCAATGAAAACAGTGAACAGACAGTGGTAATACAGGATCAGGAAATACATCGGGTAAAAGAATATAGATATCTTGGCATATACATAAATGAAGCCAATAGATATATGGAAACACAGGAAAAAAACGATAACAGTAAAGGGGAAGAGAAATGCACCCATAATGGGAAGCACAGAGCACTATGGGGATACAATACATACGAGGTGCTCCGGGCTATGTGGAAAGGTGTAATGCTTCCAACTTAATTTTGGAAATACGGTTGTTTGCTTGAAATCCAAGGGTACGATCACTCTCGATGGCAACCAAAGGTGAGTGGGTCGCCTTTAATTGGGCGCTCACGGGAAGACTACAAATTAAACTGCGCAGGCTGTTATGGGCTGGACAAGTTTTGAAGTGAGAGAAGCTCACAGTAAAATTAATTATGAAGAACGACTGAGGAATATCGAAGAAAGTAAATGGGCTGGCAGAGTGTTCAGATATTTGTACAGGAAAAGCATTGATTCACAGCGGGGGAAAAGAACTAGGCAGCTTACCAAGAAGTATACAACCTGTATGATGAGCAAAATGGCAACCAAGAACGTTAATCGGAAAGTCAGATAGGCTGAGATAACCTCTTGTGTGGCGCCAATGCAGAAGAAACCAGCTATGAGTGACTACTTAAGAGGAAAAGAAACAGTTCATGATAACTTAAAGGGAAGCTCATTACTTTTTGAAACGAGATCACGAAGCCTTAGAACACGCACTTATAAAGCGAGATATAAGAAGGAAGAAGAAGCATGTACTTGTTACGGTAAAGCTAGGAAAACGATGGAGCACTTTTTATTAGAATGTGAAGATATCTGCCCAGTGGCCGATTTAGGCACCTCAGGCTTTCTTGAAGCCCTCGGGTTTAGCGAGAGCAGGGGGAAAGTAAATATGTCCGCAATAGAGATAAGTTGGAGGGGGTTGGAAGATTGTTGGAAGGAAAGTAGGGAAGCGACAAACCATGAAGGCGTACAAAAACAAACTTCCGAATAGGCATTCATAGAGTTTAGGTATGGGAATTCCTGATGTTTTTTTTTTCCTGTTCTTCCTTTTCCTTTTTTCAATATAGGTAGGACATGAGACAAATTAATAACAAGAGCTTGGTGGTGCGTCCCAGCTTCCAGAGGGGATAGCACCCATTCATCCATCTATTGTCGCAGGTGCACTCGCTTGTTTCGGCACCATGCTCTGCTTCTTCAATACCGGCGTGAAGTGCAGCATCCACGATTCATCGCCAGTAACAATGCGGTCCAGGAATCTTTCACCCTCCTCGGCATACCGTTGTAGGTAAAGCAATCATCGCCTTTGGATATCCACCCACCGATATGATACCTTCCGTTACCCTAAGGACCCGTGAATTTTCCCATACAAAAAGCTCACGGGAAAAGCCGCACACGCCGCTCCGCTTTCATCGTTGCATCCACGCGGCAAAATTTGTCGTCAGTCGGCGACGCAGGCGGCCTCTGCGAATTCTCACTGTCATGCAAGTCTTCATTGCCTTTTGCCACCTCGCCACCATCTCACACTTCTCAAAGCGACACGCCTTTCCCCATACGTGGGTGCATTTCCCTGTCGATTTCTATGGGCGTTCGGCCCTTGCTGCATAGAAAACGAATCACGCTTGGTTGTTCGTTACGCCGTGGATGTGTGAACCACAACCGCCAGTTTCAACAACTGACAGTAGTGCCGTGCCGCGGCAGATAAGGCTGTGCCGCTCCAAGAAATGTCCACCGCTCAGAATGGATATGTGGACTTGGAATTTACGGCCGTACATTGCCTAAAAAAATAGGGGCAAATACATTCGGATTCGCCCTGCTACTATCCATCATTTCCTAGTCGCAGCACCAGGGTTTGCTCATGCAGTTGTTGGAAGTGCCGGGCGCTCTCTGCACGCGTGTATGCCTAGACTGCGCGCTGCAAGAGTTTGTGCGTTCCAACCATGCAGATAGAACACAAAAAAGGCCACACGGCGTTCTGCATTACGGAAAGCTGAGGCACCGCTTCCAAGCGAATGAAACGCCCTTTCTATGAAGTTGTTGTATAGATAATAGCTGCTAACATTATTGAAACAGCGACAAAGCAAAAAGGAAGGGTCTTCTGTAGGCGGTACATTTCTAGAAATAGTTTTCGGCATGAATTGAGATTCGGACAAAGAATGGACACAGACACGACAGGCCTTGTCTGTATTCTGTGTAAAGACACTGAAGCCACCTGTCGACAACAGTCGAAACCCACTCGCAGAGATTGCGCGTCGTTATGTCTCGGCCACTCCTGCTTGTTTTCTTGAGGAATAAAAAAGCCTATGTTTATCACTGCTGAGCATCTTTGGATGCTTGCAGCACGGGCGAGGTGGTTAGGTTAGAGCACACTGTTCTTGCCTGCTGCTCTAGGTTAGACTGCAAGCCGCCTGGAGCTTCGTGAGGAAACCAATTAAAGGAGCACTGTCTCCGCATTGTTTGCTACGGTGCCGGGTGTTTTTTACGTTACGAGGCCAAAAATTGCGTGTCTCCAAAAAACCTGCTTACCTGCCTTTCTTTATCGCAGGATATTCATGTGTTCGTTAACTTGTAACTAAGCAGCTCACCAGGTGAGCGCGTGCAAGTGGCGAGATTGCGTCGATCGAGCTGCGCTGTCCCGACAAGTTTAGCTCCTCCAGCAAAACTCAGCGGGGCAAATTTTTATTTCTCTATTATTTATTGAACAACACGTCCGGCTTTGCTTTGGGAGCCGAGCAAGGAGAGGTACATACATTACATAATTGGATACAGTTTTCCCTCAAGCAAATGAAAGCTCAAAGGCATAATAAACAAACAAGCATTTTCTAATATACAAGTCATTACAAAGAGAAACGATGATGCCATCACACTTGCGGACAATAGGAAAGGCGTAAGGAAAAGAAGCAGTAGAATATGTAACAGAAACAAGAAACAAACTATGAACGCATGACACTACGCGCACTCCTGCACTGCAGAAAGCGGTAGTGGTTGAGTGGACCACGCTTCGCGGAAGGGCGTCCCATTCGTTTCGTTTGTTCTAATAGGCTGCATTAAAGTTGTTCTGCAATTCTTACCTCTTGTCTGTCTCGATTCATTAAATTGCACCTATAGGTGTCAACTCTAATATTAGTGCTGCTGTTAGCGATGTTATGCATTGTAGGCTCATGCACATGTATTCACCGCTGGTTTGCAATTTCTGGAAGCTAGCCTCCCTGCAATAGCCATTCTCTAGAACGAGGAAGACAGGGAGTGAATGAAAGGTTGAGCAATCTAATCCGTCAGTGTATCATTCTCAAGTGAATGAGCAGTTCATAGATCAGGATAATTTAGCTCTAAAAACTGATAAAAATGTTGAATTCCTTAGAAGTACAGGATCCGTACTTATTGAAAAACTCGCAAGGCCTTGTGAATTTTCTGGCATCAAATAGTACAAGCTACAGTTGGGGATTCAGCATAGATGTTCAAGATCTCTACTATTCCTTACCGCATGGGCCCCTAATGTGCAGTGTTAAAGATTGCATAACAAATGAGAATGACGAGGTGTCATTCGGAACATGTGCGGCATGGGCGTCGAATCCTTTCTTGAACTTCTTCATTTTTATTCAGCGAATACACATGTAGGATTCTGTGGTGAAACGTATATACAGGCAAGGGGTGTGTGCATCGGGTCAAAGGTAGCTCCCATCCTAAGTAGCATTTCTTTGGGAAGCATAGACATGGAGTTGGCCAAAGATTTAGTAGGTGTAGTAAATAAGGTATACAGATATGTCGATGTCTACTTGATTTTAGGCTGTCATGTAGACAAGGGTGCTTTCAGGAATAGGGTTGTAGAAGCGTTCAATTCTCTGGGCAAGGACTTAACATTTACTTCTGAAGTACCGGTAGATAATAAGCTACAGTTTCTTGATGTCAGGTTAGAATTCCTACCGGAACATGTGTGTTGGTCATTCTCACCCCGAGCTGGAAAACCGCTAATGAACTATGCCTCAAACCATTCCAGGCTTTTGAAAAATTCCATAGTCATTTCATGTTTCCGGTCAGCGTTGTTGAATTCATGTCACCACACTGTAAAGATTGCATTTTTTGAGCAAGTTGATAGGTTGAGAAAGGCTGGGTACCCGATCGCGGTGATGCTAGCGTTGTGCGCTAGACTAATAAAAAAATTTATAGGGTTTTACGTGCCAAAACCACTTTCTGATTATGAGGCACGCCGTAGTCTACGACTCCGGAACTTTCGACCACCTGGGGTTCTTTAACGTGCCCCTAAATCTAAGTACGCAGGTGTTTTCGCATTTCGCCCCCATCGAAGTGCGGCCGCCGTGGCCGGGATTCGATCCCGCAACCTTGTGCTCAGCAGCCTGACACCACAGACTAAGGAAAAAAAAACTTAAACAGGATAAAGGACAATGCAAACAGAATCAAAGGCAGAAGGATGTAGCTTCCAAGGTTTCAGTGATTCCGTATGTGCACCGCCTTTCGCACAGGTAGCTCGTAGTTACGAAGTAAAAGTGGTATTTTCGGCAAAAAAACAAAATAGGTAGTGTGCGCTTTAAGGTTAAAAAAAATTACCGACGATTACGTGACTTCCTAATGCGAAATTTGAGCGCAGCAAATAAGCTGTTTCACCTTTTCGATAGATTGAGGCAAAGAAATCGAGCAACACATGTATGCGCTATCACAGAATTTCTTTTTTTATTTTTCACACGTATTCCTTTAACAAAGACGCCACTAACAGTTCTTGACAGTCATGAAGGAAGCTTTGTGGTCGGAGAAATAGACTGATATATGTTCGACTTGGTACACCAATGCTTGATTCTCAAAGACGAGATCTATACAAGTGCCTCGCGAGGTTGTCACAGCCGTGGGACGCGTTACGAGCGAGTGGAACGGGATGTTCTCCCGCATAAGTGTTAGGAAATTGCTGTTTGTCTTTATGTCAAGCCGCCACCGATCTGGCTCTCTGATTGCCACCGCACAGGGCGAACGGCAGCGGCAATTTCGGCTCGGGCGGTGCACATATACAGATCCGCCGCCACCGATCTGGCTCTCTGATTGCCACCGCACAGGGGTTGCATTGGAGGAGGAGCGAAGAAAGGAATTAAGTTCGAGCCGGTGCTTTGACAACCGGAGACTCGCAGGAAGAGGGGGGAGGGGGGCGGCGTGTACACCCAGCGGCAAACGATGGGGGCAGAAGCGCGCGCAGCAAGCGGACAACACGATAAAGGGAGGAGGGAAGAGATAGCAGCGACTGACTGATGCCACTGACGCCGATAGTGAGTCAACCCCAGCTGCGGAGTTGGTTTCAGGGACAACGCCGCCGATGCCGACACAAACAATATGATACCCTCGCTTCCGCAGCGCTAAGAACCAGGTCTAGCCGTGGGAAGGTGGTCACGTATTCGTCGACGTGCCGGGGCCTACGTGAAATAACCGGCGCGTCGGCAACTGAAGAGCACCCTATCCGCCACACAAGAAGAGGGGGGGGGACCCTTTCCTCCTCTTTCTGCATGGCGGCGACGGTGTTCTATGCAGTCACGTTATCTTGACTCTCTAGCGGCGTCAGCGGCATCCAGCGGTATCAGTCGGTCGCTGCTAGCGCTGGGGGGATGAAAGGGGGGCGGAGCTGGTTACGAGGCCGACGACAACGCCGACGACGACGCGAAACCCAGGAACGGACGCCAAAGAGCTGCGCTCTAATAAGTTCGAAAGAAAGGATGATGTAAAGAAAGAATGTAGTGTTAAACATCCGCGCAAGAACCGATTTGTTGATTGCGCGAAGAACGTTGTTTATCAGATCCCTATGACGTGTGGTCATGCGTACGTAGGGCAGACTGCGAGATGCATTAACACGAGGTTACGGGCACACTTGTCTAGTCTGAAAGGTCGCCCTATTACGCACTTGGCAATGCATTGTCAAGAACTAGATTGCTCACCTTGTCTTAGTAGCACCGACATTTTGTATATGCATAGGAATCAAACCGCGAGGAATATTGCGGAAGCACACTGGATTGAAAAACAAAAAGAAATATGCATCAGCCATCCTTCTGTTTCATTGTTGGATAAAGAAAATTCACTTCTATCATCACATGATTTTACGTATTGTATCGTAAGTGGTTGTTTCACGCACCTTGCTGTTTTTATGTTGACCGGGTGACTTTGGTCCACGTCTTTTTATCACAAGTGTTATATGTACTATAGACGTGCTCTCTTGATCTGATCGCGCAGGTCTCTTTGTATTGTATGCGCTATAGGCGTGCTCTGTGGACTAGATCGCGCAGATCTGTGGGTATTTAAGTAGGTGGTTCTTTAAAAATAAAACCAGTTAATATATAAATTATGGGGCTTTACGTCCCAAAACCACTTTCTGATTATGAGGCACGCCGTAGTGGGGGACTCCGGAAATTTGGACCACCTGGGGTTCTTTAACGTGCACCTAAATCTAAGCGCACGGGTGTTTTCGCATTTCGCCCCCATCGAAATGCGACCGCCGTGATAAAACCAGTTGTCAGAAAGCGCTCGTCCTTGTGTTTCTTCTGTTCTTCGTCCCTGTTTGATTGCGCAAAAGAAGTTTTAGGCTGAATCTGTTCCAACTAGGCCGACTCGCAGTTACACTTTTTCATTCGACATTCTTGTTAGAGATCATTCCTCTTCCTCATCCAAACATTAAAGCTCAGATGATTCTTTGCTCATACTTAATACCAGTCACTGTCTAGTAGCATAACATATATGTAGCCATATTTTCTAGTGCGCATTGCCATGTGCAATTCCTCTCCTGAAATAGCTGATGCGGCATTGGCGTGTGTCTTGCATTAAGCTTTGCACCGTGTGCTACGTAGCATTAAACTTTTCTTAATGTTTCTGGCTTTCAGTGCTTGCATGATAGAGTGGCTTCTTTCTTGAATGCAAGTTTTCTGATTCTCATATTTAATTCCTAGTCTCGTTCAGTATTGCTATTCGTGCTCGACAGCCTGTGTTTTTGCGCAACCTACATTGATTTATTGCGGAATCTTGTTTCGCTGCTGTCCGACTTGGCACTCGTCACCGTGTTACATTTCTCGTATGTGGGAGCCTGGTCAGTTGCATTGGGAAACAGTCTCTCGAGGCAAGCACGTGCTCCTGCAGTCGGCAAAGCGACATAGACTCCCTGTTTACACGCACCGTGATTGATGCTCTCTGTTGCGTCCTTTCCTGCTGCTGCCGTGTGCTAATTTTGCTTGTGGCCTTCCTCAGCCATGACTTGGCGCCAACAGAGACTATCATACGTTATTACATGGTCCAAAGTACATGAGGTTGGTATCCACATTCGTGAAAAGTGCCTGCAATGTGGTCATTCCCACAAAACAGACTATGTCCATATTGGGAGCAGGTGGTGCACCATGTGTGAGCAACACATTAGAGGCCACTGAAAGATCCAAAAGAAACATGCAGGTTGGAAAGGAGGTAACGCTAAAATGCCGGGTAGTTCATGCTGCTGTGTTGGCTGTGGCAGCAGATGCGTGCGTCACCTGATTGATTGGCAATGCAACTTACAGCAACTGTCGATGCAAACAGGTGAGACAGTGTCCAGTCTGCTTGCGTCGATGGTTGTCATTCGTTACTAGACCGCCATGTGCGACGAAGGCAAGCACTATGCCTGAAGTTGGATAGCTAAATGTGCTGTAAGTGACCCGTAGTGCGTGAATGCTCACTGTTGTCATGTAGATCTTAGCCAACGTACAGTGTATTGTCTCAACCTTATGCGGTGATTGAATGCAGAGTCTCATTTGATCATAGTCACCTTGTTGTTCCTTCGATGTGGCGGCCTGGTCAGCTGCATTGGGCCGCAGTCTCACGAGGTAGCCATCTGCACCGGCAGTCTACACAGTGACAATGACTATCAATTTACACACACCGTAATTGGTGCTCCACGTTCGACCTTTCCTGCTGCAGCAGCGGGCAAATTACGCTTGTAGGCCTTCGTCGGCCGTGACGTGGCGTGAAACAGACCGGCATACGTGATCACATGATCCGAAGTTTACGAAGTTGATATCCACATGGGCGGAAAGGCCTGCAAAAGTGGCTGCAAAATGGTGTTGCCCACAAAAACGACCATGCCCATGTTTAGAATGTGGGGTACCAAGTGCGAGTTACACATTATCGGCAAGCAAAAGAACAAAAAGAAACGTGCAGGTTGGAGAGGGGGTAACGCTAAAATGCCGGGTAGTTCATGTCGCTCTGTTGGCTGCGGCAGCAGATGCCTGCGTCACCTCATTGCTTCGCAATGCAAGTTACGGCGACTGTAGATGCAAACAGGTGGGGCACTGCCAATTTGCTTGCGCTGCTGATTGTCGCTGGTTACCAGACAGCCATGTGCGACGACGTAAGTGAGCTTCTCAGTGCATCTCGAAATGCAAATTTTGTTTCTGCTCTTGTGCGAGAAGGTGCGCTGCATTTCTTCTGCCAATAAAGTTGCACGTCCTGTTCACTCACTTGTGGCTTGTTTGTATGGGCGTCAGTAGAGGCTCTTTCGTCTCCTGGCAATTAGAACACGGCAGCCAAGGAAATGAGGCATGCCGCATAAACAGCAGGGCGAGAACGGCGCGTACCAGCGCACGCTGCCGAAGAAAAGCGGCCATATTGGATTTTGCTCTAAAAAAAAAACATCACTTCCGCTTCCTTGTTGAGCAACGGCATCTGGCGTCCGCCCCGCTAAGTTCCATGCGCAGCCGCTGCTTATTTTCCTACCACTACGGAAGGTACAGTTTCGCTTCTCTAATGTTGGTTCTTTATTCTATGCGCACACGCTACGCCACTTTGGCGAGAACAAAAGCGTCTACAGTTCGTCTGTGGTTCGACGCGCTGGCGCAGCTAACATAGGCGGACGCGGCGAACGCGCTCCGACGCAGCGCCGATAACGTCGGACTATGAACGCCCTTTAGCAAAACTAAGCCAAACAGACTTTTCGCTCGTTATAACTAGGTTTCCAGCGTTCAACCTTAGCCATTTCTTTCCCTCAATTTTGCAGTGTTGCGCGCGCTGCCTGCCCCGCACTCTTCTATTCGTTTTGGTGCCACTTCTGCACGAGTGAAAGGTTCTCGATGCACTCGCTATTTTGCACGTGCAGGCATCGTGCAAACTCTCGATGGCAGACAACATGGTGCCATGTTAGCTGAATAATGGTCCGCAGTTTTAAATATATCCCGTTTTGTTTACAACAGTTCCTATAGCTGGAAGAAGATAGTGAGGTACAAGTTATATGGTTGAATGTTTGTGAGGGCAGGTTAAGAAAGTCGTACGACGCGTTGAATTGCTTTGCCCTTACAAAAAATTTTAGTAACATTGAATATACCATCTTTAGACATTCATGATTATATTGCTCTTAGCGTTACACTAAGCGCAACATAACCATGAACGTCCACCAACTAGCCCCGTTCATTGCTTTACTAAACGTCTTTAGACAAATGTTACAGAACCTATCGACATTCAATAAACCGCCTTTAGACACCGTAACAACTTCCTAGTAACCTCCTACCGACTATTGGCGAGCGATATTGAATTGAAAGTATAGATATAATATTTCGATCGAATTCTTGCCGACTGTTTATTATAGTATGTTTGTAGATTGTGTCAACTGTGAAGCGACTAGTTATTAACCACGTTTATACATCGTAACAACTTGTTAGTAACATCCTGTCGACTATTCGCAACAGATGTTACTAGCAAGTACTCACCTACGGGACAGAAACCTGGAGGCTGACGAAAAGGGCTCTACTTAAATTGAGGACGACGCAACGAGCTATGGAAAGAAGAATGATGGGTGTAACGTTAAGGTATAAGAAAAGAGCAGATTGGGTGAGGGAACAAACGCGACTTAATGACATCTTAGTTGAAATCAAGAAAAAGAAATGGGGGGGGGGGGCATGGGCAGGACATGTAATGAGGAGGGAAGGTAACCGATGGTCATTGAGGGTTACGGACTGGATTCCAAGGGAACGGAAGCGTAGCAGGGGGCGGCAGAAAGTTAGGTTGGGCGGATGAGATTAAGAAGTTTGCAGAAACGACATGGCCACAATTAGTACATGACCGGGGTTGCTGAAGAAGTATGGGAGAGGCCTTTGCCCTGCATTGGGCGTAACCAGGCTGATGATGATGATGATGATGATACTAGCAAGTTGTTAGGATGTATAAAGGTGGTTAATAAATAGTCGCTTCACAGGTTTTAGGAAGTACGTAAAAATTTGGTTCAGAAATAATTACTTTTGCAATTATATATTGCAAAAACCTTTTATGAACAGGCATAATGGATGTTCTACATCAAGAATATAAAATGCATTTGCCGTGCAGGCAGACATTCTCGAAGTGAGCTTGTCACTAAACATGTTAGATTTCCACAAGACAGGATGTAGTATTATCAGTGCATTCATATGGCCAGGGCCTCTATCGCAAAAATAAATATGCCAACAGTAATAAAAATTTTCTACATATGTTGGCAAAGCTTCTATTATAATATGCTATTATAATCAGGTTAATATCTATTTTAGCACGAAAGAAAGCACTACCCTAAGATAGCATTGAATTCGCCATGAAAATAGTTTTGTTGAAAACTGCACAAAGAATATTAATATGCTTCTTTGTCACAACGTACTGAATATGGCGTTGACCGTCTTGGAATCCACCGGATACTTCTGTGGAAGGCAGTTGACGGCCGCGCAAAGAAGGACCTTCATTCAACCTCTTCTATTGTAAAAAGAGCTTTAAGGAGGCCCCTCGCGAACTGCAATCCTGAATTTTTAGCATCCAGGCGCAGCCTCTTCAGCAGCCCCTTTTCAACGTATAAATCGTCACCGATGTCTACCTGTGAAACAATAGAACAAACACACATTCATTTTATACACTTTTGATCAAGGAATGGCTAGGAAGTAGGGTAAGGTTTGCAAAAACGGCAGTAGCTGCTTCTTGCTGATTCGGTTTAAAGAAGAAAGCAGCCTTACATATACCATGCATGCATTGTGCTGAGCTGTGCACCTTCACCTAAGACTAGAAAGTATTGGGAACTTCAATACAAAAGAAAGACATGCATCTGCCTAGATCTAAGCAAATGTGTGCCACCCCTTGACATAGGGTGAGATTTGGTGCTGTTCTAGCCATTAGCAGACATTGAGAGCTTCAAGCCTGATTGAGTAGTGGGTCAAGGGTCAAGCTCAGCTCGATTAGTGATGCACAAGTGCTCTAGAACTATCAAACAAGATGCACTTGTATTCGAATACAATTGTCTGACTTCCCCTTGCAGACTTGCAATTTTCAATTTACTGACTGCACTTCGGTGTGAAGATTTTGTCTGACAAAGTGCATAAACCACATACAGAAGCAGCATTTGAATAGTTAGCATAGCTTTTAATAGTTAATGATACCTTCAATTTAAAAAGTTCTGTATATTGGGCCTCAACAAACTAATTTCATAAAAGGTTTTGTCAAGGTAGAAGCACAGAATTTTGTGGCCATTAGAACACACGTGAAATGAGTTAATTAATACAATTAATACTCAAAATTAAACTTTAGACAGGTCATCCTAATGAGGAATAGATGCAAGCGGTTTGTACATGCCACATAAGCATATAGATATCAAAAATAGAGATTAGAGAAAACCTTGGCTTGGAGGTACATTAGTGCAAGCAGCCATGCCCTCGAGGAGACATAACTTCTTTTTCTGTAGACTGAAATTAGGCTCGAGTATTTTATTGACACATATATGTGCCCATGCATATATGTTATCTCTCTTGTAAACCTTCTTTATGTATATGTAAGGTGTATTTGTAACATCTCATTATGCACAAAATCAAATCCATACGAACCCGACAAGAAGCTAAACAAACAAGACAGCAATCCCAGTGACAAACCATGCTAAACCAACCAGACAACCATCCCAGTAACAAACCGTATCAAAAATTTTACCGACCTTTTCTGACCTTTGAAACATAACATGTGTATATGAGTGCTATCCACATTAGGGTGATGGGCAACTTTAAACAATGGCTACGCTAACATAAGAACGATGTGGATAACGAAAGAGTGGCATCAAATGCTTTTTCAGAGCATGCGCCAACGACTAAACACATTAGTGACTGGATGAAGTGTAGCATAATCGGCCAGGAAAGAAATTGAAAGCCATGTCTCTACCCGGATTCCCTAGAGATGCAATCAACTGGACTCACGCTCATCGGAAACCAAGGAACCCTCCCCCGTCTTATGCTAAAACTTCTACTTGCCCCATTGTGAACAAGGCTTCCATATGGAAGCCGAAATGTATTGCTTTTACTGTTGTATTCGGTTTGTCCATGCCTTTCTTTGTCATGTTTCATACCGACCAGACAGGCTTCCGTAAAACTCTTGATGACACAACTTTTGTGTAAAAGCATTGCTTAAGGCACTTTTGCCTAAATCATGTCCTTAGACCCGCCGTGGTTGCTCAGTGGCTATGGTGTTGGGCTGCTGAGCACGAGGTCGCGGGATCGAATCCCGGCAACGGCGGCCGCATTTTTGATGGGGGCGAAATGCGAAAACACCCGTGTGCTTAGATTTAGGTGCACGTTAAAGAACCCCAGGTGGTCAAAATTTCCGGAGTCCTCCACTACGGCGTGCCTGATAATCAGAAAGTGGTTTTGGCACGTAAAACCCCAAACATTATTATTATCATGTCCTTAGGTGGTAAAACACATTTTTATAGATACTCTAGAGCACGTTATTCACAGCACGAAGCCTCAATTCGCGATTCTTAAAAAAAGCAATTTCGATAGATTAATATAGTCTATAGGGAGTATATCAGGCATAATTACTCAAGCACCCAACTATATTTAACTCAGAGGAGGCTGCTTTAGCTAAGTTCATTAAACTGGGGGCACTTCCACCAAAACATAAAATTCGTGATCAGCCACTAGAAATCCTGAAAATGGCAATAGGGTAAAATAATTGCACATTACACAAATGAATACTACCGCTCGCAAGGTAGTACGCAAGGTTTGTGCGCACCTCTGTGAATGCACACAGATCAGGTGCTTTATCGTCGTGCTGTCCAGCTACCAGCAGTTCAGCAGGTTCCTGCGGGATGTGGGGATAACTCCAGAATCCGCATAGCCTTAAATAGTAAGAAATAGTAAATTTATTGCACTGTGAACCTGAAAATTTTTGATTTACCAGTGTCATGTGGAACTGCAAAGAGAGCCTCCCACAGCCAGTTGCATGAATCTGCGTCCGGTTGTTCAAGTGTCTCTTTTTTATATCTCAGGAGGTTACACTGCTATTTTTTTTACAAGTGAAATTTCGGGAAGGAACGAAATCTGCAGCAACAACAGACTACCAGGTCAATGAACAACAAAACTCAAATATGTAGTAAAACATAGGGCATTGCATTAAAAAGAAATGTTGAGCACATGAAAAGCATTCTGAAAGCTAGGCCGCGATTCTGTAGCGATGCTATTCGTTTTCGCCATTTGTTGGCGGTCTGACCGACGCCCCGGCCCGTGCTGAACAGCCGACCGTTAGCGGTGGGTGACAAGAGTGGCATAGAATCGAGCGGTAAGTATCGCTACAAATCGCGGTCCTTAATTTATTACGCACTGCCCTAACCTACGATACCAAGAGCCGACATCCCGTTTTTATGATTTGGTTGGTCTGTCTTTCTTAAAAGCCGGCGTCTGATTGAAATCCCTCGGTTAAAAATAAACCTCGTTATTATAATAATATCGGCGTATACCTGCCTATATAATGAACAACTTCTTGCCAGGGAACTACCGAACGAACAGCAACTTTCAGTGTTTTCATAATTGTGTGCCCACTCAGACATAGCAATGAAGGCGGGTAGCATATATTTCACAGCAGAATACACGTGCGCTTTAACATCAGAGGCAGCTTTCGTGAAATTGCTTGCTAAATGTGCACAACAACATGGCCAACCTACGATCAGAAAGTTCTCTGATCTAGCTAGTTACACAACGCTCATTACGTAAACCATAAGCTTCAAGAATGCGCGCAAGTGCCAAACTTGCTTACCTTTCAAGACTTAGCAAACGCTCCTTCGGCTCACAGGTTCCGTGGCACCGACG
The DNA here is from genome assembly GCF_050947875.1 of Dermacentor variabilis. Taxonomy (NCBI): domain Eukaryota; kingdom Metazoa; phylum Arthropoda; class Arachnida; order Ixodida; family Ixodidae; genus Dermacentor; species Dermacentor variabilis. The sequence continues at coordinate 4,067,155 of NW_027460280.1, forward strand.
TTTTTCTGGCGCAAGCACTGTAGAAATTCCAATGAACTGCAGCTCCACAAAAGCACAACCTTCAACAAAGTCTTCCATACACTAGATTCGATACACGAGAGCGCAGGCAAGCAGCTCGGCAAAGCAAAGGCAGCTCGGACGGGCGCGCGCCGTAGCAGGGCACTCACTGTCGATACACATGGCGAACTGATGGCGTTAGACGAGTCCGGAGGGTTTGCGATGGTTAGTGCACACGACAGGAGCACATTTTGTCTAGGCACTTGTAAAATAGAATTCAATTACCGTCTTACTGCAAGGAGCATTCAACACAACCAACGTGGCATGTTACACAGAACACCTATATAAAGTTAGAGAAGGGAAACTGTACCTTCCACAGTGGAACCGAAATAAGAGTAGCGGTGGCGTTGTGAAAATATGCGGCCGAGAAATGTAGCTGACAAAATGAAAACTAACATCATCATTATTATCATCATCATTACGTAGTGAGCAATATGGCCGCTACAGTAGCGGCTGGTGGGGTTCGTTGCGCTGCTCGCTCGCTGGTTTTGGGAGTTTTGCTGCCGCTTTCCGGGCGGTGTTCGTGTGTACTCTACTATACAATGACTACAGATGCCTTTATTATATCACCAGGTGACTGAGAGGCCTGAACTGGCGAAAAAAATACACGATGAGCAAAACGTGAACAAGGTGAATGCAGGAGCCAACGTTTCGACAAGTGGACTTGTCTTCTCTTCTTCAAGGCGACGTATGCCTTCCTCGCCACAGTATACATAGGTGGGGTTCTTCTAAAGGGGAGAGGGTGTGAGGCGGGAGGATGCGGAAACGAGGGAAAATGTGTTAGCGTGGCGAATTCACAACAAAGGAACGCTGTGTAGAAGGTAAAAGCCAGGGCACCGCCTCCCTCCTCCCCCCCCCCCCCCCGCGCCCACCCCGGTTTGTCAACGCACGCGCGTTAACCGGCGTGTCAAGGGCGTCTGACACGCCGGCTGACAAAAAAAAAAAAAGGGCGGGGGATCCACCAAGAAATCAAACTAACTGTTCTTGCTTATAGTTTGAAGTTTAGCGTAGCGAATAGATTCTAAAGCTCCCTTTGAAACGTGTACGCCTATTGGTTGCAATGTCTTAATAATAATAATATTTGGGGTTTTACGTGCCAAAACCACTTTCTGATTATGAGGCACGCCGTAGTGGAGGACTCCGGAAATTTTGACCACCTGGGGTTCTTTAACGTGCACCTAAATCTAAGCACACGGGTGTTTTCGCATTTCGCCCCCATTGAAATGCGGCCGCCGTGGCCGGGATTCGATCCCGCGACCTCGTGCTCAGCAGCCCAACACCATAGCCACTGAGCAACCACGGCGGGTGGTTGCAATGTCTTGAACTTATGGATAAGGTATGATTCTATGTATTTTCTTTCTCGTTCAGCACGGAATTTTAACTGTAAGATGTAGAGTTTAAGTTCATGAAACTTATGACCTGGTTGGTTGAAATGCTCGGCGACGGCTTTGGAAAGCTTTTTAGCTGTGTCCGCGCGATGTCCGTTTAATCTGACGTTCATTGACTGTCCTGTTTCACCGATATATTGTTTCTTACAGAAAGACCATTCAAGCATATAAATCACATACGAACTTGTACAAGTGAAGCTAGATTTGACTTCATATGTATAAGTATTTGCGGTGCTTTTAATTTTATTGTCACTTTGAAGGTGCCTGCAGGTTTTGCACCTAGGGCGACAACATGCTTTTATTACGGGGGAATGCTGTTGGCTGACTTTTGCGTGCACTAACATGTCTTTAAAGTTGTTGTTTCGGCGATAGGTATCGCTGGGTACATCCGAGAACGCTTTCCGCAGACGCTCGTTACTTGATAATATTGGGTGGTATTTTCTTAGGATGTCGTTTATGTTTGGGAGTGCATTAGAATATTTTGTTATAAAGGCCGGCGGTCTGTCAGATTCTAATGTGGGCTGTCTCTTCGCCAATTCCGATTGTCTCCCCAATCTTGACGCGGCATCACAAGCTCTATCGAGAGCAACTTGGGGATAGTTCCTTTCTGCTGGCGTTGATTTAAGGTCATTTAGGTGGTGGATGCAATCGTGGTCTTCGCTGCCGATTCTTCTTATACGTATCGCTTGTCCAACAAAAATTCCTTACTAGCAATGTCGCGGTTGTTGACTGTTGTAGTCTAAATATTGCTGGCTATCTGTAGGCTTCCGGTAAAGTGTCGTTCTCAGTTTTCCGTTTTCTATGTAGACCGTCGTGTCCAGGAAGTTGATCTGACTAGGAGAGTGGTGAGCAGTAAATTTAATACTCAGGTGAAAGCGATTGAAATGGCTAATAAAGTCGGTTAAGGCGCTTGTGCCGTGTTCTCATATCATAAATATGTCGTCAATGTAACGAAGATAGGTGTGGTGTTTTAAAGGGTAGGATTTCAGCAGGTCTGCTTCAAGCTGTCCCATGAAAATGTTCGCATACGTGGGAGCGAATGGCGTACCCATGCTAGTGCCGAAAATTTGCAGGTAGTGTATAGAATCGAATTCGAAATAGTTGAGCCTGAGAACTTACCTAAGGAGCGATAAGTAAACTTCAGGAGCCTGCGCTTAGGGATTGATTGCGAGGGATCTAGAAACGGCTTCAATTCCTTCACTCATGGAAATGTTGGTGTAAAGGGCAGAAACATCCAAAGTGACTAGAATAGCGCGGTTGGAAAGGATTTGGTTGGCGTTGATGCCGTCGATAATTCGAAGGAAGTGCGGCGTGTCTTGAACGAAAGATGGGAGGGTGGTGGGTATGTCTGACAGGTGGTGATTTGAGAATTTAGATAGTGACTCAGTAGTTGTGTTGTTATTAGACACAATAGGCCGAGCTGGGATTTCTGCTGTAAATATTTCTTCGACCGGAACTTTATGTATTTTAGGAAGAAGATAAAAGCGGCCTGCTGTTTTGTTCTTGGGCATCATGAAGCGATATTCAGATTGCGTGATTAGTTACCTGGACAGGAGCTCCGCTATTGTGCTTATCACAATATTGCTGTAATCTAAAGTTGGGTTAGAGTCGAGTTTTCTGTAAAGGGTGTGGTTGCTCAGTTGTTTAGAGGCCTCATTCTTGTACTTTTCTATAGGCCAGATTACGATACTGCCGCCTTTGTCTGCTGGTTTTATTACAATATCATTCCTTTCCGCAAGTTCTTTAAGGATTTGGTGTTGAGTGGGGGTCAAATTTTTGCGTTTCCGGCAATGCCGCGTTGACTCTAGAATTTCCTTTGATATCAGTTTTAAGTGTAAATCGAGGTCTGGGCACTGTTCGGTTTCCGGTGTCCACATGCTAGGTGGTCTAAGAGAGTCTCTATCTTCTTTTCCTACATCTGGTCTACCGAAAAAGAACTCCTTGATGCGCATGCGTCGTGAAAACTCTGTTACATCTTTGTGGAGTTCGTATTCGTTTACTGTGTTGTTCGTCGGACAAAACGTTAGACCATGTTTCAGGAGGTCAACTTCTTCGGGGCTTAGACTCTGGGATATGTCTACTACATTGCTGCGGTGCTCTGGATGCTCGCCTGTAGGACTGTCGGTGGAGATACGTGCTGCAGGCGTTACATTATTTTCTTTGGGTGGATCTGCAGCTCTAATATCTTTGCGCTGGTATTTGTCTAGTAATTTTTCCTCCTTAGTTTGGACGAATTGTTTAAGTTCTCTTCTTTCCGGTTCAGTTAACTTTATGCTGTCGAGTTGATCAGAGATTATCATAAGTTGTTCTTTGCAGTGTTCTTCGAGAATGTCCATAAGGGAGAGCGATGCATTTTCTAGGACAGCATTCCACTTTAATAATAGCCTGGAGGGTGAAGAACCGAGGGCGCATCTAACCTTAATTCTGAGATCTATTGGGATTTTCCTCTGTTTAATGCAGCTAGTGTAAGTTTTTAGGTGAAATCTGTAATTTGTTTGTTTGGCGACGAGTTTGCGGTTTTGGAGGAAAGGGCGAGATTTGTTGTTGCCTGTGCTATCCCTAGTGCATGGTAGTCATTTCTGTTTGGTTCAGGCAGACTTTCGGGGCGAAAAATCTTCAGGTGGTGTCTTTTTTCACTTAATTTTCTTGTCGAGGCCTGCACCGATGTCTGTCTGCGTATCGGCTTGCTTGTTAATGTATGTAGCTGTTTGCATGAAGGCTTCGCGGGTGGTAGGGGGCTTCCGCATGCACGGATGTTGTAAAGGTGGTGTTGGTTCCGCGTCCACCGTCTGTGTAGATGCTTCTTGGGTTCTAGCTTCGGTGGAACGTTCGTGCGAGCTGGTGTTGAAAATTTCAGGCGTGTGTTTCTGTGTTGAAGCTAACTGGGACGCAGGATTTATTGGTGTTGTAGGTTACTTCGATTTAAAAGAGTTCCTGAGCCTGTACTTGATGTTGTTAGCCATTACCTTGACGCCAAAAAAATTGGGGTGAAGTCCGTTCCGGGCGAGCAGAATGTCGGGGTCATGGTGTATTTCAGCGTGGTGGACGACATCGCCGTTTTCGTGTTGGTTTCCAATGTAAGGAAGAAAATCATTGAGCTTACGTTTCCCTAGTGCGTGAGATAGGAGTGTAGGTATGGCTAATGTATGGTGAGTGTATGGAATGTAAAGCTAATGTATGGTGAGTGTTGGCCTGGTGGAAAGTGTTCGTGCATGTGCTTGTAGTGACTGTCTCCAATTAGTGCTGCGTGTGAAAAGGAAAGCAGAGGGCGATCACCATGTTCCTTCATCTTCCGTCGGTAGAAATCCAGAGAAAAGACGGGGAATGCGGGAGATGGAAATTCAAGACGATGAGCAAAACGTGAACAAGGCGAATGCAGGAGCCAACGTTTCGACAAGTGGACTTGTCTTCTTCAAGGCGACGTATGCCTTCCTCACCGCGGTACATGTAGGTGCTGTTCTTCTAAAGGGGAGAGGGTGTGAGGCGGGAGGATGTGGAAACGCTTTTCCCAGACGCTCGTTACTTGATAACATAGGGTGGCATTTTCGTAGTATGTTGTTTATGTTTGGGAATGCATTAGAATATTTTGTTATAAAGGCCGGCGGTCTGTCAGATTCTAATGTGGGCTGTCTCTTCGCCAATTCCGACTGTCTCTCCAATCTTGACGCGGCATCATAAGCTCTACCGAGAGCAACTTGGGGATAGTTCCTTTCTGCTAGCGTTGATTTAAGGTCATTTAGGTGGTGGCTATAATCGTGGTCTTCGCTGCAGATTCTTCTTATACGTTTCGCTTGTCCGCCAAAAATTTGTTGCTTGCAATGTCGCGGGTGGTGACTGTTGTCGTCTAAATATTGCTGGCTATCTGTAGGCTTCCGGTAAAGTGTCTTTCTCAGTTGCACTCCCAATGCACTCCCAAACATAAACAACATCCTAAGAAAATACCACCCAATATTATCGAGTAACGAGCGTCTGCGAAAAGCGTTCCCCGATGTACCCAGGGTTACCTATCGCCGTAACAAGAACTTTAAAGACATGTTAGTGCACGCAAAAGTCAGCCAACAGCATTCCCCCGTAATAAAAGCATGTTGTCGCCCTATGTGCAAAACCTGTAGGCACCTTCAAAGTGACTATAAAATTAAAAGCACCGCAAATAGTTATACACATGAAGTCAAATCTAGCTTCACTTGTACAAGTTCGGATGTGATTTATATGCTTGAATGTTCCTTGTGTAAGAAACAATATATCGGTGAAACAGGACAATCAACGAACGTCAGATTAAACGGACATCGCGCGGACACAGCTAAAAAGCTTCCCAAAGCCGTCGCCGATCACTTCAACCAACCAGGTCATAACTTTGATGAACTTAAACTCTACATCTTACAGTCAAAATTCCGTTGTGAACAAGAAAGAAAATACAGAGAATCATACCTTATGCATAAGTTGAAGACATTGCAACCAAAAGGCATAAACGTTTCTTCGGGAGGTTTAGAATCTATTCGCTATGCTAAACTTGAAACTACAGGCAACAACACTTAGTTTGAGTTCTTCGCGGATCCCCCCCCCGTCCCTTTTGTTTTTGTGAGCCGGCGTGTCAGACGCCCTTGACACGCCGGCTAACGCGCGTGCGTTGACAAACCGGGGTGGGCGGGGAGGGGGGGGAGGGTGTCCTGGCTTTGACCTTGTACACAGCGTTCCTTTACTCTCAATTCGCCACGCTAACACATTTTCCCTCGTTTCCGCATCCTCCCGCCTCACACCCTCTCCCCTTTAGAAGAACAGCACCTACATGTACCGCGGTGAGGAAGGCATACGTCGCCTTGAAGAAGACAAGTTCACTTGTCGAAACGTTGGCTCCTGCAATCACCTTGTTCACGTTTTGCTCATCGTCTTGAATTTCCATCTCCCGCATTTTCCGTCATTCCCCCTCCCTCCCCCAAAAGGAACACGTCAGACAAGTAACTCATTTATTTATTTATTTACCCTCAGCGCCACAGAGGCATTACAGTTGGGGGGTTGTACAAAAGAAAAAATATCACAATGGCAGTCACAATGACGATGCAAACACTTCATTTTCAGTAATATTAACAAGAAATGAAGATAAAGCATTCCATTCTCGAACAGTGTGAGAAAAAACGACATCTTGAACATATCGGTTCTTGACCTGAATTCACGCACTTTATCGTTATGATCAACCCGCTCGGATCTGTACTGTGGATGAAAAATGTACTTCTCCCTAGGAATAGCAATCTTATCGTAATATATGCTATGAAAAAATTTAAGCCTTAGCTTTCTTCTTCTTACTTCAAGGGGTTCCCATTCTAATTCCTGTTTTATGCAAGACACACTAATGTATCTACTATAATTCCCAGAAACGTAGCAGGCCGCTAAGTTCTGGATTCTTTCTCATTTTTGTCTGTCAGTCTTTGTCAGCGGGTCCCATACAGTACAAGCATATTCCAACGTGGATCTAATATACGTTTTAAATAGTAAATTCCTAGAGTCTTGCGGAAGCATTCTCGTGTTACGGCGCAAAAAACCCAACATTTTGCAAGCTTTCCCAGCAACATAATCAACATGTCGATGCCAACATAGTTTTGAGGTGATGTACACACCTAAATATTTATATTCGAGAACAGTTTCCAATAAGTGGCCGTTTATGTTAGAGACGTAATTAGGCACATTCTTTTTCCTCGTGAAACACATGTGCACTGTTTTTTGCAAATTTATATTCATGTGCCACTGTTCGCACCACCGGTGCAATGTATTTAGGTCTTCCTGCAAAGCAAGCGAATCCTGGGAATTTTTCACTTCTCTGTAGACCACACAGTCATCAGCGAAGAGTCGCATGTGGGAGGTAATATTCTCTGATATGTCACTAATGAACACAAGAAAAAGCAACGGTCCCAAAAGTGACCCCTGTGGGACGCCTGACGTGACGGAAGCTTCATTTGATTTGGCTCCGTTTATTGTGACATACTGACACCTGAGACAAAGCCGGCAATATCATTACTAATATGGATGAGATAGTTCAAGTGGCTGAGGAGTTCTATAGAGATTTATACAGTACTAGTGGCACCCACGACGATAATGCAAGAGAGAATAGTCTAGAGGTATTCGAAATCCCAAAGGTAACTCCGGAAGAACTAAAGAAAGCCTTGGGAGACATGCAAAGGGGAAAGGCAGCTGGGAAGGATCAGGTAACAGCAGATTTGTTGAAGGATGGTGGACAGATTGTTCTAGGGAAACTGGCCACCCTGTATACGCAACGCCTCATGACCTCTAGCGTGCCGGAATCTTGTAAGAACGCTAACATAATCCTAATCCATAAGAAAGGGGACGCCAAAGACTTGAAAAATTATAGACCGATCAGCTTACTGTCCGTTGCCTACAAACTATTTACTAAGGTAATCGCAAATAGAATCAGGAACACCTTAGACTTCTGTCAAGCAAAGGACCAGGCAGTATTCCGTAAAGGCTACTCAACAATAGATCATATTCACACTATCAATCAGGTGATAGAGAAATGTGCGGAATATAACCAACCTTTATATGTAGCTTTCATTGATTATGAGAAAGCGTTTGATTCTCTCGAAACCTCAGCAGTCATGGAGGCATTACGGAATCAGGGTGTAGACGATCCGTATGTAAAAAATTACCGACGATTACGTGACTTCCTAATGCGAAATTTGAGCGCAGCAAATAAGCTGTTTCACCTTTTCGATAGATTGAGGCAAAGAAATCGAGCAACACGTGTATGCGCTATCACAGAATTTTTTTTTATTTTTCACACGTATTCCTTTAACAAAGACTCCACTAACAGTTCTTGACAGTCATGAAGGAAGCTTTGTGGTCGGAGAAATAGACTGATATATGTTCGACTTTGTACACCAATGCTTGATTCTCAAAGACGAGATCTATACAAGTGCCTCGCGAGGTTGTCACAGCCGTGGGACGCGTTACGAGCGAGTGGAACGGGATGTTCTCCCGCATAAGTGTTAGGAAATTGCTGTTTGTCTTTATGTCAAGCCGCCACCGATCTGGCTCTCTGATTGCCACCGCACAGGGCGAACGGCAGCGGCAATTTCGGCTCGGGCGGTGCACATATACAGATCCGCCGCCACCGATCTGGCTCTCTGATTGCCACCGCACAGGGGTTGCATTGGAGGAGGAGCGAAGAAAGGAATTAAGTTCGAGCCGGCGCTTTGACAACCGGAGACTCGCAGGAAGAGGGGGGAGGGGGGCGGCGTGTACACCCAGCGGCAAACGATGGGGGCAGAAGCGCGCGCAGCAAGCGGACAACACGATAAAGGGAGGAGGGAAGAGATAGCAGCGACTGACTGATGCCGCTGACGCCGATAGTGAGTCAACCCCAGCTGCGGAGTTGGTTTCAGGGACAACGCCGCCGATGCCGACACAAACAATATGATACCCTCGCTTCCGCAGCGCTAAGAACCAGGTCTAGCCGTGGGAAGGTGGTCACGTATTCGTCGACGTGCCGGGGCCTACGTGAAATAACCGGCGCGTCGGCAACTGAAGAGCACCCTATCCGCCACACAAGAACAGGGGGGGGACCCTTTCCTCCTCTTTCTGCATGGCGGCGACGGTGTTCTATGCAGTCACGTTATCTTGACTCTCTAGCGGCGTCAGCGGCATCCAGCGGTATCAGTCGGTCGCTGCTAGCGCTGGGGGGATGAAAGGGGGGCGGAGCTGGTTACGAGGCCGACGACAACGCCGACGACGACGCGAAACCCAGGAATGGACGCCAAAGAGCTGCGCTCTAAAATACTGAAAGATATCTATAGCGGCTCCACAGCCACCGTAGTCCTCCATAAAGCAAGCAACAAAATCCCAATAAAGAAAGGCGTCAGGCAGGGAGATACGATATCTCCAATGCTATTCACAGCGTGTTTACAGGAGGTATTCAGAGACCTGGATTGGGAAGAATTGGGGATAAAAGTTAACGGAGAATACCTTAGTAACTTGCGGTTCGCTGATGATATTGCCTTGCTCAGTAACTCAGGGGACCAATTGCAATGCATGCTCACTGACCTAGAGAGGCAAAGCAGAAGAGTGGGTCTAAAAATTAATCTGCAGAAAACTAAAGTAATTCTTAACAGTCTCGGAAGAGAACAGCAATTTATAAGAGGCAGCGAGGCGCTGGAAGTCGTAAGGGAATACATCTACTTAGGGCAGGTAGTGACCGCGGATCCGGATCATGAGACGGAAATAATCAGAAGAATAAGAATGGGCTGGGGTGCGTTTAGCAGGCATTCTCAGATCATGAACAGCAGGTTGCCATTATCCCTCAAGAGAAAAGTATATAATAGCTGTGTCTTACCAGTACTCCCCTACGGGGCAGAAACCTAGAGGCTTACGAAAAGGGTTCTACTCAAACTGAGGACGACGCAACGAGCTATGGAAAGAAGAATGATAGGTGTAACGTTAAGGGATAAGAAAAGAGCAGATTGGGTGAGGGAACAAACGCGAGTTAATGACATCTTAGTTGAAATCAAGAAAAAGAAATGGGCATGGGCGGGACATGTAATGAGGAGGGAAGATAACCGATGGTCATTAAGGGTTACGGAATGGATTCCAAGGGAAGGGAAGCGTAGCAGAGGGCGGCACAAAGTTAGGTGGGCGGATGAGATTAAGAAGTTTGCAGGCACGGCATGGCCACAACTAGTACATGACCGGGGTTGTTGGAGAAGTATGGGAGAGGCCTTTGCCCTGCAGTGGGCGTAACCAGGCTGATGATGATGATGATGATGACTGACACCTTAAACTTAAATATTCCCTAATCCATTCTACAACCTTCTCATTCACAGTTAAACAGCGCAACTTGTGGACTAAGAGACCATGATCTACTACGTCAAAAGCCTTTTTAAAATCAATGAATATGCAGTCAATGATGCTACAACGATCCATAGCTTCGCATACCTCATGAACAAACTCGGTAAGTTGTGTAACACAGGATGTCCCTCGCCGGAAGCCGTGCTGATTTGGATTTAATAAGGGATTGAGATGATTCATTATGTTCGTATATAGGATGTGCTCTAGAATTTTACTGGCATTACTTATTAAGGATATAGGACGGTAATTAGAGACCAATTCCCGAGACCCGGTCTTATGAATAGGGACCACGCAGGCAACCTTCCAATCTACAGGAAGAGAACTAGTGAGCAAAGATTTCTTGAATAGGAGAGCTAAAAAAGGAGATACAAATTCGGCACACAACTTTAAAAGGCCATTGGACAAACCATCAGGGCCTCCAGCTTTGGACACATCTAGTCGTTGAAGTAATGCAGTAATGCCCCTTTCATCTATTTCTATGGGTGCTGTAGGATTAAGCTGAACTGGCTGAGAAGGGATGTCACAAGTTGTGCTGGGCCGAAATATCGAACTGAAAAAATCATTGAAGGAGTTTGCTTTTTCAAGACTGCCATCTATCATGTGGCCATTGTGCGCTATGGTTGGAATGCCTACATTATCTTTACCATTGCGTTTGACGTATCGCCAGAATTCCTTTGGGTTCTTTTGGAACCTTGACGAGAAGGAGTCAAGGAAGCCCTTTTTAGCTTTTGCAACAGCCATCTGTAGAGCGTTGTTAGCCGCCTCTAAGTTTGTTTTCGTCAAGGGGTTTCGATTCTTCTTATATCTTTTAAACGCTCTTTGGCGTTTGTTATGAAGGCGTCGTAAATCAGCATTGAACCATGGCTTATTCTTCCAACGCCTTGGCGACTGCACCCATGAAGGAACAAACCTTTCCTGTAAATCTAACATTTTGTTTTTGAAACTAAGCCACAGATCATTAACGCTGCAAGTTTCTGACAAAGCCTCGTAAAGTGGAAAGTAAGCTTCTAATGCTAAGTCTATTTCTGTAGTATTAGCTTTCGAGTAATTATATATTTTTCTTGCTGCATTCGATTTTGCTTTTTCATACGAAACCTGCATTTGACAAAAAACTGATTCATGATCACTGATTCCTGGCAGGACTAAAGTGGACGAAACCCAAGCTGGCCGATTTGTCAGTACTAAATCTAATATGTTGGTTAGTCGAGTTGCTTGGGTCACCATCTGGGTCAATGCGAAGTCATGCATGATGTTTACGAATTCTTTTTGTGCACCAGAAGCAGCTCCGCACGAGCTAGATTGTTGATTAAAACAGAGCTCTGGTAAGTTGAAGTCTCCTCCTATCACAAGGCACTCTGCTTGTATCATTTCTACTGTTTTGTACAATTCTCGCATTATATCAACCGAGCTTCCAGGGGGCCTATAGAAGGAGCAAACAGATAAACCTTTCCCGTTTGGCAACCTAATCCGGCACCAGACAGCTTCGCATGACCCAACTGGCACTTCAAGACGGGAGCAAGATATAGTATGATGAACTAATATAAAGACACCCCCTCCGTGACTGTTCCTGTCTTTCCTGTAGCATGTGTAATCAGCTGGAAAAACTTCACTATCTCCGATATCAGAATGGAGCCATGATTCTGTGCCCAGAACCACGGAGGGCTCTGTCATGCGCAGTAGGTTTTCCAAATTTTCCGCCTTATTTCTGATGCTTCGGCAGTTCACAACCAAAAAAGAAATGTTAGATACTGATACCGGCTTGTATCATGCACTCTCAACAACTTGCCCTAGACCTTCATCATACACATATTTTGTATCATTTAGGTGCAGAACATCATACTTCAGTTTTACACGAGTGCCTTCACTCTTATGCAGCTTCGAAAGATCCCACAGGAATTTCCTTTTGCGACGTATAGTCTCAGAGAAATCTTCCGATATACTAACAGTTTTCCCTTTCAGCTTCTTCGCGTTGGCTAAGACGCTTTGTTTTTCTTTCGAAGAAGCAAATTTAGCAATGATAGGTCGTTTCATTCCTTCATGGTGTTTCCCCAGTCTGTGCGCTACTTCAATGTGCATGGGGCCTACACCAAGGTCAGACACTATTTCCATGACGTGTCTTATGTTGAATTCCAATGGCGGAGTCGGAGCAGCCGACGGACTCCGCGAGCGAGCACTCGACTCTGGCGCAGAGCAACGCCTCCAGATCCGCGAGTGGAACACAACCTGCGCCGCCGGAGCAAAGCGGAAGCGGAAGTTCTATCACCGAGTTACCCAGGATACCTTGCGTGTTGTCATTTCATTCCGCTGTTTGCTCCCAGCACCGCTGCACCGGTCACTTGTCTCTTCAGAGCCGTTCACCTGTTGTTTTTTTAAAAGCGCGGAATGGATATCTCGCCAGGCGTGCAGCAGCTCTTGCTTCCTCGCGAGTCGTGACCAGTGGCGCCTACTAGCAGACAAACGTGGTAAAGGAAATACGTCACGCAGAGTTCCGGTCCACTCCGCCGATTTTGGCGGAGCATCTTTTTCGGCTCCACGGACTGACTCCCGCTCTGAATCCCCTCCGACTCTCTCATTGAAACACCTTACTCCCGCCCTCACTCTGCCATTGGAACAAACTTGCTCCGAAACGAGCAGAAAAACTTGCTCCGACTCCGCCATTGGAATTCAACATCATAGACGTCTCGGGAGGCTCGCGAGTCTCTGTATCAGAAATTCCGTAAAATAGCAAATTAGAACGTCGACTTCTGTTTTCAAGATCATCGACTTTCTTCAATAAGTTCTTCACCACAGTTTGGCTGTCTTCGCATTGTTTCCTGCATGTGGTTAAGGTTGATTTAATACCTTCAAACTGTTCGATAGTTTCTTCTAAGCTCTCGATTCGCTTCTTTAGGTCATGTAATGCAGTCATACCCTCCTCCTGCTTTGCTTCAATAGCTTCTAATTTCGATTTAATTTCATTCTGTCCTTCCAGAAGCATGTCTAATGTACCTTGCATACCGGGTCCGGGATTAAACTCGACATCCCCACAGAAAAGTAACAAGAGAAAATAAAAAGCATAACTACGCAATAGGACAAAGCGTCGCCGCTCAGAACGCTTGACAAATCGCGACTGTGCGCTTGCAAGCACAATCTGGGGCGGAACCGGCAAAACATGCAGATCAACGTGACACGAATCCTTAAAACAATCACCAACCTGCGTAAGCAGAAAAAATTCCGTGTAACGCAACGGCATAGCTGCGCCGGTTACACGTCCCAAGTTGACACTGACGGTTCCGCCTTCTTGTAGGCTGCATACGTGTCGATGCGGCTCCCAATGTTCGTAGGATGGCAGTGGACACTTGTCAAACTCAGCTGGAGCACATTTTCCGTCGATGAAAACGTTGAATAGAAGTTCACCGCTGTCGGGAATGGATGATGCTGGTAGCAGAGCGATGCCTTTGTGGTCGACGAGAAGCGGTGCATCGGCAAAGCCACTGATAACCTGCGTAAGCAGAAAAAATTCCGTGTAACGCAACGGCATAGGTGCGCCGGTTACACGCCCACCTTAACCTTACACATTTATCGTAACCTTACATTGTTTATCGTCAGTCGAGAATGAAGCAACACATGCCCACAATTTTCGTACAGGTCAGGTGGAGCTAATGCTGTCAGTCACTGAGTTTGCAACATACAGAAACACAGATAGTAATCTATTTAAGGAAATTGAAAGCTGAAATCGACTGAAGTTTTCTCATCGTGTTTGGCGTGCCGCTAAAGCAAGGAGAAGTAAGCTTCAGACAACGATATTTGTTGCTCACCTACACTCGTACTTGTACTGCGTACAGTGCTGTTTAATTTGTTTCATACTATACGTATATTGTCTGCCTTCGACGATTTCAGCTAGATTAAAAAATAAACATACGTGCTCAGAAAAGATCTACTGTCAGTAAAGTAACCTAGAGCTGCAATGTCGCATTGTTTTCATAACACATTGGGGATAGCCACAAAGTGTAGACGAAAAAAAAAAGACGATATGATAAATTTTAGATTGCCTATTGTCTGTTCTTGACATTTCTGCTGCAAATGTAGTGTTCAGGTGCAGCAGTAAAGACATTGTTTCACACGAGTGGAGCACTCGTAGGGAGGCGAGGGAGGTTATGGAGACGACAGTGCTTGCAAGGACCCCTGCAGATATTGTGTATAAACAAGAACACTAAATAAACATATAAGTGTATCGAATTAATGCTCACGGATCCTTGGAAAATGCAATTTACGGTTTTATGTTGAAAAAAATATATTGGTTTCTGTGTTCAAACAATGCAAAAAGGGTACAAGGAGAGGAACATTTCAGTTGAGTCACAGAGATGAGCAAGGGAAGCCTAAGCTTGTAGCCAACGCGTCAAGAATCAAACATATTTGTGAGGGCCGTGACAAAAACAAGTTCCTACGCTGAGGTTTTCCTTGCTTGTCCACTGTTGATTAGCTGAATGTTAAGCCAAACTTCGAGTATGTTTCAAAAACATTTTGTGAACACACTGTCGTCAGGTGTGTCATCTGCTGTTTGAAGAGGAAGAAAAAATGATTTTATTGGTTTGTCATGTTTGAGAAGTGTGGAGTAGGCCGGTTGTGTGAAGTTGCCTTTTATAACCAACTCTTACGCTGCAGGGCTAGACTTATTACTGGTTTCATGCAAACTGTACGTGAGCCTTGTATAGTTAACAAATGAAAAATAATGCAATATCCAGATCTCGTTCTAATTCCAGCACTTATCATCTTAACAACCTTCCCTTAGGTTTCGCCATCTCCTATAAATAAATTGGTGTACACATTAGAAATAACATAAATTGGACCAATATACCGTATGTAATCAACAGTTCTATTCACCTGCTCGAATACTTAGAGTGAAACTTTTGCAAAGCACTGTATACTTTAAAACTACACATTTACAAGACTCTAGTACGCTCGAGACTTGAATATGCATCTTCAGTATGGGAACCCATTCACGTTCATCTTATTACTTCACTTGAACTAGTACAATACAACTCTGCTCGTCACATTATCTCGAATTATAATCGTACCGAGAGTATATTACCTTAATGAAACTAACCAGCACTTATTCACCCAGCTAACCGCTACAGTCGCTCGTGTTTCGCTATTTCATAAAATTTTCCGTCATACCACACTTCATGACAACTTTATACCGCGGCCTCAAGCACATTTCAAACCGCATCGATCATCGCAATAAGGCAGGAATTGATTCTTGTTACACAAAGTTTTTCTTTCAATCTTTCATCCCCCGTACATCTCAGGAATGAAAACGCCTTCCCTGAAGTATCGTAGCCATCACCGATAACAATTTTTTTTTGCAAAACATTAGCTAACACTGTATAATCAGGACAATCATTGCGTTACCAGAACTCACTGCTCTTGGTTGTTTTACTCTACTGCTTTGTAACCACTCCCCTCTTCAATGGCATATGGCGCTGAGCGTACTTTAAGTAAAAATAAAATAACAAAGCGAAAAGTGACTGCCAGAGTTTGTCAACATAAAGCATAATTTCCACAAAATTGCACTGAGCGGTATTGAAAGTTTCAAAATTCCTTGCAGTTTCATGTACCAAATTAACGCTATGAGGGAGCATGTGATACTTGGGGGTGATGCCCGTCAATCTGATCTGCAAATAGCAGATGACAGTGTTTGTGCATTAGCAATTAGGAGTTTGCTACATTGTTTCTATTCTAGTCGTCATGGCTATAATTACGCGAAAAGAAACAAGTCGGGACTCAACATGTTACTTCTCCAATTGCCATAAAACGCCCTTAAAAGCAAGTAAGCTTATATGTCTAATTTTAGCATTCCTGCTGGGTACGATACAAAACTGTAGAATGCTGCTTTGCTGATAGGGCTCAGAGCCCTCTTTCTGGTAAACTAGCAAACACTTCATGGTGAGCCACGTAGTTCAAGAGGACCTGTTGTCGTCATGGTGACCGCTGAGCTCCATATGGCTTGACGTGGGCAGCTTGCAGACCAATAATCTCTCTTTTGCTTATCTTGCTGAAAAGAGAAATGATGAAACCATGACAAACATGCAAGCAGAAAAGGGCGAAACAAAAGTTAGTGAAATAAATGAGCAAATCACGGTTCTAGTTGAAGTGTCCAAAAACATACCTTGCGAGGGTTCTCGCTCTGTGGTGACACATTCAATCTTGACTTGTACGTCCAAATACAATAGAGTCCAAAGGGGTGATGAAACATGAGCAGCGTCTTGGCGGCTGGAGGCAAAAAAAGAAAGAGCCCCAAATACTATGGTGGAACTGTGGGTGAGTTTGTGATTCATGTAAGACTATGAACAGTGCACAAAACGCTCCATGACAGAAGAGCACACACACATACAACTGTTTTTAGTGTGCATTTCTTTCAGTGGTGTCCTTGTGTGGGCTCTGTTTAGTGAAGCCTCGATTAAATTTTTGCCAGATACTAGGTAATAAACACAGTAATTTTATGATGTATCAAATGCTATTATTCCAACTGTATCACCAGAAGTACATTTGCACTGATGTGCAGTGAATATATCACAGCGTATAATTCATGCTGACATAGCCTAAGTATTTGTTTTTTATTCTGTACTCCGTGATAGGAATTTTAGCAACGTGAGAAAATAACAAGAGCCTTGTTTGAATTGCCTTTGAAGAGCAATAACTTTATTATAATTGTCTACTTTGAAAAGAAAAGACCACAGGCATCTATTTTATCCGCCTCGCCACCGAAGAAAGTGATAGCTGAATATGTGAAACTGCGAAGCAGTGTTTTTTATACTCACCGGCGCACACACCCAGCGGCCGCAAGGTTATTGCGCTTTCTTGGGTAGTTTTCAGACAGACTGTGCTCGGTTGCAGCGACGAGTTTTCACGCTAGCTAGCACATTTTTTTAAAGCAACCCGTCATTACGCGGCAGATCACTGACGACGGAAGCCATGTATGTAGCCATTACGCCAATGAAACGCCGCAGCTGATAAAATTCACCGTCTTTAAACACGTTCGCCTAGTAGCGGCTATCGAATGTTGGACGCATAAACTGGCTATTATTGTGGTCTAAATAAAACGAACCTGCGTAATGCTGTACAAGGCAAACGACCACCCCGTTCACAAATATAACCGCCGTACAATTCGGATCGATGAGCGGCACAGACTGCACTCTATGCTGCTTATCACACACCATTGAGGTCTCAAAACCTTTATTCAAGTAATAAAGCACAGGCTTTATTGACGCAAGTCCAATAAAACAATTGTCCGCTTATTTTGCAAAAAATTACACGCTATCTATGTTTCACGCTTACTATGTGTACATTTATATATCAAATATTTAGCCGCGTCGTGCGCCCCTAGCAGCAAAAATACAAATTAAAGTATGCGACCGAATAACAGTACTTGTGCGCTTCACGCTGGAACGTGCCGCGGTTCATTTTTCGCCCTCTGTGGCGATCGCTGGAGGGCGCGCGGGAACTCGACCATTTCTGTGGGAAACTCTTATGATCTCAACCAAGCAAATACTGCAGCAGCGCCCCTCTGCGGTTGTTAGAAAAATGTATCTTAAATTAGAAAATTGCGTGTTTTTTCCTAATAACAATCGGTATGGACCCTTTAACAAAGCTGTTGGGTCCATAAAGTGTGTACTTTGTTAAAGTATGTACTTTTACTTTGTGATACGAAGTTTAAGGAAATGTATCTAAGAAAAAAAAAACGAAGCGGATGTTGCCTCTAAGATTCGCATCCGCTTCAGGCGCATACAGTTTGCAAAAGCACGGCCTTCGAGATCAGACTTTGTCAATCAAAGGAAGCCGTAGCTGGGAGGAGGGCAGGCATTAGGCCCCAATAGTTGGGTTTACAGTATAGGCTTCCTTATTTATAAAGCATATACAGGGACTTACGCCGAACCATGAGTGAGCTTTAGTTGGCGAACACGAGCCAATCAGCGCGCCGGCCGTGCCGCTCCGTCGGCTTGCAATGGTGGATGGTCTACGGTCTTCTTTGACACCTACTGAGCACAAATTCATGATCACTGCCCATATGCACGCTTCTTATGGCGCTAGGTGTCGTGTTATCGAGAATATATGCCCTCATCTTGAATTGGTGAGACCATATTTCCTCTTAGCGTTTGGAATTAAATTTTTTATATGAACATTCTACTATCATCTGTTACTAGGAAGTTGTTAAAAAGTTAAGAAAACAGTTACTGTGCAAAACAATTTTTAAAAACAGCCAGTCTTTGCATATTCATTTATAATTAGGATTATGTTATCTGTTTATTTAGTACATAATTTTGAAAACCTTTCTAATAACCAATGTTACTAGACAGTTGATTGAAACTGAAGCAAATTTATACCTGTTCATGAAACAAGACTGTCTTGCACCAGCCATGCTCACTGAATAACTATAAGCTTATTTAATAATATTCATGCATGTTCGGTAACTTGGCTTACGTACCTTAAAAGCAATTATTTTTATTAACTTCCTTGTGAATTGTGCTTGTAAAAAGTTAAAATAGTGCGGCTTAACATTCTAGTGACTTTTTTTATCATACTGAAGTTAGAAAAAGTAACAAACCTTCTTTTGTCAAACGTTACTAAAAAGTAAAAGCACATAGGATGTTACTAAAGTTGATAGGAAGTTGATAAAAGTTGTGAATAAAGTAAGGAAGCATTTTTGTAGGGATAGGTCGTATGTATTTACCTTGAACGCGTTGTCTGGGAAAAAAAAAACAAAACCATCTGCATCCGCCACTCCACTCTCATGACGTATTACTATCAGGAGAGTGATTATTTCGATAAGAGAAAAGGAATTTTCCTCTCACTGCGCGCACATTTGTCGAAAAGGTTCGGGACCGACGTGAACTTAGTTGATGGGAGGTGCTGCCAGATTGCACTTCGAGCACTTGGGGCGCTATTCTCGACACGCATGGCGGCCGCACGGCCTCCGTTATCCGCCATGTAGATTATCTTATTGGCTGTGGAGAGCTCATGTGCCTTGAAATTTGTGCCGGGAAACGGAAGTTTTGCAAAATGCAATTTCGCGTTTTCATCAAGATGACGAAACGTGACGTGGAGCTGCAAATTTTATCATGTAATCTTTTTTTTGGTGTCCTTGGCAGCTATATTACGACGTTAGCGCTCCAAAAAGGAAGTCAGCGGTAGCGTACAGAAGACAGTGCAATGCATCTACAATTTCGCGAATATGTGGTGGCGATCTAAGATAGCCGCCATGCCAGCTTGCTGATTGTCTGAAGGAATATGCTGTGGGGAACTTCACAGGAAGGGCCATTTCGGAAGCATCAATTTGACGTTTCGTGACGTTGCACTGGGCCGCCATTGCAGAGATTTTCCACCATAATTTGTGGTGTGACGATCCGCGCTAAATATGTTAATGAGCAGCCATATGCAATGGCGGATGGGAGAAATACCTATCGCCACATTTTCCCCGTCGTTTGGCGCCATGAAAGTCTTTTGTTCATAACGCGTGCTCATAGTATTTGCATCGCTCTCTGGTGTTGGCATTTTTGTTTTGGGCCATCATTCTTTAAGAGAACGAGTCGAGTTTATATGAAATAATATTGGTTGAACATAGCAAACCTTCTGAAACGTTGTACACTTTACACTGCTGCGTTTGTATTCTAATGAAGATTGATGCCTTTTCGCAGAATCAAAAGTTATGACAACGGCGTCTTTTTAATTTACAAAAAGGAATGCACTATAAGCGGCGTCTAGGAGTTTCTTTCCTCGGTGCGAGTAACCAGCAAGAGATGGCAGCGCCGGCGTTTTCGTCGCGCAAGCGGATACCTCTGGCGCGCCCAACGCTATCGGCGATATGCGGCGGTTTCTCAGCCAGTCGAGTCGGGCTGAGTCACTTCCGTTTCGCGAGATAGCGATAACGTGGCCTAGAACGTGCGCTCATCACCACTGGTAGGTCACGTATGTTGTCTCAATGTAGAAAACAAGCGCGTTGGCGCCAACATACGACGGAAGCGAGAAGCGTTTTCGACGGAGTAATCATAGGCTTTGAGATAACTGCTTTATTTATTACAATGTCTCGCGCTACGTCACGCCTCAAAGAAATTGGCGGAATGTCCAGTATAGCGCCCTTGAAAGCAAAACATTTATCCAAGCGCAAGCTCAAAAAGCGCCCGTCGAACGAACAGCTACTAAACGCCCCGCAGCGGGGAGTCACAACGGGTGCTACGACTCAACATGTGCCGACAGCAAAGCTTGCCCATTTTTGTTCATTTTCGAAACAAATGTGGAAGTACTGTGTTTGCACTTTCTGAACTGGCACTGCAACCTGATGTATGGCAACAGAAGCTGTGCAGGGCATGCAGCCATCTCGCAGACACCTAAAGACGACGTTTCGTTTGACCCTTGGAATTTGTCCGATCGCCGTAGAGATGAAAGGGAACTCACGCCAATCTCTGTGGGACAACACAACAGCGGTGCGTGTTGCTACCTAACAGACTATGTAGCACGGCAAAGGGATACAGCGTGAACATTACCATAAGATAGCATCCCGATCGGCAGTGGCGTCTACGTGAACATTCGTAATGAAACATGAACTGCGTGGTGTGGGCGTGCCCCGCTACGCCTTCGCCGTGCAAGCCATGGAGCCAACCGAAAAGGGGATCTTTGACTGCCAACAACTACGCTTCTGCTAAATGCATTCAAGTGCTTTAAAGTGCTTCTGAAATCGTCTGTATAAGTTCAAATAGCATTTCTCTACTTCCAGAAAAAGTGTTTCAGTGCCCTTTTAAGCGTATTGTGAGACGAGGTTTAGGCAGCCAGCCTCTTCTTTATTCTCTCGAGTGAGAGTCCCACCACCAGGCCCCAAAACGGTGATGATGAGTATGTAGAAGTGAGAATATGAAGCGTATGAATAATGCTCACACTAATTTCCCCGCGCGCGCAAGCGGCCAGCCATGCCGCGACTTAGCCAGGAGGGAAACGCCGAACGTATCGTTTTAGGCGCGAAACGTGAACGATCTCTGAACCACGATAACGATGGTGCGAAGAAACGTCTACGGGAGTAACGCGATAGTTCACGGATGATGTTTGTTCAATAATAATGTAGGGTCCAAGGAAGCGGGATTCAAATTTCTCACACAAACCGGGTGTACGAATGGGCGTCCAAAGGAGCGCTTCCTCTCTAGGACGAAAGGAGATGTCGTGACGAGAGATGTCCTAACGTTGCTTCTGTGTTGACTGACTGACTTCTGTGTTGAAGCGAGCACGTTGACGGCATTCCTCCAGCCTCGAGACGAACTTTTCGGGTATACTGGCCGAGGTGTTAGTTGGGGCATTGAAGAAAGCGGCGTCGATGGTGAATGTCGGTAAACGGCCGTAAACTAGGTGGAAAGGTGAGTACCCCGTAGTTCGTTGGATAGCGGTGTTGTGTGCAAAAGTCACAAAAGGTAAAAGTTTGTCCCAGTTGTCGTGGTTTGGCCCGATGTACATTTACATCATATCTATTTGTGTGCGATGAAATAACTCGGTTAAGCCATTTGTTTGTGGATGATATGCGGATGTCGTCTTATGAACTGTGCCACAAGCTCCGAGTACTTCTGCGATCATTGTTGACATGACAGTCTCGCCGCGGTCGTTTAACAGTACTCGAGGTGCACCATGACGCAGCACAATGGCATCCATAAAGAAGGCGGCAACGTCGGAGGCCGAGCGTAGAGAAGCGGTCTCGGCGTAACGTGTGAGCTGGTCAACACTCGTCACGATCCATCGATGACCTGCCGGCGTTATGGGCAGAGGGCCTACTATAGGTCTATCCCAACGATGGCAAACGGTGTCTCGGGACGTGTGATGGGCTGTAAAAACCCAGCAGGAGGTGAAGTCGGTCGTTTCCGCCGTTGACACTGGACTATAGAAGCGATGTACTTTGCCACAAAGGTAGACATGCCTGGCCAAAAGAAACGGCTCCTAACGCGGTGGTATGTTTTGGGGAAACTCAAATGGCCAGCAGATGGGTCTTCGTGAAAGGCTTCAAGGACTTGTGTGCGCATCGAACGTGGAAGAATAGGTACCCAACGGTGTCCTTCGGAGTTGTAAATGTAGCTGTACAGCACATCGTTGTCAAGCGTAAATAGTCGCATTTGTCGACATAATCTGGCATTTGGTGCAGAAGTAGTACCGCACAGGCGTTGGATAATTGTGTTGCAGTAAGGGTCAGAACGTTGACACGAGGCGAGCTGAGTGACGCGATTTGAAGATAACATGTCAGTAACCGCTAGAGGTAATAAACGGGAGTGGCGAGTTAGTCTCGTCATCAAGTGGCGAGCAACGGAGAGATGTAGTCGAAGATAATAGTGGCAGCGGGCAGTCAGAGAGCGTCGGCATCTTGATGCTTTTTCCCAGACTTGCAGACAGCGTCAAACTCGTACTCTTTTAAGCGGACCACCCAGCGACCAAGGCGTCCAGACAAATTTTTGATTGATGACAATCAGCAGAAACCGTGGTTGTCGGTTATGGCCGTGAATTGGCGTCCGTAAAGATATGGTAGAAATTTTTGGATCGCCCAAACTACTACGAGACATTCCTGTTCTGTGATCGAGTAGTTTTTTCGGTAGCCGTTAGTGCACGACTGGCACAGGTAACAACTCTCTGTCGTGAGGTGGTATCACGCTGTAGAAGGACAGCACCGATCCCATGACCATTAACGTCGGTGTGCAAACAAGTTGTTGCGTTCTTATCGAAGTGACAGAGGACAGGGTCGGTGGTTTAATGATTGCTTCAGGGCTTGAAAAGAAAGTTCTCATTTGTCTGTCCAAGGGAAAGCAGTGCCCGACGTGGGCAACTTGTGCAGAGGCAACGCCACGGCAGCAAAATGGCTGATGAAACGGCGGAAGTAGCATGCCAGGCCCAAGAAACTTCTTGATTGTTTTTGACTTTTAGGGTGAGGGAAGCGAAGAACGGCAGCAACCTTTTCAGGATCCGGTCGAATGCCATCCTTGCTGATAAGGTGGCCCAACACTTTGATGTTCTTTCTGGCAAAATGGCATTTCTTTGTGTTGAGTTGGAGTCCAGCGTCGGAAATGCATGTGAAAACTTCGTCCAAACGCTCAAGGTGCTGACGAAAAGTTGTAGAAAAAATAACGATGTCATCTAAATAGCACAGGCAGGTCTTTCACTTAAGGCCACGTAAAATTGAGTCGATCATGCGTTCAAATGTTGCAGGAGCATTACATAAGCCGAAGGGCATGACGTTGAACTCGTAAAGTCCGTCTGGTGTTGCAAAGGCTGTCTTGTCCTTGTCCGCTTCTTGCATGGGGATTTGCCAGTATCCGGATCGGAGATCTACACTAGAGAAATATTCTGCACCCTAGAGGGAGTCAATGGCATCGTCGATTCTTGGAATCAGATATACGTCATTGCGCGTGATCTTATTAAGGGCTCGATAATCAACGGCAAATCGTACAGAGCCGTCTTTCTTATGAACCAGCACAACGGGAGACGATCAAGAACTTGACGATGGCCGAATGATGTCTCTTTTGAGCATGTCATCAAAGTTATCCGCAATGATTTTCCGTTCTGCGGAAGACACGCGATACGGGCGGCGGCGTACAATCGAACGGCCTTCGGTTTCGATGCGATGTACTGCAACTGAGGTGCGCCCCAGAAGGTTGGAATTAACGTCAAACAAGGCGCTGCGTTTTGCAGGAGTGCCAAAAGGTCTTCTTTCTGCGCAGTGGTGAGATCGGGATTTATCGCATCCGTTAAAGCTGCGGCAGCAGTGTGATAATCAGTTGTGGTAGACAAAGGTGGTGATTCGGTGTGAAGCGGCACCAGCGAAAGAGGTTCGGTGTCAGTAAAGCATGTCACAGTTGTGCCCTGGGAGAGCATAACTGGCGAAGAAGTGGGCTTACGAACAGCGACTAACGCTCTACCGTCCTGAAACCGCACCAGTCTAGGAGTAAGGCTAAGCCCACCAGAAATGCAGTGACCGCTCGGTGCAAGGGACACATCATCATTAAGAATAGTGTCGGAAGTCAGTGTGATAGTATGCTCATAGCCCGCGGGAATGAAACAGTCGGTAGACGTGACGAAACGTAGGCTATGAGCATCGACAGCGGACGAAGGTTCAGTGTCCGTCATATGAATAGTTCGCTGACGGCAAGATATGAAAGCTGAGGCGGAGGCCAGGAAGTACCATCCCAAAATCATCGCCTAGGTACACGAAGACAGCACGACGAACTGAATGTGGTGAAGGATGCCATCAATGAAAACGTGCGCCGTGGAAACACCGGAGTGCTGAAGAAGCACTGCATTAGCAAAACGAAGGGGAGGGCCATTATACGTTGTCTTCACTTTTCGCAATCGAGAACACTAGTCAGTACTAATAACGGAAAGCGATGCACCTGCGTCAACCAAGGTTTTGATTGGGACAACTTCAATACACACCAAAAGTACATTTGACGGGTGCTCCGGAGGAGTCTCACGTTGTCCAAAGGATACACTTTTGCTCCTGAATCTGCACCATTTAGTTTTCCGGGTGGTGAGCGGAGGACGAAGTAGCCGGTCGTAGAAGGGAAGAGGAGCACCGCATCGATGATGGAGAGCGACGAAGTGGCAAACGCAATGAACCTGCAGTGTTGAAATTCTATGGAGATGGGGAACGTCTTGGATAATAACCGTAGTCACAACGCCGACGTCGTGGTACAGGGCCAGAAAACTCATACCTTTCAAACCCGTCATAGCCACGTCTTTCATCTTCCTGACGGCGTCGGCAACACCTTGAAATGTGGCCGCGGATGCCGTAGTAGTAACAAACCGATCGAAGTGGGCTCCATGCGTTGTAAGACGGAGCAGGCTGTGGTCTTGTAGTGATGGTATTCAGGGACACGTGCGGTGCAGGTGCCTGTTGTGGTGGCTGCTGGGAGGGTGGCACTATAGAGGCAACCTGAGCGTGAGTTGGCGTAGCGTGCGGGTTTGGGTCTTGCGGGCAGGTCACGGCAGCTATCTCTTCCCTTGCGATATGGCGTAGGCCGCCACCAGGAGGCGTTAGATGGACCTCAGGAGGGTTCGAGGAAGCATGGGCGTGCAGTTCCTCACGCATTATGCAGCGAATCAAGGCACGTAGTTCGCTGTCGTTTGATGCCTTGAAATCAGATGTGTCAGGGTGCAAGTGGAGCATATGAAGCTCATCGAGACGCCGACACGTACTGATGATCTCTGCGACGGTAGTGGCATTCAGCACTACAAGAGCATGGAATGCCGCAGCCCCAATAGACATTTTTATCCGCGATGTGGCAGCAGTGCGTTCATGACCCCAGAGAATTCCCGGTCAGCCATTTTCGAGAGTCCAATTAGCCAAGAAAGAAGTAGTTTGCCGCATAGTATACTGTAGGCACATATTCTTGATGTTTTCAAATATAAAGAACGTGCACCATGCGTCGAACTCACGTACGGGCTTTTTTTTGTTGCACTTTACAATACAATTCATTGTCAAACACTCCAACTCCCAAACAAAACTGGTGCCAGCTGGAGGGTCCTGTAAGTTTATAGACTAATATAACTGGTGTTGTTCCTGAGGACTTAACCGGAAGTCTTCTGGGAACTTTGTTTATAAGCATGAAAAGGGTCTATACCCTTGAGCAGGTGGCGTACACGGTTACTCACTGCCATCGAGGTGTTCACGCGGCGGCAGAGGGCGAGGACATCCTCTGTGTACGAAGTGTAAGACTTGTCCGAGTGCTGAACAAGCTCAGCAAGCTTCTTCTTGGCGATATCGGAGTGGACAGACAAGTTCGCGAAAATCTGGCGTAGATGGTGTTTAAAGGTGCTCCAGTTCACGAAATCGAGCTCATGATTGTAAAACGAAGTTTTAGCAACGCCGGTTTGGTAGAAGGCGAGGTGAGCAAGTTTTGCTGATTGGTTCCAGTTGTTAAAGTCAATAACGCGCTCGTATAGCTCCAACCAGTCTTCAACGTCGTCACCTGGAAGCCCAGCAAACACAGGTGGATCTTTCGGATGGGTGGTGACTGTCCAAGAAGGAGTTCCCGCAGGAGTAGGCAAGGTGGATGTCGTGGCATTCGTCTGCTGGTCTTGCGACATGGTTGAGTGCAAGGCGGCGACCCGAGCGGAGCTCCAGGAATGTAGCGCAGGTGAAGCTGGAGCGAGACCGGGAGCGAGAGGGCGAAGGAACCGTACAGCACACTCCACCACTTGGGAGACGAGGTTTAGGCAGCCAGCCTCTTTATTCTCTCGAGTGAGAGCACCACCACCAGGCCCCAAAACAGTGATGATGAGTATGTACAGGTGAGCATATGAAGCCTATGAATAATGCTCACAGTATGCACAACTATGACGTCGCGTACGACGTCGTCACTTACGCTACCAGTTTTATCTTTATGCTAGTGGTCTGCATAGAGCTATGATTAAAGCTGTCTCCCGAAGAAACGTCAAGAAAGAATTGCGTTGAGCGACACACTGTAGAAGGGTCATACGTGGCTGTTCGCCAATGAAAACTGAAGGCGACAGCCGTCAGGGAATCCAACTGTGCGGAGACGCGTTACGGTTCTCGGCTTCGGTTATTTTATGCTCCTGTTAATTTCTGGATGACAGTTTCGACTTGGACATCTTCGTAATTGGTAAATGCAGCAACAATGGCGTATGCGCCAATCACTTTAGCGGGTTGTAATTGCATTATGGGTCTATTTGCGAGAAGCACATAACTTCATAGTATCGCGTCGAGGACATCGAATGGAATGCGTTTTTCTTGCTCTGAAAGCGCCCATCGACGCTCTGGAAGCACATGTGGCTGTTGTTGCAGCAATAACGAGCACGCCGATCTGCACGGATGGCGTCGACTCGGGCATGTTGTACACGGAATGAGCGCTGGAAGCGTGTGTCTAGCTGTTCACGACGATCTTAGCGTGAAGCATGCAAAAACAAACAAAATGCGTCGGACGCACTTCTAGCCACAGCATTCATTTTTCAATTCAATTAATTTTATGACCTTGAGGTCCCATAAATGGCGGCATTACATAACGGTTGTGATATACAGAGATTGAGCAAAACAACGCTGACAGTTACAAAATGCATAACTGGTGAGTTACAGCAGTTAAATACCACGATGGGCAGGTGATGTAAAGGGAAAGGCCGTACAGGTAGGTGGCTGCTCTCAAAAATAATGACGAGAACAATGCTCTTGTTCAATAATGCATGGATGACCGGTACGGCTACGGCTATACGGGCAGGAAGATATAAGACACGCGCTTCAGAACTTGTGCAAGAGCCTTCTAATGCAGTGGGTTGTTCTTTACAAAGATGAAATGCTGAAGAGTATTCGGAATCAACGAATCTGATGGCACGAAATTAACCTGATTCGATTGCACTTTGTAGGTATGCTTGGTGAGTATCCTGTATTGGGCGCGCTCTAGTTTCGATTTGGCAAAGGGATGATAAGCCAGTAATTTTTCATCAGGTGGCGCAAGTATCGCTCTAGGTAGCTCTGGCTTCGTTTAGCAGACGAGATAGCGTTAGTTGCATCCACTCGCAAAGGCAAGTCGTTACAAAGGCTGACGCCAGTATACTACCTGAAAGGCGAGGCTCGTTCAGCGGGGACCGATTTTGCAGGGACAGATTCCATCGGCAAGTGAACGACACGATTTCACATTTATTATAGTTCAGCGTCATGAGCTACTTCCTTCACGTGAATGACATCCGTTTGGGGAGCGGATTCGTCTGAGCTGTTAGTGATGGTATGTAAGGCAGCCGTAGTTGTACATGTGCATGCTACACGAAGCAGGGAGCAGTAAATCATTAATGTAAACAAAGTAAGTACAAGTGGGTTAGAAGGCAGGTCATTTATGAATACTCATCGAGAGTGCCCTGTTGGAAATTTTTTCATCCAATTGAGTATGTGAAGATGGAAGTTTAGTTGTGAGTGCTTCATCATTAGATGTGAGTGGGATACTTTGTCGAATGCCTTTGCCAAGTACAGGAAGATGGCCAAAGTCAACGTTACAGTTGCTGTCGTAGATTAAGATGGCCAATTGAGTTTTGCGGGAGAAACTTTTGCGATAACCATGCTGTGATGGACGGAAAAAAATTGTTCGAGTCAAGAGAGGTCATGATTTGAGAATAAATGGCGTGTTCTATGATTTTACACGGAGAGCTCGTTAAAGAAATTGGTCGCTAATTCAATGGAGAAATTTTGACCACTGATTTGCAGACAAGAGCACCCTTCCCTGCTTTCCACTCATGCGGGATAATGCCTCAAGAAAGTGACTGATGACACTAAGAATAAGTATGCTGCCGATCTGCATCTTATGCTTTTGAGAAGTTTAAGATTGATTTCATCTACGCCGTCTGATGAGAGCTTTATGTAATCTATTTCAAGTCATATGCCATTGGCTGTGAATATACCATGATTACTGGTTTCCATTACTGGTTTACGAGGGAACAATTATGGGCGATTTGTTTGTAAACATAGTTTTAAACGCAGACGTTAAACACATTCGCGCATTCAGTGTCGGGCACCACTAGGCCTGCCTCGTTATTTGGGGTAAGAATACGTGCCTGCAGCGCATTGATTCTCTACAAAAATTTTCTTTTATTGTTTTTAAGTGTAATTACGTATGAGGAAATTATTCTTTATCTCTGCGCACTGCGGATAAATAAGCGGCTTCATCTTAGTACTTGTTTTCCCATGCACAAGGAGTGCTGCGCTTCTTATTGGCTGTAAGATGACGACGCTTTTTTTTATTTATTTTGCAGACGATTGTTTCCCTGGGTAACCATGTTTTATGAAAATTAGACCGGAATCTAATCTTTGAGAAGAATGTTTCTGTTAGCTTGTTAAGTTTCTGCCTGTAGAGATGACAGTTCTCCTGGATAGTTTAATTATTGAACCTAGACACAAATATAGAAAATAAGGTGCTGAGCTCAGTGTAATCCTGTCGCAGTCACCCCCTTACGTCATACAAGCGGATTGATTTCTCGTGTGTTTGGCGTATCGCAAGCTATAAAGGAAAGTGTCAACCAAGTGTTGACGCTAAAGAAGACGAAGTTGACGTACATGGTTGTTCAAATGGTTGGGTGAATAAATGTTGACCATATCTATATTGGGCCTGTTTTTCATGTTTATTATTCAATTAATTCCTATCTTGGGGGGGGGGGAGGATCGCATCGTATTTCACGCGCAATTACGGTTATCCATGGCCGTCCTGTAACGTGGGAGGCACTTGTTTTAGTCTTCAGAAGCTTCGGCAGTCAGGCATATGTGCGACTCTCTTCCGCTATGGACGGATCGATGGATGCCATGAGCGTCACCTTTGTAACGCGGTGGTGGATGGCGCCACCAAGCTTTTAGTTTGCCAAATTTCCTGCCTATCATGTTGAAAACACGCGCACACAAAAAACGCCGTCCTGCGGCTCCTAGCGGCGGGCACGATCCTCTTCGGTCGTCTTGGTGTGGCGCACCGACGATTAGACAGGCTGGCGTAATAGTGGGCTAATAGCGTCACACACGAGCTTTGCGGAGTTTCAGTATAGCGTGACAGCGCAGTTTACGAGCCGGACGCTATTCCATAGAAAGTGCACCTAATGGAGTCTGCCTGTTCGGCAAGCTATGTGTGTGCGTCCGAAAAGTACGAGAGACAGCTCAAGGAAAGCAGGGCAAGCGTTGAATTTGTATTTTCCATATGTGCCTATCCGAGCGAAATCAGCATAAGCTGCACGCCATAGCTTCCGAGATCTTCCCCTCTCAGACGCCATATGATCTCGTGCCTATCTCCACCGATGGGTGCCGCTGCCATCTCGGAGGTTTCTAAACATAAACATGCAGGGCGGCAGAAGAAAGGAAGTGTGCTTAGAAATTGAGGAGCAGTGAAATAGAGAACAAATAGTTGTGTATGTGTTTACATAAACGCACCTTAGAATCTGGAACAGCAACCAACAATTGGGAAGTATGTTTGGGAAGGGTGTAATAGAACTAAATCGAAAAGAAAAGGAGGGGGAGTAGGAATCCTCATACAGAACGCAGCCAAATGGAAAATAGTAAATTCAAAGCAACAGTAACATCTTTGGTTAAAGGCACGATGAGCGGAAAGAAAACTTGGCTGCGCGTACCGTATTTATGAACGTGAAAACATTGCATAGAAGAACGAAGAGTTAGTGGAATGCTTAAGTGATGATACAAAGGGTTTCGAGAATGATGCCGAAATTATCCCGTTAGGTGACACGAATGCCCACTCTCAGGATCTAGACGGTTATGCCGACAACAAAGGGAAAATAACACAAAATTTTAGAATAGGGGCCCCCCAAAAATTGCGCATTGCTTTACTGATTGAGCAGGAGCCCCAAAAGCTGTCCCAAAAGCTTTGCATCAAAAATCACGGCGGCACCCATTCAAGCCACGGCTCTAACCTAGCACAAACTACACTCGGTACATCGTAACGCGTGAAGTTTGTAAGCTAGAAGTGACTGCGGTTATTGTGTTCTCTCAACTAGCATGTGTAATGAAGATTGATTCATTAGCTATTCAAAAGGCGCAGCGCGACTGGGACGGATACAAAGAACCACACACCACAATAGAAGCGCTGACTAACAACAGGTTTTATTTGCACCAAAACCGGCCTATTTATGCGCAAAAAAGCTTGCCATTAGCATCGCATTGAGCACAGGTATGGTCACACATGATCAACCAAAAACAAGACACCCCAGACATTTAAGAACACGTTACTAAATCCATAAAAACAGTAAGAACATGATATGGTCATCGAACGTAGTCTACTATCGCCATGTATCTCAATGATTCGGCCTAAGGCGAAGTCACCATGCGTAAGAAAATATGATAATGGAAACAAGGAACATGCGCACAGAACAAGGTGTCCACACACTTGGTTTGGGCAGGCTTATGTAACGAAAACAACACACCTGTAAAAGGGGGTGAAACTTTTTACACCTAAAAATACCTTCAAGAAACTCAATATCATCGTCACTCAAAAATGTGGATGGCTTGCTGACGCAGTTGTCCGCCCATCTTTTGATAAAAAAGGTTCGGCGATTTCTTGCTCGGTCCTTTCTTTTGCGTGCAGCAGAAACATACTGTCGTCAAATTTTGGTTTGCAGCCACACAGCTTGCAATGTTCTGCCAGAAAGCTGCCTGTCTTATTACGCACATTAAGATTATGCTCCCCGGCCGGCTCGTTGAAACATCTACCCGTTTGGCCTATATACCGGTGACCGCAACCAAAAGGAATTTCAGAGACAACATTTGCCATACAGTCTGTGGATTTATTTCTGTGCTGAGTAGTGTCTTGTGGCTACTTCTCTTTGTTTCTCGTTGTACAAATTTTGGCAACTTACACAGTGCAGAACATACAATCGGAACCTGATGCTTCGAAGCAATCTTCTTGATGCTGTGTAACAATTTATGAATATGCGGAATCACCTGCACCGGCCTTTTTTGCTTACCGGGCTTACTTTTTGGATTAAAAAGTAACGTTCAATCCACCGATCCACAAAAAAGAAAGCACTCGATTTGCTGTAGGATCTGCACTTAGTGAGCCTTACTAATCAAGCAAGGAAGGAGTAAAAAGGGTTTCTTGAAGTCTTTTTCAACCTGAAGACCCATAAACCAGGAACACCACTTCGCGCCATTGTTTTGGAAAGTGGCTCATGGCAATGCCTCCTCGCTCGATATCTTCAAAAGCATCTGGAGTTTCTGGTGAGCGGAGATCCCTTTTCGATAAGGAATTATTCGGACGTTGTAACGTTTTTGGATGAACTGTCACCTGGGTTGTACTTTGCGTTTTCAGTTGATATAGAAAAATTATTTTACTCTGTTCCACATCAAGAGCTGCTAAGTGTCCTAAAAGAAAAGATAGCGGCCTACGAAGAAAGTGATTTTCAGAATGCTACAGGAATTCGAAATGACGCTTTCATAATCTTGTTAGAATTTTATTTGAACTCAACTGCTGTGAAGTTTGAGGGAAACTTTTTCTTTGAAAAGCGAGGAATATGTATAGGCTGGGCTATAGCTCCGCTTCTTTGTGACGTGTTTTTAGCCTATGTCGTGGCACGCCTCCAGGCACATGTGCAGGATCCTCACGTTGTTAAAATATGCTGGTATGTAGACGATTTTCTCGTAATTTTAAGAAATGTTTCAAATGATGATCTGGAGGTTGCTGCTCATGACAGTGTTAAAATGCTCTCATCCAACTCTGCCAGGCATAGCTTCACTTGGGAAACTTCAAAGAACTGCCAACTACAGTATCTGGACCTATCGTTGCTATTTAGGGATGACCATATATGCTCGCAATATTACCAGAGGCCTAAAAAGGGGCTACTGCTTTCTAACAGTGCCCATTCCTAACTCTTCAAAAGAGGAATTGTAATGAATTGCCATCAATCAGCCCTAAAGAAAAGATGTTTCCACGTAATGAGCGAAAACTTTGGTTTCAAGGTGACGTGGCTGAAGGAAGCCTGATACCCATCGGTTTCAGTTACTGCGGTTTTAGAAGTGTTGCTTCCAAAGATTAAGAACCTTAATCCAAAAAGTAAGCCTGGTAAGCAAAAAAGGCCAGTGCAGTATTCCGTATAGTCATAAATTGTCACACAGCATCAATAAGTATTGCTTCGAAGCATAAGGTTCCGATTGTATTTTCTGTGCCATGTAAGTTGTCAAAAATTTGTACAGCGACAAACAAAGGGGAGTTGCCACAATGCACTACTCAGCACAGAAATAAATCCACAGACTGTATGGCAAATGTTGTCTGTGATATTCCTTTGGGTTGCGGTCACCGGTATATAGGCCAAACGGGGAGATGTTTCAACGAGCAGTCCAGGGAGAATAATCTTAATGTGCCTAATAAGACACGCAGCTTTCTTGCAGAACATTGCAAGTTGTGTGGCTGCAAACCAAAATTTGACGACAGTATGTTTCTGCTGAGCGCGAAGGAAGGGGCCAAGCGAGAAATCGTGGAACCTTCTTTATCAAAAGATTGGCAGACAACTGCGTCAGCAAGCGATCCATATTTTTGAGCGACGATGAGATTGAGTTTCTTGTAGGTTTTGTTTAGGTCTAAAAAGTTTCAACCCCTTTTAAAGGTGTTTTTTTGTTACAAAAGCATGCTCAAACCACGTGTGTGGACACCTTTTTCTGTGTGCCATGTTTCTTGTTGCCGTTATCATATTTTCTTATGGATAGTGAATTCGCCTTGGGCCGAAGCACTGAGATAGGTGGCGATAGTAGACTACCATCGATGACCATATCTTGTTTTTACTGTTTTTATGGATTGAGTAATGTGTTCTTACACGTTTGCGGTATCTGGTTTTTGGTTGATCAGGTGTGACCATATCTGTGCTAACTGCGAGGCTACGTCACAAGCCTTTTTGCGCATAAATAGGCTGGTTTCGGTGCAAATAACTCCAATTAGTCGGCGCTTGTGTTGCGGTTTGTGTTTCTATGTTTCCGTCCCAGTCGCGCTGTACCTTTGGAATAGCCATGAACCAACTCGCCCAAATCAGCTTGACTGATTCATTAGATGCAGCTGATTTAGATTGTCGAGTTCACGGCTCGCAGGCCTTACGCTTTGTGAATTTCGCTGGCGAAGGCACGCAAAGTTGGTTACTCAAAAGTAAGCGCCATAAATTGCTTGCTGCTAATAGAGAAACCTCGAAGTGGCAATTAAAGGCGAAAACTCAGACGGAAGAAAACTTCGCATACAATGCTATATTCTGTTTTCATAATTATAATAGCTTTTTTTATGCAACCGCAAGGCGATATCTGCAAACACAAAGCCCTACATGTTCTGAAACCCTTGGTTCTTGCGTGCCCCAACGCTAACCCCCGTAACCGTAAACACCAGAGAACTGTTCTACATTTCTCTTGTGCTAGATCTCTGTGAGCAATGTAATCTAGTTATCGCAAATACGGGGATAAAATGGCATCGCCAGATCACTTGGTTGAAGGTTGAAGGTTAAAAATTGAAGTTTATTTTCCTTCAAAGATGAAAGAGGGAACTGCGACAAAAGGCGGTAAGCCTGACGAGGTCACAGTTCCCCAAAACAGTCGATGCAGCAGTGAGCAGCACAGAAATACATATTAACATAGTATGATAGTGAACAAAATACATTGCATCAAAAGGCAGAATTACCATGAAAAATATTGCTTTCGATACAAAGACAGTGTTCCATAAATCAAAGGCAGTGTATCAACATGGCATGAGGTCACTAAAGGAAACACACACACAAACAACTTGATACAAAAACAAGAGACGCCTCGCTAAGTAAAAAAAAGGACAAATTATATTGAGTCAGTGCTGATTAGTAACTTTTTCACATCTTTTTAAAATTTGTTCTTGGGGAGATCAAACATGACAGTTAAAGGTGGGTTATTGAGAACGACTGGAATCTGGTAATCTTGTTTTTGTTTGCCGTAATTTGTCCTCGTTTTAGGGAACAAGTTTCTGTGTTGCCGAAGGGGGTATTTAGTAGGAGGGCGGTTTGGAGCAATGGAATACAAACGATTACGATGGATGTACTGTAACAGGCGAAATATGTAAACACGATTTGCTTTAAGTATATTATGCTTATGATAGAGTGACAGTTGGTAGGTTTTCCGGCCTACCATGGTAACCCTTAATAGCCCGCAATGCCTTCTTTTACAAAAGCAACAACTTCAGAAAATTGATAACTGTTGTAGTGCCCCAGACCAGTGCACAATAGGACAATTTGGAAAGAAATAGTGCGTAGTTTATGGACACTTTTAGGGAAACGGGCAAGAGATCGCTGATCCGGTAAAGACAACCAACAGTTTTAATAAGGTCCGTAAGAAGCTTTGAAGTATGCGTGTTCCATGATAAATGTTCATTAAACCAGACACCAAGAAACTTCTGAGTTGTACCTGTTGCAGTTTTGTGTTGGCGTATATTAGGTTAAGTATCTAATGAACA
The DNA here is from genome assembly GCF_050947875.1 of Dermacentor variabilis. Classification (NCBI taxonomy): domain Eukaryota; kingdom Metazoa; phylum Arthropoda; class Arachnida; order Ixodida; family Ixodidae; genus Dermacentor; species Dermacentor variabilis. The sequence goes on from NW_027460280.1 coordinate 4,102,379, forward strand.
GAGGCCTTAATAGGTCTGACAATTATGTACCTGGTTTTTGACAAGTTTAAACTAAACTTATTCGCCTGCATCCAAGCGTGTAATTTTACTAAATAAGCGTTCACAATAGTTTCTAAATCTGGCACCAGTACGTGATGTGAAAAAAATAATTGTATCGTGAGCATACATAACCAAATCTGGAGACTCAGGTATGTTACAGATGTCGTTTATATACAATAAAAACAAAAGTGGGCCTAGTATAGATTCCTGCGGAACCCCTTAAGTAATGTGCAAACGGTTCGAAACAAAATAATTCCAGTTAACGTATTGTATTCTGTTATTTAGGTAACTTTTCAGCAGGTTCAAAGCTATTCCGCGTATCCCGTAACTGTTCAGTTTACTGAAAAGAATTTCATGCTGTACGCAGTCAAAAGCTTTCCGCAGGTCTAAGAACAGACCCACATTGTATGCTCTGGATTCAATGTTGTCTATGATCTTTTCTTTAACGGCGAGTAAAGCTTGCTCAGACGATTATTTTTCAAAAAGCCATACTGAGAGGGGGTTAATAATGGTATGAGCGCTGAAGAACTTTTCTAATCTACTATTAATGGCTCCTTCGAATATCTTCGATAACACTGATAACACAGAGATGGGACGATAGTTCGTGATTTCATTTCTATTTCCTCCTTTATATATTTCAGACTTGGGAAGTGTGAAATAGGGAATCGGCCATTGATTGCTGTCTGATGAGAGAATGCATTTGTGACAAGTTGAGAGAAAAGGTCATTGACGAGGAACGGTATAGCAAGATAGCGCGTGACCATAAACGTATCATTTCGGAAATGAGACATGCAGTTGGGAAAGTTTGAGTTATAGTTCTGCGGAAACGCGCAAGGGGGAGAGAAGTAATTAATGACGGGAAAATGAGACATCGACCAAAACGTAGTTAAGCGCTACGAAGGAAATCCATACGGATTCCTAGGAAAAAAAGCTTCGCATTTGAAGAAAAATTTGTCCTGGTCCGGGACTCGAACCCGGGACCACCGCCTTTCCGGGGCAGCCGCTCTACCATCTGAGCTAACCAGGCGGCTAGCAGATGGCAGGCGAAGTCGAATTTATCAACACCTCAGAAGCACAAGCAAGAGTTTGAGCAATAATTCTGCGGAAACCCGCAAGGTGCACAGAAGTAGTTGGGAAAGACAGCAAAAAGCGAAAAATGGCCAGTGCAAATTTGAACGCTGAACAAATATGCAAATATAGCCACAAGAGTCCAGAAAGAACTTGGCAAATGGCCAGGGGAGTGGAAATATAGTGAAAGTATAAGTGTAATGACAAGAGAAATGACATTAGGTTGGGCATGTTCGTGTTGGTGACAGCACGCGTAACCAAAAAATACGGTTGTGCAGGCTTTCACTAAAGCCCCATATATATGACTGCGACGGGTCTGAAACTAAATCTGTTGGAAGCTAGCGCCTGTCTTCGTCGGTTTTTACTCTGTCCTTGTCTTGTGTTGTGTGCTAGATGTAGTAATGACAAGAGAAACAAGGGAAGCAACACGTTTGTTGGAAAGGAAAAAAAGGAAGCCGAAAGTCTGGTCCAACTGGCAGATACGGGAAGCGATCGATGAACCACAGTGCGAGAGAGAGAAAAAAAACTTTTATTTTTACGCCAGCGTGCGGCGCTGGCGTAAAAACGCCAGCGTCCGGCGTTCTTACCCAACACATCTCTGACGTACTGGATAAGCACAGGCAGGAGAGTATTAGTTGCATGGGGTGGTGGAGTAAGCCAGTCCGTCCATGACCGTGGCTTGATGTTAGTGGGAATGTTTTAGAGGGGTGACTGCAGTTTCGGTTGAGTGTTAGGGCAATGCCATAGACAATGCTCTAGGGACGGATATTCCATGCAGTTCGGGCATTTCGGTGGCTCAGGTATGCCTTGAATATAGTGACGAAAAAGAGGAGTCACTATTGAGTTTGTTTGAAGTCTTCAGAGAATAGCGCTGTCTTCTCGCGAGAGGTTAGCAGGAGGAGCAATAAAGGCGACGGCATTGGCGCGAAGTTCCTTTAAAAGTGATGTGCGCTCCTTGTGCAAAGTCTTTCTGTGTTCCTTTTGGTTAAATTCGGATGGCCATAGGCACGGGGGACCCGGAAAACTAACTACGCGGGTGAGCTCATGAGCTCGGGAGTTCCCCCCCCCCCCCATACCTTGGTGCCCAGTTATCCACTGCAAGGTAACACAGAGCGAAGGGTGTGCATCCAAGTGACATTGAAGTAGGCTGTGTATATGTTCAGGCAGCAAGTTGTCGCGAAACATGCGGCATGCATCTTGGCAATCGGTGCGAATAAAGTTGCGTTGGGTAGGATGATGAGGCCGGGTGACTGCTTCGAGAATAGCAAGAGCCTCGGCGTCGGATGGGTCGGAGACTCCTATGTGTGCGTTTACATGCTCGTATTCAGGGCCGACTACTGCAGTTAGACATTTACCCTCCGAGTGACTAGCGTCCATATAGTAATACGTATTGTCTGGTAGCGGGTTTTCCCTATTTACTCGTTTGACTAACTGGGAGCGGCGTGCTTCGTGTTTGTGCGGCTGCTTATGTTGTGGTATGGGTAGAACCGTGAATCTGGGTAGTGAGTCCCATGGTGATGAATGCAGCGGTAGAACAGGGTGTAGTGCATTTGTCTGGTATCCTTGATGTTCGAGCAGTTTGCGCACTTGTGGGGATGTTTGAAGCCTTTCAATTTGCGCTTGTCTGCAAATTGTAATGCATTCATCAAGTGCGTTGAAAAGCCCAGTGGCAGCCACAAGGTCGTTTGCGGCAAATCGGGGTACTCCTAAAGCTAATCTCGTATATTTGCGGAGCGCCGTCTCTAATTTGGAGTTCTGGGTTTTGATGAGAGAGTGATATGGAAGCTGGTAGAGCACGCGGGAGTAGACAACCGCCTCAATAATCCTTCGAAGTTCTTGCTCCTTTAGTCCTCTGTGTTCACGTGTTACTCTAGATAGCATGTGATATGTCTGGTTTAGTTGTCGGATTGTTTTTTCCTACTATACTTCAGCTCTACCGTCATCCTGAAGAATGAAGCCCAGTATTTTCATGTTAGATCGGCGCGGTATTTGAGTGTGTTCGATATGGAGACTGATGTTTTGGCGCTGCTCTTCTGCGCGGCGGCCTGTTTGATTAATTACTACTATATACTCACATTTTGTTGGAAAACACTTAAGCTCAATACCGTTAACGTATTCTTGAATGGTATCTAAGGCTGACTGGATGGTGTGCTCCTGTTCTCCTAGGGACCCCTTGCAACACCATATAGTGATATCGTCTGCATAAATATTGTGTTCGAGTAGTGCGATGGACGAGAGCCGGGCAGGCAGATCGAGCAAAGCAATATTGAAGAGCGTGGGTGATAGGACTGAGCCTTGAGGGACTTCTATACTGAGAGGGTGTGGCGCTGAAAGCTCTCCATTGGACTTCTTCGATTTTCCACTTCTGGCTACCCGCGGGCTGCCAGAGTCAGCCAGAGCGCCTTTGTTTTTCACGGGTTGCTCCGCCCACCGCGCGACGCACTTCCACCGGGCGTTCGTTTTGCTCGGGCTGGACGGTTCTGGCTACCCGCGGGCTGCCAGAACCTGTCAGGACCATTTTGGTCTGGCTGCTCTTTGGAAGTTCTCTGGCTAGCAGACGACTAAAAGAGGGGATGGGCGCTCGCCGCAATCTTTGCTGGGACTTCACGGATTGCAACGCGGGCGCTTGAGGACTTACATTTACCTCGCTCAGCCAACTGTCTAAGGTCATCTTCGGATTTCCTTACTTCCAGCGTTACCTCTTTAGGTGCTAAGGCTCCGTTCCGCATCGCGAAGCGGTGTGATACGAGCCGTGGTGAACCGCTTGAAGTTTTTGTGTATGTGTATATGTGTGTGTGTCCCCTGATTGCTTCTTCGCGGCGGTGAACAGAGCGCCGCGCTCTCATGCGTGCATGTTAACTGCATCGTGTTCCACGAAAGTTGTAGACGCTCATTCACACATTGCGGTACATTTTGGGTTCGTCTTTCACTGGTGGCGTTCCTTTTCACATATCTCGTGTATGTATATTTCTCCTTTCTCTGCAGTTAGCGAAGGCTTTGCAGCTAGCCCGTGTTCGCTCCGTCTCTCCGTCGTATGCTTAGGTGGCAGCTCGAAACCGATATGTGTTCGAACTGCAGGCCGTTGATATAAGAATACACTGATTGCACTCGGTACATTAGACAGACGTACAATGGTTTATTGCTCTTATGATTGCGACCAATGTTTTTCGTGTGAAAAGTTTCGCTGGTCACAGGCGACGTGCATTTTCATGCGCCAGCCGCGTCCACAGCTCCTTAGGGTGAAATTGAGAAGCACCATCAGCCACAACAAACTTTCTGAAATCGAAGCCCAAGCAGGTCGGCGCGAAATTTTATGCGTATGAGACATACCCCATAACCTGCTTTTTGATGTTTTGTGATGACACAGCGCCAACTCATCAATGTCGCCGGTGGGCGACGTGATCACTGCGATCAGGGATCCTCCAGCTATCGCTTTCGAGTATACAATCACGATTTCGCGTCTTGTCATACGCGCGTCGGAGGCCATCTGTTACGCTGCGCAAGGCGAGGTTGGCCCAGTGCGCGTCCTGCGTCGAGTCGCGCGAAATCGCGCGAAAGTGATCGTATTCCTGAATGCAACTATATCTTTTCAAGCTGGTAACGCATAAATGGGTCGACTACGCCGAGCGCGCGCCGGCCTCGCCGGGCGCTGCCATGCTCTTTGCATGTTTACATTTGGCCACCTGTACCGGCGTTCGGTTTTCCAAACTTCGGGCAGGTTCGGGTTGCCTTGGGATCCCAGCCCACGTGACTTCCTTTCAGAACCGGAACTAGCTGGCTGCCATCTGGCTGCCAGCGGGCTGCCAGAACTCCGAAAATCGAAGAGGCCCATTGATTTGAATTTGTATAGAGCGACCGGTAAGAAAATCTTTAATATTATTGTAGAGGCGGGCGCCGGTTCGTAAGGTCAAGAGGTTCTTGAGGATAGCGGAGTGTTTCACGTGGTCGAACGCCTTGTGTATATCTACACCTGCGATTACTCTGGTTTGTACGAGACTGTGATTTTGATACACATCTCCTGAGATACGAAGCATGGTTTCTTGAGTGCTAACATGTGATCTAAAGCTTGTCACTGTGTAAGGAAAAGCACTGCTGTTTTCTAAGTGCCAGGGTCATGCGTTCCATCAGTTTGCTTATACACGACGTTAAAGACATAGGACGTAGGTTCGTGATACAGTTGGCCGGTTTGCCAGGTTTTGGGATTGGTATTGTTATTGCCGTTTTCCACTCCTCTGGAAGGATTCCGGATTCCCAAATATTGTTGATGTATTCTAAAAGTTGCTCTGAGAAGAGGGTAAGTTACAAAGTGTACTATAAGTAATCCCATCTTTGCCAGGCGTTGTGTTTCGTTTCAGCGAAGAGAGAGCCGTATGTAGCTCAGCTAAAGTAAGCGAGCTGTTTATGCCTGCTGTACTCTCTTCGAGTGACTCTGTTGGGTAACCCGGAAGTTGTTCTGTATTTTGGTCCAAGGAATAGAACGTCTGAAGAATTTCATCAGCTATTTTTTCGCGTGTCTGGCCAGAGCTCATCATTATCTTGTCCATGGTGTGTCGTGGTTTTCCTTGGCCCAAAAGTGATCTTAAGGTATTCCACACCTTCGCAGTATGTAGGCGGCCGTTGAGCTTGTCACATGTTTTTAACCAAGTCGGTGCAAAGTTATTTGCTCAATAAGTTTGCGAAGGCCATGATTCTGTTTATGTTTCTTCCAATTCTGCACTATCCTGTGTCTTTTATCCCATAAATTAAGCAGATGAGATTCTATGTGCGGGTTTTCAGCAGTACGCGCAATCATTTTGGTGTACTTTTTCCTCATCTAACTAATATTCTTCACCGATGAATGTAGGTCCGGCTGTACGTCGACCCTGTCTAGGTCTGATCGGAATCGGTGCCAGTCAGTAAGTTGTGTATTGGAAGCTGCGTTAGCAAGGCGAGCCTTAGAGCTAGCAATGCTTAGAGTAACTTCAATGATGTAATGGTCACTTCCAAGAATTTTCGTGAAGATTCGCCCAAGTTACATTCCCAATTCCGCGGTGCCAGCTTAAGTCGGGGTTAGCGTCACCTTCGACGCTGTTTCCTTGGCGCCTGGGGTCGGTTGTGTCATTAAGGAACGTATACTTGTTATCTTGCATTTTTCTTTCGAGGCGCTGCGCTGCTTTCGTTGTGCGCTGGTAGCCCCATCATATGTTATGTGTATTGAAATCCCCAGCTATAATGATGTATTTGTCCTTATGTAGTTTTGTGTACGTGTCCAATCATTCGAGAGAAGAAAGACAGTCGAGCCTTGGGACCCAGTATGCATTGATAATTAGAACGTCACCGCTGCCGAAGCGCATTGTGCAGTAACGTGCTCCTGAGTCGAATTGTTTATGGAATCAGTATCGATTTGTATAGCTGGAATATGTTTGGCCACGTATGTTACAGTGTTAATGAGAATGGTCACACCCTGTGGAGCTCTTTTTTCTCATTTAGTAATACTTCCTTGGGTAAAGTGTTCGTATCCCGGTATTGATATAAGTCCGCAAGCTTCTTGAATTAAAAGAATATCTGGTTTCTGCGTTTCTCGGTAGATGAATTGTTGTAAGAGAGCCTTCTTCCTTCGAAGGCTCCTGCAATTTCATTGCCATAGTACTAGAGGTCGATTAGGGCCTGCCATATTACAGATTTGCCGAGCCGGAGGGCTCATCGACCTTGGACTGCGTGGATGTCTGTGCACGTGCGAATATTTGCGCGTTGGCTACTAGCTGTTGAACGATGGCATCAGTGTGTGCAATTTCTTGTTTTAGATATCGCATTTCAGCCTGTATCGGTGCGAATCACTGCAACCTCATTCGCGAGGCTGTCTACTTTAGCCGTTAAAACCTTGACCGCTCGTTCAAGGTGCTGCATGCTTGTTTGTTCCGGCATGTGCGATTGTGTTGTGGATGGTGTCATAATGCGCTGAAGAGCTTGAGAGTGTGAGTAATGAAGAATTGGAGTCCGCAAAATAGAACCTGTTGACTGTGAAGTGTTAGGTGAGGGTTGTGAGGAATAAGTAGGTAGGTTTGGACGGACTGGCTCACCATTATCAGAAGCTAGCTGGCTCTTGTCATTTCTGGTATGTTTCAGCTCCGGAGTGGTAGATCGCTTGGCGGCCTTAGACGGTGGGCTTCCATTTGGAGATTTTTTTCTGATGGTTTGGTTGTCACTGCGACTTGGGCTGCGGTTGCGGCTGCGACTCCGGCTATGACTCGTCTGGCGAAGCACGGCAAACCGGTTGGAAGTAGCGAGGGAGGTGTCTGGGGTCTTGTGACTTATAGTGACTCTCGTGTCCCGTTGACGGGGACGGTGAGTCGCCGGTGGCAATTCAGGGAATCTGTCGCGGTGGCAATTCAGTTTCGTATCTGTCGGCGGCGGTGCTTGGATGCCCGCGAACGCGCCGCGCGGTCCGCTTCTTGTCTTGCGGGGCAGTTTTTCGAAGTCGGCGAATGTTCACCGCCGCAATTACGGCAGTAGGGAAAGCACTCATGGGGGGGATGTTCTTTGCGCACTGGGAAATGTTCTGCTGCATTGATGGCACATGCCATACGTCGAACGATTTGGGCATACATCGGTGGCGTGACCAATCGTGAAGCAGTGCGAGCACAGCGAACTTCTGTATCGAAAGGGGTAGAGGCGCTGGACAACGCGATTAATAAGGGGAAATCTGGGTAAAAGTGGGCCTTCCACCGTCACCAGCACGGTGTTGGACGACCCTATTTGGCGAATTGTCAGGAGTTTCGCTTGTTCTACTTCCACAATACTCTGCAGCTCTCCGTCCGAGACCGAGGTGGGTATTCCATGCATGACGCCGCGCGCGTTCATAGGATCGGCGGCCAGGTAGGTGTTTGTCTCGTGAGCTGCATCGTTGATAGTGATGCTTTTTAGTTCCGCGAGCTTGTTGGCAGCAGATCGACGATAGGTGTCAACAGCCACCAGGTTTTGTGTGGTGCGGATTTTGAAGTATGTGTCGCTGCGTTCCACTGTGTTGAGTCCTATGCAAGCGGATAGCTTTTCCGAGGGTACCGACATCGACTGCGGCAACTTTCAGGCATGCCGTGAATTTTACAATCACAGTGGTGCCTTGTTGCTGGCGTGGCGTTGTCCCTACGGTGCGCCAGTGGCCGAATGTCGTAGCGGACGCCGCTGCTTGCTCAATTTCCATGCTTCAGAAGCCCGCGAACGCGCGTGGCGTCGGTGGTGTCGAGGTGGCGTCCAGCCAAGGGCTAGGCTTAGTGGCCGGCGGCCGGCTAAGCCGGCCAAGTTCTTCCATTAATTGTGCAGAAAGATGAAAAGTTCGTCTCACCGGAAGGTGCTTACCTTCAGACGTCTTCTTAGCACAAGTTTCGAGTCCTATCGAAGAAGGTTCCGTTGATAGAATGAAAACTTCGAGGAGCAGATGTGGATCCGTACTGAATCGGCTACCGCCCTCCGCATCTCTCAACCACAGAGAGCATAAGGATAACCCAGACAGGCAGAAAAGCGCAGTTTGCCGTAGGTTGAAGTAGACAGGAAATGGGAAGTATATGGGGAAAACAATCTATTGCTCGAATTCTCTGGTTCAAGCAAATATAAAAGGTGAACGTGAACGTTGGTTGTCGGAAAACCGTAAAAAAACGAAGGCCGCACCTAGAATATCTTGGAACCACATAAACCTATTAGGCAGGAAGTCTGGAACGCTAAACGACTTTCCCCAGACGAAGATGGAGACGAAGATGTGGCATTAAATTACATACGAAAAATAACAGCCGAACCATATGAATGCAATGACGAGGTGGTTTAGAGAAAAAGAACAGCATGAACGAGAACCAGACCAAGAAGGATTTGGTATGGTATGGTACAACTTTATTGAGGTCCTGCAGAAAAGGAGTTGCTTATGACAAATTTGAACTGGAAGAAAGCCGAAGAGAAAATTTATAAGCGCATAGCCACAGGTATTGATGAGGTTCCCGTTAAGCTAATTAGCGAGCTAGGACCAAAGCAAAGGAAAGTCTGTCCAAAACTGGAGAAATAAAGCTCACAAGATAGGTGAATGCAAGACAGTTGGCGACAAAGCAGAATTAATTTACTTTATGAAAGTAAGTGGGCGTGACGGCAGCGCACTGGAAACGATGTTTTTCAAATTGCTTTTTTTGTTGTATAGGTATGCCTATATAGCTGTAGAACTGCCTCTCGTTCTTTCCGGTGATACCAGAAACAAGGAACAAACACATGGTGACTGGATGAAAGCCAGCAGTCATCCTGCCGACTGTCGAGGACACATCGCATGACCAGGCACCTGGGACGGCGGAAAACGAGGTCCAACAAGCCTTTATAAGGAGCAGATCGTCGCCGATCAACTTCAGTGGGCTTCGCAGCAGCACATCAGAGACGATGTTGCCCAACCCGTTCTGCTTTGTTGTCCAGGTCTCTGCCGACCTGGTAAAAGTGCAACCGCCAATTTTCTACGCCTCGCCTGAACGGCCTGTCGTTCTCGCCGTTGATACCAGCAACAAGTTATAAGCACATGGCGACTGGATGAAAGCAAGCAAAGTCATCCTGTCTACTATCAAGATTCCTGCGCATGCCCCAACATCTGGAACGGGGAACACGTAGTCCAACAAGCCCTTATAGGGGCACCTCGCCACAGGTCACCTTCAGTGGGCTTGGCAGCAGCACATCGGTAATGATGTTGCCCAACCCGTTCTGCTTTGTTGTCCAGGTCTTTACCGACCTGATCCGAGCCCAACCACCACTTTTCTGCACCTTGCTTAAGCTGCCTCTCGTTCTTGGCGGTAGTACCAACAACAAGGAAAAAACACATGGTGACTAGGTGAAATACAGTAAGGTCATCCTGCCCACTATCAAGAATACTTTGCATGACCAGTCACCTGGGACGGCGGAAAACGAGGTCCAACAAGCCTTTATAAGGAGCACATCGTCGCTGATCACCTTTAGTGGGCTTGGAATCAGCTCATCGGAAACAATCTTGCCCAACCCGTCCTGCATTTTTATCGAGGTCATTGGCCACCTGATAAAAGTGCAACCGCCAGTTTTCTGCACCTTGCCTAAATGGGCTCTCGCTCTTGCCGGTGACATCAGCAACAAAGAACAAATACATGGCGACTGGATGAAAGCCAGCAAAGTCATTTTGCCAGCTACCAAGAATCCTTTGTATGGCCAGACACCTGGGACGGCGGAAAACGCGGTCCAACAAGCCTCTACAAGGAGCACATCGTCGCCGATAACCTTCAGTGGGCTTGGCACCAGCACATCGTAGACGATGTTGCCCAACCCGTTCCGCTTTGTTGTCCAGGTCTTAGCCGACCTGACAAGTGCAACGACCAGTTTTCTGTGCCTCGCCTGAATCGCCTGTCGTTCTCGCCGTTGATACCAGCAACGAGTTATCAGCACATGGCGACTGAATGAGAGCCATCAAAGTCATCCTGCCGACTATGAAGATTGCTGCACATACCCGAACATCTTGATCGGGGGAACACATGGTCCAAGAAGCCTTTATAAGGGGCACCTTATCCCCGATAACATTCAGTGGGCTTGGTAGCAGCACATCGGAAACGATGTTGCCCAACGCGTTCCGCTTTGTCTTCCAGGTCTTTCCTGACCTTATACAAGTTCAACTGCCAGTTTTTTTGCGTCTTTCCTGAACTGTCTGTCGTTCTCGCCGTTGATGCCAGTGACGAGCTAGAAGCAACTGGCGACTGGATGAAAGCCAGAAAAGTCATCCTGTCCACTATCGAGATTGCTGCGCATGCCCCGACATCTGGAACGGGGGAACACGTGGCGCAACAAGCCTTTACAAGGATCACCTCGTCGTCCATCAGCTTCAGTGGGCTTGGTAGCAATGCATCGGAAACGATATTGCACAAGCATTTCTGCTTTTTGGTCCGGGTCTTTGTCGACCTGACACAAGTGCAACCGCCAGCTTTCTGCGCTTTGCCTGAACTGCCTGTCGTTCTCGCCGTTAATACCAACAACGAGCTACGAGCACACGGTGACTCGATGAAATCCAGCAAAATCATCCTGTCGTCTATCAAGATTGCTGCGCCTACCCGAACATCTTGAACGGGGGAATGCGTGGCATAACAAGCCTTTATAAGGAGCACCTCATTGCCGATCACCTTCAGTGGGCTTGGTGGCAGCGCATCGGAAACGATGTTGCCCAACCCACTCTGCTTTATTTTGAAGGTCTTTGCCAACGTGATAAAAGTGCAACCGTCAGTTTTCAGCGTCTTGCCTGAACTGCCTGTCGTTCTCGCCCTTGATGCCAGCGACGTGCTTTTATCAGCTAGCCACTGGATGAAAGCCAGAAAAGTCATCCTTTCCACTATCAAGATTGCTGCGCATGCCCCGACATCTGGAACGGGGGAACACGTGGTCCAACAAGACTTTATAACGAGCACCTCATCGCCGATCGCCTTCAGTGGGCTTGGCAGCAGCACATCGCAACCGATGTTGCCTAAGCCGTTCCGCTTTGATTTCCAGGTTATTGCCGACCTGATACAAGTGCAACCGCCAGTTTTCGGCGCCATACCTGAATCTTCTGTCATTCTTGCCGTTGCTACCCGCAACGAGTTATCAGCGCATGGCGACTGAATGAGAGCCATCAAAGTCATCCTGCCGACTATGAAGATTGCTGCAGATACCCGAACATCTTGATCGGGGGAACACATGGTCCAAGAAGCCTTTATAAGGAGCACCTTATCCCCGATAACATTCAGTGGGCTTGGTAGCAGCACATCGGAAACGATGTTGCCCAACGCGTTGCGCTTTGTCTTCCAGGTCTTTCCCGACCTGATACAAGTTCAACCGCCAGTTTTTTGCGTCTTGCCTGAACTGTCTGTCGTTCTCGCCGTTGATGCCAGTGACGAGCTAGAAGCAACTGGCGACTGGATGAAAGCCAGAAAAGTCATCCTGTCCACTATCGAGATTTCTGCGCACGCCCGGACATCTGGAACGAGGGAAGACTTGGCCCAACGAGCCCTTACAAGCAGCACCTCGTCGCCAATCACCTTCAGTGGGCTTGGTGGCAGCGCATCGGAAGCGATGTTGCCCAACCGGTTCTCCTTTGTTCTGCAGGTCTTTATCGATCTGATACAAGTGCAACCGCCAGTTTTCTGCGCTTGGCCTGAACTGCCTGTCGTTTTCACCGTTGATACCAGCAACGAGCTATAAGCGCATGGCGACTGGATGAAAATCAGCAAAGTCATCCTGTCGACTATCAAGATTGCGGCGCCTACCCGAACATTTTGAAGGGGGAATGCGTGGTCCAACAAGCCTTTATAAGGAGCACCTCGTCGTCGATCACCTTCAGTGGGCTTGACAGCAGCACATCGGAACCAATGTTGCCCAACCAGTTCCGCTTTGTTTTCCAGGTCATTCGAGGCCTGATAAAAGTACAACCGCCAGTTTTCGGCGCCTTGCCTTAACCGCCTGTCGTTCCCGCCGTTGATATACCCACAAGCTATAAGCACATGGCGACTGGGTGAAAGCCAATAAAGTCATCCTGTCCACTATCAAGATTGCTGCGCATGCCCCGACATATGGAATGAGGGACCACGTGCTCCAACAAGTCTTTATAAGAGCACCTCATGGCCGATCATCTTCAGTGGGTTTGGCAGCAGCACATCGGAAACCATGTTGCCCAACCCGTTCCGCTTTGTTGTCCAGGTCTTTCCCGACGTGATACAAGTGCAACCGCCATTTTTCGGCACCTTGCCTGAACTGCCTGTCGTTCTCGCCGTTGGTACAAGCAACGAGCTATAAGCACCTGGCTACTGGTTGAAAGCCACAAAAGTCATCGTGTCCATTATCAAGATTGCTGAGCATGGCCGGACATTTGAAACGGGGAACAGGTGGTCCAACAAACGTTCATAAGGCGAACCTCGTCGCCTATCAGCTTGAGTGGGCTTGGTAACAGCGCAGCGGAAACGATGTTGCCCAACCCGTTCTGCTTTTTTGTCTGGGTCATTGTCGACCTGATGCAAGTTCAACCACCAGTTTGCTGCGCCTTGCCTGAACTGTCTGTCGTTCTCGCCGTTGATACCAGCAACGAGCTTTAAGCTTTTGACGACAGCATGAAAGCCAGGAAAGACATCCTGTCGACTATAAAGATGGCTGCGCATGCACCGACGCTTGGAACGTGGGAACATGTGGACCAACAAGACTGCATAAAGAGTACGGGGTCGCCGATCAGCTTCAGTGAGCTGGTCAGCAGCACATCGGAAACGGTGTTCACCAATCCGTTCGGCTTTGTTGCCTACATTTGTGCACACATACCCACTAAATGCTTTCACAGCTATAACCGCTGTTTGGATCTGCTTCCCAGCGCATTGCTCATTGAGAACCTTCTATATGATTATATCTACAAGACGCCGAAAACAAAACACAGCCACATGAGAGGACAACGGGACAGAGCGCCTCGCTGGCGCTCTGTCCCGTTGTACGCTCATGTGTGCTTGGGATATACACGGGGGTTCTTGGGCCCAGGGCTCAACAGACAGCGAGAAAGGCATGGAGAACTGACATTGTCTATATCCATTTTATGCCATGATGCGCAGAGCACTTATGTGTACACAAAACGCAAGAATGCATACATCACTTAAACAAGTCGAGAGTACTCTTCGCGGGTCTATTCTAGTCGTCCGTGTTTACACGCCAAAGTTCGCTGTCATAAAGTGTCCGCTCTCACCCGACGGGCGACTAACGCACGCGCAGAATCACGGCGGTGTACTCAGGGTACTCCAAGTGCCAGCAGACGACGCTCACCACTCTGGGCTCGAGGAGCGTGACAGGCCCATTGGCGGCGAGCACTGCTGGTTGCTGCCAGCGCAACACGGCCAGAAGCACTGCTGGCGACCACACGAACTGTAGCACGGTTCGGTTTCCGCGGCGGCCCTCAGGAGGGACCACAGGCACGACTAACAGTGCGGACCGTTAGCCGCCGGAGTTGTTCCCTGATCTCCGTGAACCTGGGACGGTTGTCCGAGCAGACCGTTAGCCGCTCGTGCTTGGGCTACCCGACTGGTGGACCGGTAGCCGTCTCAATCGCTGCTGGAACAGGTCCCACCATGTTGTCGCCGTCCGGTAATCGAGCCATCCACATCTGATCCCCAGCTCGAGCACTGCCCGCGTGCCGCCCGCCCCGCCACAGCGCGCACTCTTCCTTTTCTTCCTCGTCCTCTCGTCCCGCCAAATGCCCCACTCGTCACAATGGTATGTGTTGTTTTTGGCGCTCTAAACATAGTTATAATGAATCAATATCAACTTTCAAGAAGTTCTCTTTTATTTGATGTATTGAATTTATTTGAATATTTTAGTGTGCGGTGATTTTGAATTTAATCCAGGTCCAGCACATGAAGAAATGTTACCTCAGCTTGTTTTTGGCCAAACTAATGTGACTGCCTCAACTAACAATTTACTTAGACAGCAGAGGGCGCTCGAGGATAAAATTGGCGGTTTAACTGAGCGCATTACCAGCGTGGAAGCCAAGATGTAATACCTTCCAACATTAAATAAAGAGCTCAGTGATCTAAAAACAACTGCAACTCAACTTGAAAAAATAAGCAAGTCGCACATGGTCAAAAAGATTGATAGCCAGATAAATAACTTGCTTTTCTGCGGTTTATAGAAGAAAGACACTCAAACACTTGTTGGTCTTCAGAACATGGTAAAGAAAAAATCTTTCAGGAAAAATTTAACGCCGAAATTTATAGTGTGGAAAGGTGTCACATACTGGGAAAGAACAAAGGACCGAGCCAGCCTGTAAATATGTAACTACAGAGATAGAGTTACGATGCTACAGGCGCGCTCAATGCTGAGAGGAACCGATTTTGCTGTAACAGAAGACCTTTCCATCCGAATTCGCGAGAATAGAAAAAAGCTGTGGAACAGCTGTTTAGTGGAGAAGGCTAACGGCGCTGAAGTCAAACTTTATTCGACAAACTATATGTTGATGGTGTTGTTTTCGGGTGGGACGAACAAAAGGATAAGAGCTGTCATGTTACTAGAAAGTAAAAAAATGATCGAGTACAGTTAGAAAGCGAATGTTCACACTGTTAAATGTCAACTGTCCAAGTATTGTCAAAAACGCTACACAACCCGAGGGTTTGCTTCTTTCTCATGACATGGAAATAGCTGCACTTACCGAAACTTGGCTAAGTTGCACCGCATTTGATAGTGAATTTGCTCCAGAAGACTACCGGGTGTTTCGAAAAGACCAAGACGGAAGGGGCGGAGGAGTAGCCGTACTGTTGAAATCTTCATTGCGTGTCTTCAAAATGCCTGATATGGATGGTGTGGAGGGGTTATTTTGCAGATTCGGTAAAAATAATTGGCTATATTCTAGGAGTAGTTTACAGGCCTCCTAACTCCACACTTGAAGTCCTAGTTAACCTGCAAAAATATTTACAGCGTCATGTGAAACCGAATGATAGGCTAATTTTGACTGGCGATTTTAATCTACCCAACACAAATTGGACTACCTTCTTGTATTCCACTAACACCATTGAACAAACTATGCTTGATATTTTCTTTGAATCGGACCTGTTGCAACTAGTTAAGGACTTTACTAAATTCGTAATGGCTCAGGTTCAATTCTTGATTTTTTAAATGGTACTTTTAAATAAATATTGCATTGCAATGTAACGACTTGGAGTTCTCATCACAAAGCTGTCGTAATGACCTTGAATAATGCAAACATGAACCGCGAAAATACTGTTATTGTCTTTCCTAACTTCGTCTGCGCTCACGATGAATCAATTATTGATATGCTAGACCTTCATTATGACACCTTCAAAACTTTTAATTGCGCCGTCAATGACCTCTGGCTGTCTTTCAAACGCATTGTTTTTGAGTGCATTGTTCCAAAAATTGCCAAAAAGGCTCCAACATGTAACCTGTGGATAACACGAGAGACGCTATGCTCGCAGCGCAAACTATAAAGAATTAAAAAAAAAGGGTTAAGAGTAGGAAGCTGTTCTCAGACAAACATTGATGAGCAATCAGAAAAATTAAAGCAGCAGATTGTCGGGGACAAGGAGACGTAGTGCATTACGCAGTTGTCCTCCTTCATTAAGATATCCCCAGAAAAATTCTGGAGCCAAATAACGCCAAGACTGGAATCAAACGATATATTTACAGTAAACGGCAGGAGTGAACGTGATGATGCTTTGGTGTCCACGGCTTTTGATGATTGCTTCAAATCGGTATTTCCACAAAACGATGGCTTTTTTCCTAACTAAACCACGAATTTACCTTCCATTTCTCGTGTTATGATTTGATTACCGAGGTAGGTGTTCTCAATTAATTGTTGAAAGAGGATGTTAAAAATATCCTGGGTCAGATGACATTCCCAATGCTTTCCTGAAGCGTTATTGAGAGTGGTGTTCCAATTAATTATGCATGTTGTTCGGCAGTTCATTGAGTGATGGCTCATTACAGGATGACCGGACGACCGCCAGAACCAAGCCAATCGATAAAACTGGAGACAGAACACCTATTCAGAATTACCGTGCGGCATCATTAATCTCGACAGCATGCAAAATTCTAGAACATATTATTCATTAACATATGGCTGATTTTCTTGAGCAAGATAACTTTCTAAACAATGCAGAGCACGATTTTAGACGAGGATACTCTGGTAATGCTCAGCTAGTGCAAAATGTACATTGCTTTGGAGAAGCAATACACGAAGGAAAACAGACAGACAAAGGTTTGCACAATAAACTTCTTCATTAACTAGGAAATGTAATAAAAATGTCAAACTACTCGCCGGTATTTGAGATAACCCCAAAAACTGTCGTCAGTTTATGGTAATAAATAATTGTTCTTCCTCTACAGTTTCTGTTGATTCTGGCGTTCCCCTGGGATCCGTCCTTGGGCCGCTTCTCCTTGATTTTTGTCAGTCGCATTGTCTCCAACACCTCGGTTTCTATCAGGTTGTACACCGACGATTGTGTTTTGTATTAAAACATTAATACTACTGAAGTTCAAGCCAGGTTAAATAACGATTTTTCAAAAGTAATACGTTGATGTGACAAACGGCAAACGTGTGTTAATTACGATAAAACAGTGTTCATGCGCATAACACAGAAACGGAAACCTCTGCTATTTAATTATACTGCTCATAATAACTATATTTCTGAAGTAAAACGCTGTAGCTACCTAATGCTTAGGTAGTTAAGAGCCAGCTAGGTTGTTAACAGCATGCCGCCCATGCCAGGCTCTCTCAACTAACCTGAGTAGCGCTTCCAATAGTTCACTGACCATGCGAATCCTGTGCGAGCTTATTTTTATCTAGGGAAAAAAGATGTATAATATTCACAGCATCAAGTGGTCTCAAGTCGATCATCCTTGTTTGCTGCCATGGCTGAGAGAGGGGGCATGCCTGTCAGGGTTATGCTTCATTTTTGTGCTCTTTGGTAAGGTGTTGTACATTGTTTAAATGTTGAATTAGGCATGCATAGTTAGTAAAGGGGCAACAAATTGGCCACCCAGGCTGGCAAGAAAGAATGTAATTATTGCATTTTACTCCAAATAGGTTGTCTCATCAGCAATATGTTATTTGGTTCCATATAAATATTGTTATGCAGGAAGACGCAGACGAAAAGCTATATACAAGTATATTTACAAGGAAATACGCCGCACTTGGCCAAGAGGCAACAGCCCACGCTAGCCTCTAATCCGCGTCGTCGTCTTCACACTGCTCGCCTGTTCGTCATCGCAAATACTGTTCCGTAGCACTACCCCCGGCGGCAAAAGCACCACCCCGGAGCGACTAAAAGCCGGACTCGGACGCAGTGTAGGAGGCCTTAAGCCTACTGACGTGCAAGATAATCACTAGATGCCAGAGAAGACGACGAGGTTAAACTGACAGGAGCAATTTCGTACGGCATAGGCGTCACCTGGCGCAGCAAGCGATAGGGCCCTGGCGCCCTATAACGTAAAACTATTCCAATATGTTTCTATTCAAATTTTCTGACGTCAAATTTGCGTAACCGCTGACGCAAGCATCGGGTGGTCACCCGTAGGTTTGTCTAAGCAGACCAATCAAACGCTCTCCTCGTTCATAGGAGGTTACTCTTGTTTGCTTGAAAAACGAATAACATTGCCTACACTGAGCGGCTTGTCTTATCTAATTGGCTGACAAGAGGCGAGGAGCACGCTGAAGTGGAGAGGGATTCGATGGGGCCGAGCCACTGCACTGAATATCGATAACTGGATGAAGAGGGTGGTGCCGGCGTCTGCGATTGGTCCGCTTTCCCTTACTTAGCTGGCGGTGGCTGGTCGACAATCGCGGCGGAATGCAACGGAAGCTTAAGAATG
Source organism: Dermacentor variabilis (assembly GCF_050947875.1). Classification (NCBI taxonomy): domain Eukaryota; kingdom Metazoa; phylum Arthropoda; class Arachnida; order Ixodida; family Ixodidae; genus Dermacentor; species Dermacentor variabilis. The sequence continues at coordinate 4,120,823 of NW_027460280.1, forward strand.
ACACTAAAACGGATCCTCACCAAAGAAGAGTTGGCAGAACGTGGTCGTAAACGTTTCGAAAGTGCTCGAAAACGTTACACGGCTACGCAAAATGTTTCATTATACGCAAATAAACCCATGCTCTCCGATAGGTGCGAGTAGCTAGTACATCAGCGATCGGCAGCAGCCATCTTTTATTCCTTTCGAAACGGGGCAGCCAGCGGTTATTCAGAAGAAAATTTAGTTTTGTTCGGAATATTAATGTATCTTTGACGCGTACACGTCACTCTGACGCGGTGAGTTTTCGCAGTTTTGTCACGTCTCGTGACAGGCAGGTGAAGTGGGTGCTGCCCGAAAACTTTTGACCAATAGCCGAGGGCTAGTGCCGAAAAGGCGTCGAATCAGAAATAACAATATTTCTTTTGTTCGGTCAAATCATGCACAATCAGTGTGTACCCATCATATCAGATGGGGAGCTCTCGCGGTTTTCGTGACGTCGCGTGACCTACAGTTGAAGTGGGGGTGGCCCAAAAAAGTTTTTGACCAATCGCGGAAGGCTGATTGCAGAAGTGGAATAGAAATGTTTGGAATAGTTTTACGTTATTGCGCCCCTGTTTATCGCGAAAGGGGCTTCTCTGAAAGTCCGACGTGACGAGAGGGCGACCACAGGAGCACGAGCGCACGAGGCAAAACTGTACACCACAGTGGCGGGCGTTGTGCTGACGCTGCTGAGTGGTTTGCGAGGCCGTCAGTCGAGCACAGACAAGCTGGCGTGCATGGTCGGCGAGGGCGATGGCGTCGCGCACATACTCGCTTGTTGAGATCGCAGTAGGAGGAAGTGCCGTGTCAAGGGGCAAGGTCGGTTCGCGACCGTACAGTAGATGAAATTGAGAAAATCCGGCGGTGTCGTGCCGGGAAGAATTATACGCAAATATGACGTAAGGAAGGGCAATGTCCCAGTCGTGGTGGGCCTTAGAAACGTACTTGGACAGCATATCGGTAAGAGTACGGTTTAACGGCTGTCAGGCCATTGGTTTGAGGATGGTATGAGGTAATAACCTTGTGTTGAATGGAGCAGGAACGCACAATGTCGACGATAACTTTCTAGAGGAAGTTACCACCATGTACAGTAAGCAGCTGTGGTGGGGCGCCATGAACCAAGATAATGTCCCGCAAGAGAAAGTCCGCGATGTCAGTGGCGCGACTGGTAGCGAGAGCTCGCGTGATAGCGTAACGGGCGTCGTAATCAGCTGCGACGGCTACCCATTTGTTCCCAGATGATGACGTGGGAAAGGGACCGAGGAGGTCTAATCCAACACAAAAGAACGGTTCCACAGGGACGGTGATCGGCTGGAGATGACCGTCAGGTAGCACCTGAAGTGTTTTCCGACGCTGACAGGGATCAAAGGCAGCAACATAGCCTCAGGGGCGGCGGACGCGGTCGTACGTGCGGGTTACCCCAACAGGTACTGCAGTGGGTGCATCATGCATCTGAAAGAGCACAGTCTGTCGTAGATGTTTTGGCACGACAAGAAGAAGATCAAATCCGTCACGGAGGAAGTTCCTTCGATACTGAATGCCGCCTTGGATGACATATCGGCGAGCGCATGCGTCGCTAGTTGTAGAGCGCAGACGCTCCATGAGTGCTCGCAGCGATAGGTCTCGGTACTGCTCATCGGCGATGTTAGCGAAGGCAGACACAGAGAAAATGCCGTTGGCGGTACTACTGTCGGTGTCGTCAGGCTCGTCTACCGGGTAGCGAGACAGGCAGCGAGCGTCCTTGTGTAGTCGGCCAGATTTGTAGGTGACAGAATGCGAATATTCTTGGAGGCGTGAGGCCCAGCGACCAAGTCTTCCTGTTGGATCTTTCAGTGAGCATAACCAGGAAAGCGCGTGATAGTCTGTGACAACGGAAAATGGTCGGCCATATAAGCATGGGCGGAACTTTGGAACCGCTCATACTAGGACCAGACACTTATGCTCAGTGATGGAATAGTTGCGCTCCGAGGGTGAGAGGAGCCTGCTGTCGTAAGCGATAACACGGTTGTTGCCGCGCTGGCGTTGTGCCAGTACTGCGCCAATTCCGTGACCGCTGGCATCAGTACGGACTTCGGTAGGCTCAGAAGGATCGAAACGGGCCAAAAGGGGAGGCGTTGTGAGAAGGTCGATTAGATGCGAGAATGCAGAGGCCTCGTTATCGCCCAATTGGAAAGTGGCGTCTTTTTCAAAAGCTCGGTTAGTGGTCGTGCTATGCCCGCGAAATTTTTCACGAAACGGCGGAAGTAGGAACAAAGGCCGGTGAAGCTGCGCACATCCTTGACACACTTCGGAACAGGGAAGTGCGTAACAGCATGGATCTTGCCTGGGTCCGGTTGCACTCCGTTCGCGTCAACGAGATATCCAAGGATGGTAATCTGGCGACGGCCGAATCGGCACGTCGATGCGTTGAGTTGCAGACCGGCTCGACGAAAAACGTCCACGACTGTTGAGAGGCGCTCGAGGTGTGTAGCGAACGTTGGGAATACTATATAACCTCGTCCAAGTAGCACATGAACGTGGACCATTTGAAACCGTGGAGAAGGGAGTCAATCATGCGCTCAAAAGTGGCAGGAGAGTTACGTAGACCGAACGGTGTCACTTTGAATTGATAAAGACCGTCGGGTGTTACGAAAGCAGTCTTCTCGCGGTTGACATCATCCACGGCAATCAGTGAGTAGCCGTAGCCAAGGTCAATAGAGGAGAAATAGCGAACACCGTGGAGGCAGTCAAGGGCGTCATCAGTCCGAGGTAGGGGATACATGTCGTTTTTGGTAACCATGGTAAAGTGCCGGTAATCCACGCAAAAGGGCCATGAGCCATCCCTTTTTTTTACCAGTACAACAGGTGACGCCCATGGACTACATGACTACAATAATGTTCATGGCAAGCATTTTGCGAACTTCTGCGTGAATAACTTGACGCTCAGCCGGTGACACTCGATACGGGCGGCGATGAATAGGAGGGGCATCCCCGGTATTAATGCGATGCTTAACAGCTGTAGTTTGGGTCAAAGGACGATCATTAAAGTAAAAAATATCGTGGTAGTAAAACAGAACGTGGTAGAGCTTACGAGCGTGCTCGCACGGCATGTCGGGTGCAATCATTTTCTGTAAGTCGGCGATGGTACAAGTTGCCGACTGTGATTGTAGAGGAGGATCGGCTGATTTGTCGTCTACTGCAATAGATGCTACTGAGTGATCCTCGAATGAACAAAGCTGGGCCAGGGACATCCAGCGTGGCAGCGCTTGTGTCGTCAAGCCAAAATTGACCACTGGCAGGCAGGCGTAAATCGCCGTAATAGATAAAACGGTATGAGGTACTGTGATCCCGTGTGTAAGTAGGACGTCTTGCATAGCAGCCGCGATGTAGTGACTGTCGGGCATTGGTGGGGATGACACTAAGTCAACGTAAGTCAGTGCCGAAGGTGGCAAGCGAAAGAAGTCGACGGAACTGAGGCGACTGGGATGTTCAGCGGGATCCAGAACAGGCACGGTCAAGGCGGAGGGTACTGGCGGAACAATGGATGAGAGCAGAATGTGCGGAGATGAAGTCTAAGCTGATGATGGTGTCGTGGGCACAGTGGACGATGACTGTGAATAGCACGATAGTGGAGCGATCGGCGAAGGAGGCGCGGGCGGCACACATACCAATTACGGGGGCTGTTCCGCCATCGGTGACATGAACAGCAGGCGTCGTGTCGGACAGGATTATTTTCTTCAGGCGTTTACAAAGGTCAGCGCTCATTACCGACAAATGCGCCCCAGCGTCTATAAAAGCAGTTACAGAAACACCGTCGACTTGGGCGTCAAGAAGATTCAGATGAGCGGGCAACGTCAGTAGATGATTTGGCGGCGTAGGCAGCTATGCAGCGTCACCTCCAGGCGCTGCATCGTCTAGCTTTCCAGCTGGGAGCGGCGTCCGAAGGGAGTCGGCGAATAGGAGCGACGGGCCTGGGGAGAGTGAGATTGTCGTCGTTGGAGCGAAGGCGAACGAGAATAAGGGCGGTCCGGCGCAGGAGAATCAGTGGCGGCATTATCGGGCCGTGCGGCATAGGGACGAGAAGGGCCGCCTGGGGGGTGAGAATAGGCAGTGTAAGTAGATCGGGTCGGGGAACTCCAGCAACTGCGACAGTGCCGAGAAATGTGCCCAATTCGATGGCAGTGAAAACAAATGGGCTTGTCGTCAGCAGTGCGCCGTTCAGACGGGTTGCGGAAACGTGGTGGGTACGAAGATGCGGGGCGGGGCGGAATCGAAGAAGCCGGGTGGGTATTAGGGCGATGGGCCAAGCAGATGGTGCGAAGACCCATGTTTTCGAACTCCTCGCGGAGAATTGCCTGGATCAGGGAAGCCGTGACTGCAGGTGCGTTGGACGAGCTGTGTTACAGGTAATAATGCAAAACACAGTTAGGCCGTTACCGTATGGTAAATAACGACATTAATTCCTCGTGCATCCTGCTTCACATAAGCAGTAGTAGATGAAATATCTTTACTTGGTAGTGTAACCTCTTTTATGTTCAGAAACAATAACCCAAGCAGTGCATTATCATGAATATGTCATCATCATCATCAGCCTGGTTGCGCCCACTGCAGGGCAAAGGTCTCTCCCATGCTTCTCCAACAACCCCGGTCTTGTACTAATTGTGGCCATGCCGTCCCTGCAAACTTCTTAATCTCATCCGCCCACCTAACTTTCTGCCGCCCCCTGCTACGCTTCCCTTCCCTTGGGATCCAGTCCGTAACCCTTCGTGACCATCGGTTATCTTCCCTCCTCATTACATGTCCTGCCCATGCCCATTTCTTTTTCTTGATTTCAACTAAGATGTCATTAACTCGCGTTTGTTCCCTCACCCAATCTGCTCTTTTCTTAACCCTTAACGTTACACCTATCATTCTTCTTTCCATAGCTCGTTGTGTCGTCCTCAATTTGAGTAGAACCCTTTTCGTAAGCCTCTAGGTTTCTGCCCCGTAGGTGAGTACTGGTAAGACACAGCTATTATATACTTTTCTCTTGAGGGATAATGGCAACCTGCTGTTCATGATTTGGGAATGCCTGCCAAACGCACCCCAGCCCATTCTTATTCTTCTGATTATTTCCGTCTCATGATCCGGATCCGCCGTCACTACCTGCCCTAAGTAGATGTATTCCCTTACGACTTCCAGTGCCTCGCTGCCTATTGTAAATTGCTGTTCTCTCCCGAGACTGTTAAGCATTACTTTAGTTTTCTGCATATTAATTTTTAGACCCACTCTTCTGCTTTGCCTCTCCAGGTCAGTGAGCATGCATTGCAATTGGTCCTCTGAGTTACTAAGGAAGGCAATATCATCAGCGAATCGCAAGTTACTAAGGTATTCTCCATTAACTTTTATCCCCAATTCTTCCCAATCCAGGTCTCTGAATACCTCCTGTAAACACGCTGTGAATAGCATTGGAGATATCGTATCTCCCTGCCTGACGCCTTTCTTTATTGGGATTTTGTTGCTTGCTTTATGGAGGACTACGGTGGCTGTGGAACCGCTATATATATCTTCCAGTATTTTTACATATGGCTCATCTACACCCTGATTCCGTAATGCCTCCATGACTGCTGAGGTTTCGACTGAATCAAACGCTTTCTCGTAATCAATGAAAGCTATATATAAGGGTTGGTTATATTCTGCTCATTTCTCTATCACTTGATTGATAGTGTGAATATGGTCTATTGTTGAGTAGCCTTTACGGAATCCTGCCTGGTCCTTTGGTTGACAGAAGTCTAAGGTGTTCCTGATTCTATTTGCAATTACCTTAGTAAATACTTTGTGGGCAACGGACAGTAAGCTGATCGGTCTATAATTTTTCAAGTCTTTGGCGTCCCCTTTCTTATGGATTAGGATTATGTTAGCGTTCTTCCAAGATTCCGGTACGCTCGAGGTCATGAGGCATTGCGTATACAGGGTGGCCAGTTTCTCTAGAACAATCTCTCCACCATCCTTCAACAAATCTGCTGTTACCTGATGCTCCCCAGCTGCCTTCCCGCTTTGCATATCTCCTAAGGCTTTCTTTACTTCTTCCGGCGTTACTTTCGGGATTTCGAATTCCTCTAGAGTACTTTCTCTTCCATTATCGCCGTGGGTGCCACTGCTACTGTATAAATCTCTATAGAACTCCTCAGCCACTTGAACTATCTCATCCATATTAGTAATGATATTGCCGGCTTTGTCTCTTAACGCATCATCTGATTCTTGCCAATTCCTAGTTTCTTCTTCACTGTTTTTAGGCTTCCTCCGTTCCTGAGAGCATGTTCAATTCTATCCATATTATACTTCCTTATGTCAGCTGTCTTACGCTTGTTGATTAACTTCGAAAGTTCTGCCAGTTCTATTCTAGCTGTAGGGTTAGATGCTTTCATACATTGGCGTTTCTTGATCAGATCTTTCGTCTCCTGCGATAGTTTGCTGGTATCCTGCCTAACGGAGTTACCACCGACTTCCATTGCACACTCCTTAATGATGCCCACAAGATTGTCGTTCATTGCTTCAACACTAAGGTCCTCTTCCCGAGTTAAAGCTGAATACCTGTTCTGTAGCTTGATCTGGAATTCCTCTATTTTCCCTCTTACCGCTAACTCATTGATCGGCTTCTTATGTACCAGTTTCCTCCGTTCCCTTCTCAGGTCTAGGCTAATTCGAGTTCTTACCATCCTGTGGTCACTGCAGCGCAGCTTGCCGAGCACGTCCACATCTTGTATGATGCCAGGGTTAGCGCAGAGTATGAAGTCTATTTCATTTCTAGTCTCGCCGTTCGGGCTCCTCCACGTCCACTTTCGGCTATCCCGCTTGCGGAAGAAGGTATTCATTATCCTCATATCATTCTGTTCCGCAAACTCTACTAATGCCATATGCCTATGCCATATTCCCCCACTGCCTTGTCTCCAGCCTGCTTCTTGCCTACCTTGGCATTAAAGTCGCCCATTAGTATAGTGTATTTAGTTTTCAGTCTACCCATCGCCGAATCCACGTCTTCATAGAAGCTTTCGACTTCCTGGTCATCATGGTTGGATGTAGGGGCGTAGACCTGTACAATCTTCATTTTGTACCTCTTATTAAGTTTCAGAACACAACCTGCCACTCTCTCGTTAATGCTATAGAATTCCTGTATGTTACTAGCTATATTCTTATTAACCAGGAATCCGACTCCTAGTTCTCTTCTCTCCGCTAAGCCCCGGTAGCACAGGACGTGCCCGCTATTTAGCACTGTATATGCTTCTTTTGGCCTCCTAACTTCACTGAGCCCTATTATATCCCATTTACTGCCCTCTAATTCCTCCAATAGCACTGCTAGACTCGCCTCACTAGATAAATTTCTAGCGTTAAACGTTGCCAGGTTCATATTCCAATGGCGGCCTGTCCGGAGCCAGTGATTCTTAGAACCCTCTGCTGCGTCGCAGGTCTGACCGCCGCCGTGGTCGGTTGCTTTGCAGCTGCTGGGGACTGAGGGCCGGGGTTTGATTGTTGTGTTCATAGGAGGTTGTGGCCAAGTACTGCACTAGGGTGGCCAATCCTGCTCTGGTGAGGGAGTGCGTTACCGGTTCTGGTCACCGGGATCAGGCCACACTCCAGGCCTGTTTGTGCAATTTTATCAACACGCGGATTTTTTTTTAATCCGGTGAAAAATTGCCGGCACCGGGATTCGAACCACGGACCTCTTGCACGCGAGGCGGGTGTTCTTACCTCTATGCCACCGCTGCAACGATATGTTAGCTGGCTTTTTATGACAGTTCTGTGAAAGCAGTGTGGTGCATGGGATTGAATTGGATCGAATAAAAAGCTTTTCCGCTTTCAGGGCGATTGGTGCAGTCGGGAGCAGAGCACCCGGTCATTATATCATCCCGATGGGACTGCGAGGACACTGCGATGAACCAACTGTTAAATGCGCTGCGCACATTGTGTTGTTGCTCCGCAGCTAACCCGCACGCGAACAGCGAACGCCAAAATCGGCCGGATTCGCTTTGAATTTGAGTGGCGATAACTTGTGTGAATCCAGTTCGCTGCAGCGGCGGCGTCGGGAAATACAAAAATTGGCCCGGGCATCTGCTTCTCCGCAATGCACGGTTGCTTGCCTACCACGTGATGACGTTCTGCCAATAGAGGCGCTGGCGGCGTGATAAAACAGACGCGCAACGCTGCTACCTTTAGTAGCATATACAGTAACTCTAGGGCAGACGGGCCAACTCCTGATCGATACGTCGGCTTTGAGCGAGGTCCAGGAGGCGGCACTCTTTTATAACGGCTTCCACCGTGGCCACGTTGCTGAAAAGAAGCAAGTTGAAGACGTCCTCGGCAATGCCTTTGAGGATGTTGGAAACCTTGTCTGACTCAGTCATGTCTGCGTCAACTTTGCGGCATAGAGCCAAAACGTCCTCAATGTACTTGACGTAGGGCTCTGTTGACGTCTACACACGGCCGGATAACGCCTTCTGCGCGGCAAGTTGGTGACCGTAGACATTGCCGAACAAGTCTCGGAGCTTTTGCTTGAGCGAATGCCAACTGGTCAGCTCATCTTCGTGCGTCCGAAACCAAACTCGAGGTGTGCCACCGAGGTAAAAGACTACGTTGACGGGCATGATAGTAGGGCCCCACCGGTTATTGCGGCTGACGTGTTCGTACAGGTTAATCCAGTCCTCGACGTCTTTCCCATCTTTGCCCGAGAATACGCCAGGATCACGAGGAGCGGGGAGAGTGTTGTGGCAGAACGTGTCGGAGGCGGCTGAGTCGAGTTGTCATCGCCGGGAGCCATGAAGGAAGGCTCGACTTACCGTCCACTGCGAAGCTCCGTGACGAGGTACAGGGAACGTCCACCTCCACCAGACATATTACGTAGGAAGCCGCAGACGAAAAGCTTTATACAAGTATATTTACAAGGCAATACGCCGCACTTGGCCAAGACGCAACAGCCCGCGCTAGCCGCTAATCGTCGTCGTCGTCTTCACACAGCTCGCCTCTTCGTCATCGCAAATATTGTTCCGTAGCAATATTCTCCTTGAAAACGCCTGATGAGTATATATCTGCGTATATTATAAGGGGACCATTATACCTAAATATTGCGTTTATGCCAGTAATAACGAATTGTACACGCACAATGCTTAACCGTTCTTGCTGCATCAAGTTTAACGCTTATGCACGACAATCTTAGATAAGGTAAAAACGTTCATCCATCTTTTAATTTTCTGCTTTATTTCCTGTTTTATTTTGTTTTTAAAGTTTACAGCAGCAGGCAGTAAATTTCTAAAAGGCATGTTTTATGCCACACTTCGTCTTCTGTGCAGGGAAAGCACGGGGAAGGCGGGAGATGGAAATTCAAGACGATGAGCAAAACAAAAACAAGGTAAAAGCGGGAGCCAACGTTGCGACAAGTGGATTCTCTTTTGCAAGGCTAGCTTTCCTCGGCACAGTATATATATGTAGTTAACGTTCTTCTAAATGCGAGATTGGTTAATGCTGGTGGGCGAGGCAATGACTGAGGACGTGTTAGCGGCGAGGGTGCAGAATTGCAAAAAAGGTGTGCTATTCAACGTCGGTGGAGGAATTGGAGGGAGCGCCGCGTGCCAGCCGGTGGACGTTTGACTATTGGGGGCGAGCTCCACCACTGGAAAAGCTGTCGCCACCGTCGGCGTGACGTGGCATGAGGGATCACGTAGACACAGCGGCCTCGTTCGCTGCTTTAAAAGCGCCGAAACGAACTGAAAACGAATGTTTAAAGTCCCACCTGCGCTGTGGTTCTGATTAAGTGGTGAGGTTTTCCCGATTTGAGTATCTGCACAGCATTTGAATGTACTATAATAGGCAGTGGCTGCTTTTTGAGGCGTGCAGCACGGTAGGCTACTGCTCGGTGCGGCAGTGCCGGACGTACGTGAATGTCAGCCTTATTCAAACGTAGCCGCAGGACAAGAAGCTGCGTGAAGCTTGGCTCGCGAAACTTACAACCGGAAACAGCCGTCGGCTAGAACTCGGGCATGCAGCAAGCACAGACGCGCAGAAGATTTCTGCTACGGCGTCGGGACTGTGATGTTCGGTGAGTAGCAGAAAACGGGCTTTAGGCGCTCGCCCGCTGCCCGGCTATTGTCATGACGCTTTATTTGGTCTACGAACTTGTTGATGCTAGATTCTGGCAAGTTCACTGGAATGGAAAGGGAACGGTAAGAAGCACATTAGAAGAAGGCATGACACATGGTCATGTTTGTGTTATAAATTAATGTAATGGACTACGGAAAAGAAACAGCCGGAAATCGCACGCTGAGAAGACCGATAAACATACCGTGCGACGCAACTTGAGAAATAATGCTGAAAAGACCAAGTATTTACATGAAAAAAAAAATTGAATCCTTGCAACGGCACATCACAGTCGCCGTGATTGGCGTTGAAGTCTCTATAACGAAATTATTTTTGAACAGCTCTGATAGCGTCCACGCAACAATGGTTGCTTGTGTACTGTCAAATGCTCATATTCTGCGGCCTAAAGCTCACGGCACGGTACGAAAACGCGCTCGCAGCGAAGGGAAAACATTGTGCACGGACATGCGTGCAGAGGCGCAGTCGGTCGCTGCGAATTCGTGCAATCACTGCGTTGACGCTTCATTCTGATATGCTCCATTCAGTTATTCAGACAGCCCATTATAGGAACATATTTCTGGTGTTGGGCTGCTGAGCACGAGGTCGCGGGATCGAATCCCGGCCACGGCGGCCGCATTTCCATGGGGGCGAAATGCGAAAACACCCGTGTGCTTAGATTTAGGTGCACGTTAAAGAACCCCAGGTGGTCAAAATTTCCGGAGTCCTCCACTACGGCGTGCCTCATAATCAGAAAGTGATTTTGGCACGTAAAACCCCAAATATTATTAGGAACATATTTCACATAGTTTACTCTCAGCGTTTGCCTACCTTTCACGCAAGAAGCCGGTTCGGGAGACTCCATCGTGGCGATTGCGGGCAGAGGTGCTGACTGTACATATTCGGTAAAGAGATAGCGTCTGTAGACGATTCTATGCTTTCAGTTTGCCCAAGATTATTAGTTTGACAGTCAAAAACTTCCCTCGTTTTGAGAGTACTTACAGAAATGTCCAGCAGGGCTGCCGCGTGGTGTTTTTATTGAGCGCCGTAAGCCAAACCTATGAGGAGCGCGCCGCGTGATCGCTCATACTACGCAAGGGAGGCGCTTCCGACAGATGGCGACTCCGTAAATCCTCGCCCTCATATTCGCCCCCTAATGCTGGTTCTAATATAAATAGCTTGGTGTATGGATAAACGAAGGCTATAAATATATGGAAAGACAGGAAAAAGCAATAGCAGTGAAGGGGAAGAGAAATGCAGCCATAATGGGGAAGCACAGAGTGCTATAGGGATACAATAGGTACGAGGTGCTCCGAGGGATGTGGAAAGGTGTAGTGGTTCCAGGACTTACTTTTGGAAATGCGGTTGTTTGCTTTAAACCAGGGGTACAATCAGGACTCGATGTGAACCAAAGGTCAGTGCGTCGCCTCGCATTGGGCGCTCACGGGAAGACTACAAATGAAGCTGTGCAAGGTGATATGGGCTGGACTAGCTTTGAAGTGAGGGAAGCTCGAAGTAAAATTGAGTATGAAGAACGACTGAGGATTATGGAAGTAGGTAAATGGGCTGGCCGAGGGCTGAGGTATCTGTACAGGAAAAACATTGATTCACTGTGGAGGAAAAGAACTATCTTACTCGCAAGTATGCGGCCTTTAGGGTGGGCAACACAGCCACAAAGAACGTCAAGCGGAAAGCCATAGAGGCCGAAATGATGTCATGGGTGGCGGCAATGGAAAATAAACCTGCCATGAGTAACTACTTAAAGGGGCACTACAGAGAGAAATGATTTCTTCCGTATCAGTAAATTGCCTCTCTACTACACCAAAAACACCACTTTTACCACGATAACACGCTAGGTAAGCCAGAAAAAAGCGTAACAACGAAAGAAGGGTGGGGACGCCTCTTTGAGATACGCGCATCTGGTCGCTGTGACGTCATGCATTTTTATGGCATCTTCTAGGGCCTACTTATTTATATAGCGGTACAGATTGACTACATTGTGTTCTAAAGGAAGCAAAGATTCAACATGGCAAGTTTCGGGAACCTTTACTCAGCCAACGCGGCCCATACGCGAAAACATACTTTGGAATCCCTGACGTCACACTGACCTACCGGCGTTGGCGTTTAGGCGCGAATTTCAAATATTCATACTTCGACCTTCATTCTCCCGTCTAATAATCAAACTATTATTTTGAAATGACGGCCGGCAGTGTTCTCAAACAATGTCTTATTAGTCTAAGCTGATTTGTTGTTTCTCTTTAGTGTCCCTTTAAAAGAGAAAAACGAAATTGTTTCTTTAAACAATTTATGATAACTCAAAGGGAAGCTCATTACTTTTCGAAGCGAGATCGGGATGCCTTAGAACACGCACCTATAAAGCGAGATATCAGAAGGAAGAAGAAGCATGTGCTTTCTGTGGTAAAGATAGGGAAACTATTGAGCATGTTTTATTAGAATGTGAAGACGTCAAACCAGCGGTCAACTTACGCACCACTGGCATCCTTGAAGCCCTTGGGTTCAGCGAGAGCAGTGGAAAAGTAAACATGTCCGCAGTAGGGATTAGTAGGAGGTGATTGGAGGATTGGTGGAATAAAAGTAGGGAAACGACAAAAAACGGAGACGTACAAAAGCACAGTTCACAATAGGGGATCAGAAAATTTGGGCGTGGTAGTTCATAGCGATTTTTTTCTTTTTCCATTGTTTAACCTAGGTAGGACATTAGGCAGTATAATAGCAAGAGCTTGGTGGCGCAACCCACCGCCCCGTCCCAAAGAGGACGCTATCCATCCATCCAGCCCCCAAAAGGCTCCTCTTTTCGTGTAAGGAGCCTGGACGAGGGGACTGCTGCACTGAAGGTCAGCCAACTATCGTCTCTCTGCAGGAGGGAATAAAGAAGCGGCAGAAAGTGGTGCTCGTGGAAAAAGATAAAGCGGAAAACGTATATAAATGAAGGAACAAAAGAAACGGAGGAATGAAAATGAAAAATAAAACACTAAGCAACCCAATGAAAAATAACCAAGTGCGGTTGCCTATAGCTTGAAATTTAGCAGAGCGAATAGATTCTAAAGCTCCCTTTGAAACGTTTATGCCTGTTGGTTGCAACGTCTTGAACTTATGGATGATGTATGATTCTCTGTATTATCTGTGTCGCGCAGAACGTAAATGTGACTGTAGGAAGTAGAGTTCAAATTCACCAAAGCTATGACCTGGCTGGTTGAAATGCTCGGTGGCGGCTTTGGGAAGCTTTTTAGCTGTGCCCGGGCGATGTCCGCTTCTGACGCCAATTTATTGTCCCGTTTCACCGATATATTGTTTTTTTCAAAAGGAACATTCAAGCATATAAATAACATCCGAACTTGTACAAGTAAAGCTAATTTTCCCTCCGTGTGTATAACTGGTTGCGGTGCTTTTAATTTTAATGTCACTATGAAATGAAGGTGCCTGCAGGTTTTGCACCTAGGGCGACAACATGCTTTTATTACGGGGAAATGATGCTAGCTGACTTATGCGTGCACTAACATGTCTTTAATGTTTTGTTGCGGCGATAGCTCACCCTGGGTACCACTGGGAACGCTTTTCTCAGACGCTCGTTACTTTTTAATATTGGACGCAATTTTCGTACGTGCTGTTTATGTTTGGAAGGGCATTAGAATATTTCGTTATAAAGGCTATAAAGGCTAGTGGTCTCTCAGATTCTGGTGTAGGCTGTTTCTTAGCTAATTCCAACGGCCTCTCTAATGTGGACGCGACGTCATAAGATCTGCGAAGAGGAACTTGTGGTCTTTCTGCTAGCATTGCTTGTAGGTCATTTAGGTGATGGATATAATCGTTGTCTTCGCTGCAGATTCTTCTTATTCGTTTGGCTCGTCCGACAAAAGTTCCTCGCTTGCAGCGTCCCGGATGATGACTGTTGTACTCTAAATATTGCTGGCTATCCGTAGGCTTCCGGTAAAGTGTCATTCTGAGTTTTCCGTTTCCTATGTATACCGTCGTGTGTAGGAAGTTGATTTGACTAGGACAGGGGTGAGCAGTAAATTTAATACTCGGGTGAAAGCGATTGAAATGTTTAACTTTGTCGGTTAACGCGTTTGTGCCGTGTTCCAATATTTAAAATATGTCGTCAATGTAACGCCGGCAGCTGTGGGGTTTTAAAGGGTATGATTTTATTAGGTTTGCTTCAAGCTGTCCTATGGAAGTGTTGGCATACGTGGGAGCGAATGGTGTGCCCATGCTAGTGCCGAAAGTTTACAGGTAGTGAACAGAATAGAATTCAAAATAGTTGTGCGTGAGAACCAACCTAAGGAGTGACAGGTAAAATTAAGGAGTGTGCGCTTGGGCATTTACTGCGAGGGACTTGGATGCGGCTTGAATTCCTTCGCTCATAGGTATGTAATCTAAAGGGCAGAAACATCTGAAGTGACTAGAATAGCGCTGTCGGAAAGAATTTGGTTGGCGCGTATCCAGCTTTTTTGTACCTCAGGGTTTTAGTTCACGGCATTGCCACCACGTGGCGTATTGATCCTAATGTTTACTTGGTCAATGGTTCTATCACTGGTTTTGTTGCTCTAGTGTACACTGTGGGTTACTTAGTTTTTTATGGTTTGTAATGTTTTTTTACATTGCATTTCTGTTTGCTGGCATAATGTCTAAGCCAACTTGTCATTTTTTTCCTTATGTATTGTTTTTGTCGGTCCTGAATCAGTTCCTGTGCCTGCTGCTGCTGCCCCCAGACCGGGTTTAAGGCCCGTGAAGTCGCTCCCAACAACGTTTTTGCGTAAATTCCCCATAAATTGTATATTTATGGAGACAAAGGGAAATGACAATAAATGAAAACTTTTCAAACTTACCGTGGGGATTTATTGATAACGTCTACGACACCAAAATAAAAGAATTAAAAGCTATCCGTGCGCTCAACTTCACCACAAAGCTTGTCCCGCCGGCGTTATCAGTGTTCTTGATAAAGAGTAGCCGCTCGATCATCCTCCGTTGGAAATGACTTACCATTCTAAGAGCGTTTAGTCGCGACGAGACAAACCCAGTGATGATTGATTTCAGACTTTTCAGAGGCGTCTCACAAGGCAGCCACGGTTTTTTTAGTGATATCGAGGGGACAGGCTATCGTCGGAGGCACTACACGGCAGCTTCAGTCGGAACACATTCGTAGCCTTCGAACGTCGCACAGCGTCTACGAAAGACGCCGTCTTGGGCGGCTTTTGATTTTCACCGATCGGTTTCGTTAAGGGGCTCTAATTATTTCCCTAGGAATTTTGCTATCGGCACTCATGGTTTACCCCAGCAGCTGCAAATCACCTGCTGTGGTTGCATAGTGGCTACGGTGTTGGGCTGCTAAGCACGAAGTCGTGGGATCGAGCCCCGGCTACGGCGGCCGCATTTCGATAGGGGCGATATGCGAAAACACCTGTGTACTTAGAATTAGGTGCACGGTAAAGAACCCCAGGTGGTTTAAATTTCCGGAGTCCGCCACTACGACGTGCCTCATAATCATCAAGTGGTTCTGGAACGTAAAGCCCCATAGTTTAATTTGCCTGCAAATCGAAAAAGGATGTGCCGATGTATTGATTAAGATGGACCAATGAACAAGTTGGTTTGGCACCTTGAGACAAGAGGCACGACACAAGAAGTGTGCAAACTCTCTTTGTTTCGTCGTCCGTTAGCACCCTATGGCCGAAGCTGCTTACAGTACTAAGTCACGGTTACTGGCCACAGGGCCAGTTACATATAGTGTACTTGCGGTTAGTTGTCAAAGTACTGTCCTGTCACGGTTAACCACGTAGGTGAAGGAAGACCGCTATTTGCGATTATTGTGCAGTTATACACACAGGACTTATCTGTTCTCCATATTGTGTACCATGTTGCCGTTCCGCCTTTATAATATAGCCGCAATGTAGACTAGCAGATATCGAACGCCAAAATGGCTGCCCACATAGGCAAGACCTCGAGCACAGCTCCTCACACTTGTATTCAAGAGTTGTGCGACTGTCAGACATCATTAAGGAATGTTGTCAGTTCGAGGAAGGTGACAGTCGGCACATAAGGCAATTTGCTCGCATCCTCATTGCGCCAGAATTCGTACCAGCTGTCGAAGAATGACACCGTAGAGTGCATTGTTTTCAGTGTGATGGAGTCTCCCTGTAACTCGACTCTCCCTGGAACGACTAACGTGCGAGAGGCATGTCGCTAATATGCACAGTCGCCTGACAGCTGCATGGTGCTGGCGTCGGCCACGTGACCTACTGGACTTCTCTCCTACTCTTGCCGACTTTCTCGCCTTATTTCGCCCCATTGAGTTTCGGCTGAATTCCTTCTACAGCCAATTTTTTTTGTCCCAAAATTTGGCCACCCAGTCAACGTTATATTATTTCATATTGAAATTGTCTGTTATATTTAACTTAGTGCTGTCCTCATATTTTCCCCGCAGGGGCGTCTGCGTCAGCAGGCGTTTCGTGTGTTGCGAAACCATGTACCTGAGCAAACGAGGGTTGGAACCTCCCGCGTCTAACCGTGCGCGGCTTAGCTGTGTCGGGGAAAGAGGATTCCTGGAGGTTGAGCCGATGCCGGGTGTTCGGACCTTTAACGCCCTCCGGCGAAGGCAACACACCTCTTTGGCCTCTGCTTCACGTAGACGGCACCCCCGGACTGAAACACCCGGGGGAAATCGGTAGTTGCCTTTTCCTGTCTCCCTCTCCCTACAACCTTCGTATTTCTCTTACTTTCCACCTTTGCTGTCTTCTTCTTTGTTCCCCTTTACTTCCAATTTTTCCAGGCAGCAAGGGTGAACCTTGTGTGAATAGCCAACCTAGGTTATTTCATATTTGGTTATAGTGGTAATGTACAGCTGGCGTTTGCAGGCCGTGTTTCACAGGTCCTGCAGCGTCCCCTTGTAGGCCTCTACGGTGGGTGGCTGGCGTTACTGCCGAAATCTCACATACCTTTATGGATAGCTCCTTTTCTTCACTCCCTGATCGCCCTCAGAAAAGGGGGCGCACTGATGAAGTTTTTCAGTTTTTCGGACGCCAAGTCCACAACTTCCCACGTTTCTATGTAGTTCACTCGGAAAAACCCGGCAAACCAGTGCGCACAATTTCACCGTTCCTTGTATCAAAGACTTTGACTGATGTTTTTGGAGCCGGTTATACGGCGACCCGGATGGCAGGCGGTGATCTCCTCCTCGAGCTCCGCGATATGAAGCAATACGAGAAACTGCCGAAACTAGTGTCATTTGAGGAGACCCAACTAACAGTAACCCCGCACCATACTATGAACACCACCCGCGGCGTTGTGTCGGACGATGACTTGCTGGAGCTCACTGCGGCTGAACTCTTGGAGGGCTTCAGTGAACAGAATGTAATCAATGTTAAAAGAATTAAGATTAGACGAGATTACAAAGAAAGCCAAACCAATCACTTGATAATCTCCTTCGGATCAAGTGTCCTGCCCGAGTCAATTGAGGCAGGGTACATCAAGCTCCGTGTTAGGCCATATGTGCCCAATACGCTCAGATGTTTCAAATGCCAACGTTTCGGCCAGTTCGCAGAGCGGCCGAGGCCGTCAAACCTGTGCGAAGTGCAATGCCCTTGAACATACTTCTGAAGCCTGCGAGAACACTCTCCATTGTGTAAACTGTGAAGGGGAGCCTGCCGCATACTCGCGGTCGTGCCATTCTTGGAAAAAAGAAATGGAAATTGAGACGATAAAACTAAAGGAAAATATAAGTTTCAAGGAGGCACGCAGGCGGGTTTCATACCTGCCCAAGAAAACCTTTGCCGATGTGACGTGTCATGGGGCAGCGACACAACGGCTTCCGGCAGCTGGCCGACCCACAAGCAGTGTGTCGGCAGTTAGGCCATCTGCCCCCGCGGATGTTGCAGCTAGCGCTGCTCCGTCAACCCAGAAGAAGGGACCATCGACCCCGAAGGTGGGCGCAGCCAAGGCTGCCTCAACCTCCCAGGCCCCTTACAGCGCTGGCAACAGCCGGCATAGCCCAATCCCACAGGCAGCCCCATCCACATCCGGGCTGGTGGGCGCAGAGGCCTTGCCCTCCGAGGCGAGGCTCTCTCAGGAAACTTCTCGCTCGCAAGACCGCGTGTCCGGCGCCTCACAAGGAGCAATGGACAGTACACCTATCCTCACGGCGCACCAAGCGCCTAAGGGGCAGCGAGGTTCCCTCGAATGCTCCAGAAAAGGCAAAATCCCCGTTACAGAGCCTGGAAAAAGCTCTCTAATCTAAGGCATCACTTCTGTTTCTGTATACACAGCACCCATTTACTTTTAATATGGATGCACAAATCATTCAATTGAACGTCAGAGGTCTTGTTAGAAAACTTGATGATGTGCAAGAACTCATCCACAAACACAATCCAAAAGTGCTGTGTTTACAGGAAACACACTTAAAATCCAAACACACAAACTTTCTCCGAAAGTATGGTACGTTTCGCAAAGATCGCGATGATGCCGTCGCATCATCAGGTGGTGTTGCCATTGTCACTCATAAAAGTATATCGTGTCGACCTTTAGAGTTAAAACGCCCCTTGAAGCAGTGGCGGTTCGAGTTGTCCTACTAAACACAATCATCACCATTTGCTCGCTTTACATACCCCCGCATTACCAACTAAAGAAACATGAATTTCAGTCCTTGATAGCTCAATAGCCAGAACCCTATGTTGTTCTTGGCAATTTCATTGCACACAGCAGCCTGTGGGGAGACTCTCGTATCGATGCGCCAGGTTGTCTCATTGAACAATTCCTTTTTTCGTCCGGTGCGTGTCTGCTGAATAAGAAGGAACCCACATATTACTGTCTTGCAAACAGAACCTTTTCTTCAATTGACTTTAGCCTAGTTTCCCCGTCTATATTGTCTGAACTTGAATGGAAAGTTAGCAACAATTCTTACGGAAGCGACCACTTCGCCATACTGCTAAGAACACCTCAATAAAACAAATATCCACCACAGGCTCCTAAGTGGAAGATTGATACAGCCAACTGGGAGAAATTCCGAACTCTCACTAGTATTTCATGACATGACATGTCCTCGCCAGGAATTGAAGCTGCTGTGGAGTATTTTACAGCCTTCATAATAGAGGCCGCCTCTAAATGTATACCAGAAATAAATGGCTTGGCATGCAAACGGCGTATCTCGTGCTGGAACTACGAATGTAGGATCGCTCGTAAAAAACAGAAAAAAGCGTGGGGGTTGCTACGCGCCTCTCCCACTGCGGAGAATCTTATTAACTTGAAGAAAGCAAAGTCCCAAGGCAGGAGAACGCGCCGACAGGCCAGACGAGAGAGTTGGCAGAAGTTTTTATCGGGTATCAACTCATATGCTCACGAGGCCAAAGTCTGGAATAAGGTTAATAGTATAAGAGGGCGAGAAACATATTCACTCCCTTTGGTAAATAAACAGGGCGATACACTACAAGATCAGGCAGACTCAATTGGGGAGGACTTTGAGCGTGTGTCGAGCTCAATCCACTATT
This sequence comes from Dermacentor variabilis, assembly GCF_050947875.1. Lineage (NCBI taxonomy): Eukaryota > Metazoa > Arthropoda > Arachnida > Ixodida > Ixodidae > Dermacentor > Dermacentor variabilis. The sequence continues at coordinate 4,140,418 of NW_027460280.1, forward strand.
CCCAATCCTTTCTTAAACATAAAGAAATAGAAGAACGTAACCCAATCATACGAAAATGCAGACAGATGAACCGTATAACTGGCCTTTTAGTATTGCCGAGTTGAGAGCTGCCTTGAACACATGCAAAAGCTCTGCACCGGGACCTGACAGGGTCATGTATGACATGATCAGAAACTTACATACTGACACAGAAGTCACACTACTCGCACGTTTTAACACAATTAGGGCTGTGGGATACTTCCCATCCACATGGAAGGAAGCGATCGTAGTTCCTGTTCTGAAGCTGGGAAAAGACCCTTCCTTGGCGGCAAGTTATCGTCCGATAGCTCTAACAAATTGTCTGTGTAAGCTTTTTGAAAAAAATGATTAATCCCAGACTTATACATTTCCTTGAGCTGAACAATATGCTTGATCCTTATCAGTGTGGCTTCAGAGAAGCGCGGTCGACAAACGATCATCTTGTGCGCATTGAAGGAAATATCCGCGATGCATTTATACATAAACAGTTTTTTCTATCGATATGTCTTGACATGGAGAAAGCGTATGACACGGCATGGCGTTACGGGATGTTGCGAGACCTGTCGGAAAGGGCATCCGTGGAAATGTGCTGAACATAATTGAAAGCTATTTGTCAAATCGTATCTTCCGCATGAAAATCAGCAACGTATTATCGCGATCTTTTATACAAGAAACAGGTGTACCCCAGACAGGAGTGCTCAGTTGCACTCTCTTTATCGTTATGATGAACACGCTTCGTTCTTCACTGCCACCAGCCATTTTTATTCCATTTACGTAGACTATATATGGATAGCTTTCAAAACCTACACCCTTACAGTGTGTGAAAGACAGGTACAGCAGGGCTTAACCAAGGTATCCTAGTGGGCAGACCAAAATGGATTCAAAGTCAACGCCCAGAAAAGGTCTTGTGTTCTCTTCACAAGAAAGAGAGGTCTCATCCCACATCCTTGGGTAGAACTGGGCGGACAACAAATACCTGAGAACAATGAACACAAATTCCTAGGTGTAATACTTGACTCGAGGCTTACTTTCATCTCACATATAAAATGTCTTAAAGCAACATCTCTAAACACAATGAATTGACTTGAAATTCTGTCCCACACAACATTGGGTAGCGACAGGAAGTGTTTACTGAATCTTTACAGCAGCCTAGTTCGATGAAGAGTAGAATATTATGCCGTAGTATATCACTCTGCCGCCCCGAGCGCGCTAAAGGTGTTAGACCCCGTTCACCATCTCGGTATCCGCCTGGCCACTGGTGCATTTAGAACAATCCCTGTCGAAAGTCTATACTTCGAGTCAGATGAGTGGTCACTCCATTTTCAGAAAACATACATCAGCTCAACGTATTTTCTCCAGGTTAGCTCTAATAAGGAACATCCGTGTTTCACAACCGTTAACGACTTGACGTGTGAACCACTTTTTTGTAACAGACCCTCTATGAGACTTCCTTTCTCACTGCGTGCAAGAGAACTTAGCACGGAAATGGATGTCCCAGTTCTCGAACATCGCCTAATGCCTCCAGCTAAGCTATTACCACCCTGGGAGTGGCAGGTGATAGACTGTGACATGTCCTTTGTAGAGGTCACAAAGCATGCTGCTGACCTCGAAATCGCTATGCACTTTCGTGAACTTCAATTAAAGTACTCCTGCTGCAAATTGTACACATACGCGTCAGAATCACATGTTGGCGTATCTTACGCTGCTCTTGGTCCCTCTTTTTCTGAATCTGACGTGTTAAACCCCCAAACAAGTACCTTCACTGCAGAAGCATATTCAGTACTGTCTGCAGTAAAACATATAAAGAAATTAAAACTCGACAAAGCAATTGTATTCACAGACTCGATAAGTCTTGTAACAGCCCTGATTTCTTTACAAAAGCATAAAAATCCTGTTTTCATTTACCTTTACTCACTCTTATGCCATATCTATCACATAGACACGTAGTTATATGCTGGGTACCTGGCCATAGAGGTATTGAGGGCAATGTACTGACTGATAAAATGGTCACATCACTCACATCACTAACCATTTTTCCTACGGCTGCTGTCCCTATCACAGATCTGAAGCCTTTCTTGCGAAAGAAACTGCGGAAACACTGGCAACGCATGTGGAACGCAGAAACAAATAATAAACTGCACGTTATAAAGCCACAGTTAGGTTTTTGGCCTTCCCCAACAAAATCACGGCGAACAGATGTCCTATTCTGCCGTCTCAGAATAGGGCACACATTTGGTACCCACAATTTTCTGCTTACTGGAAATGAACCTCCAACCTATGATCGATGTGATGAGAGGCTGACCGTGCTCCACGTCCTCTTGGAGTGTCGGAAAGCCGAATCTGAAAGCAAGAAACATTTTCCTCTTGCATATCATTATTGCGTCCCTCTTCACCATTTATATTTCTTGGTAAAGAACCGTTTTTTTTAACACCAAAGTAGTCCTCAATTTTTTAAATGATGTTGTCCTACATCTTATAAGCCCATTAAATTCGTAGCGCATCCTCTTTCCAGAGGATGCCGCTGTGATAGTTGTTTTGTATAGCACATGCCTCTAGGCCCTTGCGTCTGAAGGGCTCTAACGAGGCCATGGTGCTCTAGTAAATTTTAGAATCTTTTACATGTTTTATACGGTATTATTATTTCACAATGCACATTAATGGTCATAGTACACGTCTTTTGTCATTACCATAATCTTATTACACATAGGCTTTATGCACATTAGAGCGACCAATTTTTAAGGCCCCTTTACAGCCACGTCACACCAGCTTCATAGAAGTCATAACTCTACTGCAAACTCATCAACACTGGCTTGGCGCTCTTTGGCCATACCTGGCTCTTGCGCCAATAAACACCACAGATTCATTCATTCCTCAGTTTTTCAGCGGGTTAAACTTTACCAAGATGCCTGCATTTTAATGTGTAAGCATTCTTTGGTAAGTACACCAGTAAAATCTATCATGCGAAATGTGTAATGCTGCTATCTCCACACAAAAAAGTGCGTAATTTGCGACGTTAAAATATTTATGTGTTATAATAGTGTAAATGTATAAATGATTAGTAGCATTATAACCGATAATGAACAAATGAAACAAAGATTATCAGAGAGAAAACTCATATGATCATATTTATGCTTACGCATAGGGATACACAGGGCTCCATTGAAATTGCATGGGGAAGCCTATAGTAGGGGTGAGTCAAGTAAAAATTGGGGGGGGGGGGGCTAGCTTGAAATTTTGGGGTGGGCCAACTAAAATTTGAAGGGTGACCAACTTGAAATTTGGGGATGGGCCAACTTAAACTTGGGCTTACGCATGCCACAGAGTAACACAGCTAGTAAACAATAAAAACGGACACGCAGGGCTCTATTCTCGACACGCATGGCGGCTGCACGGCAGCCATTATCCGCAATACCAGATAACGTCGCTTGCCAATCTAAACACACTGCATTTCGGAATCTGCTAACCGATCAGTATGCTGTTTCAACCGTCTAAACACGTCATGCCTTTTGTAATGTTTCTGCATTTTTTCTACTAGTTAAAGAATTTCAGTGGTCCCAATTTTTTTTACAATACTTACTACTGTATAACATGCAAAAACGTTTACAATGTTATGCTATTATGTTATTGTTTGCCATTTATTGGTACTGCTCTACATATTGTATTTGCTAATGTATTAATTTTCCATGTCGTGTGCGTACTCCATTCATTATGCTGATGTTTATTTTTTTCGCGATTCCATACAAATATGTTACCGTATTTCCCCCATTACACTATGCCTTCTCGAAGACCTGTAAGGTACATGTAAATAAATAAATAAATAAATAAATAAATGCTGCTTGGCTGTGTCGTTGAAATTTGTGCCGGGAAACGGAAGCTTTGCAAAATGCAATTTTGCATTTTCATGGAGATGACGAAACGTGAAGCTGCAAATTTTAGTCGACTTTGACTTTTTTCTGGCCCTTGGCAGCCATATTGCTAGTTTAGCGCTCTAAAAAGAAAGTGAGCGGCAGAAGCTCGTGCAATGCAGCTTCAATGTCGCGAATATGCGGTGTTGCTCTAATGATAGCCGCCATCTCAGCTTGCTGATTGGCTGAAGGAATGTCCCGTGACGAGAGTCACAGGAAGGGCCGTTTCGTAAACGTCATTTGACGTTGCGTGACGTTGTGCTAGTTTGCCATTGTAGATATTTTCCGCCATAATTATTAGTGAAACGAGACGCGCGAATTATGCTAATGAGTAGCCATATTCAATGCGTTCGAGAGGAATGCGTATTGCCGCATTTTCCCCGTCTTTATAGGGGCCATGAAAACATTTTGTTCATAACGCGTGCTCACAGTATCTGCATCGCTCACTGGTGGTGTTGGTATTTGTGTTTCGGGTCCTAAATTTTTTAAAGCACGCTTATTTGAAATAACATTGGTTTAACATTGCAGACCTTCTGGCACATTTTCCACTTTTCACTGCTGCCTTTTGTATTGCAATCAAGATTAATCACTTTTTCACTTTGCGTTGCGGGTAAGCGAACGAGAGATGGCACTGCCAGCGCTTGCGCATAGAGAATGAAATTCAACAAGAGGGGACACTCTTCAAAAACTGGCAACAGGAAACACGTCACGCCTAGTTTCAACTCCATCCGTTAGTTGACGCGGGCATCAGAAAAAACTAATGTGAAATAAACTTACAGACAACGTTTTATATTTTTTATTCTTTCCCACTAAAAGTGAAAAAGTTTTGCGTGTAAATGAACTACTTGGCGACTTATTTTTGTTGCGTTACCTAGCAACAAGCTAGCGGCACGCCAGACGCGCGTGCATACGCCATGCGGCAGACAAGCCGCAGGAGTGAGCGAGGCCGGCTGCGCATGTCAAGCTCGCGTGCTCGGTGACCCGTCTTTTTTGGATGTAGCCAATTTTTTGGGCTCCTGGCGTTCTTTTGTTTTCCGTCTGCATTTCGGCACGGTACAGCTGCACTACTGGACTATAACAAGGTGAGGGATTTAGTTTGACAGTCTGCGACGCACTTCAAGCACATTTAGGCTTACTGAACAAAACTGAACCTATATAGTGACGCAGTTATCGAATAACAGCTCCGCCCTCCAAGCCTAGTTAATCTTAGTTAATTATTCGTACTGGGAGATGTTTGCAACGCTTTCTATGAGCCCAAGCATAATTAAAACTTATTTCGGTAGTTTTTGGCCACGCTCACCGTACCTGGCTTTGTGACGAAAAGCACCTTGGCCGTGTGACGCAGTTTCGCATGTACTGAATCTTACCGGGACAAGTTTTGGCGCTTTCTCTGACCCCAGACATTATTGTAACAAATTCGCTACTTTTTGGGGTACTTTTCAAGCACAGTTGCCGCGCTCGGCGTAGTGGCGCAGTTAGCGAAAAGCAGCTCGGCTGTGTGCTGCAGTTAGTTTCGCGTGTACTGGGTCTTCGTGGTAGAAGTTCGTGACGCATTCTCTGACCCGAAAAAGTATTGTAATCCATTTGGTAACTTTTTGGGATATATTGAGGCGTGCTCGCCGCGCCTGGGGTTGTGAAGCTGTTAGCAAGAAAGCAAGCCGGCTATAGTGAGTTAGTTTTGCTTGTACTGAATTTTAGTGGGACAAGTTTGTGACGCATTTTATAGCCCTGCAACAACATATACCGTATTTCGGTACTCACGCATGTCGAAAACTCGACGAGCGATTCCTGACAGTGATAACACGGGAGTGTTGCTTGCCCCGGCAGGACGCGTAAAAGATAACATGGAGGAGCTCAGGAACTTGACATTTATGTATTCTAAGTGACTGAAAACAGGCTTTGCACCCACGAATCTGTTTTGAGTACGACTAGAAGGCATTCTGCGAGTGTGTAACATGGTCTGGCTGAGCCTGTGTTGTAGCCACCTCTGTGTACTTGGGGTACCATCGCGTCGACTGAGGCCAAGTTGTTTTGGAAACGCGCAGTCACCCATGGTATTTGTTTCTTAAAGTGCAGGAAATAATGCCCGTGAAGGGAGGGATGCTGGAAAATCGGTTGTTTTCTTCACATTTTATGGCATTGTTTGAGAGGAGTCATTGCTGCGATATGTACGTAAAAGTGAATTTCTGTAGTGCCGTTCATTCACCACTTACGCACGTTTCGCCTCTACACGCAATACTCCTGTTAGGTCAATACACGAAAAAGATACATGCTTATAATTTACTTTCTTTCAGCTGATGGCATCCGGTGGAGCTTCGTACGGCAACGACTGCCGCTTACCTGGTGCCACAACTTCAATACACAATTTAGCTAACAGAATACATATTCCCTAACCACTTCTTGAATTCTTCGAAAGTGTTAGTAAGCGCCAATGATGTTGGTAGGTGGTTCAGTTCCGATGCTGTGTTTGGAGAAAATTAGTGCAAGTATGCCGATGTGCGACAATGTGCAATGCCAACCTTGCATGAATGATCAATGTGCCGTGAAATGCAAGTGGGAGGGATTATGACCGTATTTCTTAGTTCGCTCTTTTGTTTATAAATTTTGAAAAACAGACACAGACGCGATATCTTCCGGCGCAAGGCAAGTGGTGGTAGCGATAAGGTATTTTTCGTGATGGTTACGCTGGATAGACGATAAGAATTGTCATGATGCGGGCTGCACGGTTTTGGCCGGCTTCTGATGCTTCTGTAAGTAATTTAGTTTGTGGATCCCAAATGGGCGCATCATCCTCGAGTTTTGATCGGACCAGGCAAGTATAAAGGAGAAGCTTAACAGAGCGCGTTGCTATGTTAAGGTTTAGTTTCAGATAGCATATCTCGAATTTATCATTAGAGATAATGTACGTTACATGTTTGCTCCAGGAAAGATTAGACGTTAAAAAGACGCCGAGATATTTGTAACACGTAACAAGTAATAATGGAGAACTGTTAATACTATAATTGGGAGGAACTGACGCAGCTCGACGTGTTAAGCGCATTGCTTTGCATTTAGTTTTGTTAAGGCTAATTTTCCATTCAGCGCACCAATCGGATCCGTTCTTAAGGTCAGCCTCTAGTAACGTAGAATCGTTAGCAGTTTTAACTTCAGGGCCTATTACGCAATCATCGCAAAAAGTTTAATTGAAGTGATTATGTTATTATGCAGGTCATTAATATAAATGAGGAATAGGAGCGGGCCTAGTACCGATCCTTGTGGTACACCAGATGTAACAGAATTAGAACGAGAGCTGTGGCCGTTAGCCGTACGTACTGTGAGCGATTAGTAAGAAAATATTCTATCCAGGTTAGACGAGAAGAAAGGGGGTTAACCGAGGGGCCCGATTTTTATTAGTCATATCATGAGAAGCCAACAAACACTGACACCAAGGGCAACATAGGGGAAATTACTTGTGCTTAATAAATGGAATGAAGAAACAGTAAACGCGAAATGCGAAGGTTGTGGGTTCGGTTCCCACCTGCAGCAAGTTGTTTTTTTCATCCACTTTAATTTCTATTAATTTATCGTTTCTTCATTCCATTTATTAAGCACAAGTATTTTCCCCTATATGGTCCTTGGTGTCAGTGTTTGTTGGCTTCTCATGATATGACTAATGAAAATCGGGCTCCACGGTTAACCCCGTTTCTTCTCGCTTATTACATAACGAGGGTCTCGAATCCGGCGACATTGATGCCTTCAGGTAGCATATGTGGGTTTATTGACCAGTTGCCTTCACTCAAAAAAAAAAGATCACGTTCTCGTGACGCCTGCGGCAACAAGGACGTACCACGTCCGCTGCCAAGGTCTGTGACTGGTGGCGCTGGCTAACACTCCCAGGGTTCTACTAGTACACAAAAATGCCCAAGAAGAGTGGATGGGGAAACAGCGCCGCGGTAGCTCAATTGGTAGAGCAGCGCGCGCGAAATGCGAAGGCTCTGGGTTCGGTTCCCACCTGCGGCAAGTTGTTTTTCATCCACTTTAATTTCCATTAATTTATCGATTCTTCATTCCATTTATTAAGCACAAGTAATTTCCCTTATGTTGTCCTTGGTGTCAGTGTTTGTTGGCTTCTCATGATATCAATCCAGGTTAGTATTTTTGGATCGATATTCAGTGCACCTAATTTTAAAAGAAGCAAGTTATGGACCACCTTGTCAAAAGCTTTGCTATAGTGTAAATAAATACAATCTAATTCAGGAAAAATATGAGACATTCAACCAATCGTAGCAATTGCTCGCTCCACCTTGCGGGTTTCCGCAGAAGTATTACGTCAGATACAATCTACTTCTGAGCTTTTGTCTAAAACGGAGTGGACATCGTTGATGAATGTCAATAGCTGTGTTGCACACGAAAATAACCTTATAAATCCATGTTGAACGGGTGTGAAAAAAGACGATGATTATAGAAAACTTGTCAGCTGTGAAACTATGATATGTTCCATGATTTTGCAAGGTAAGCTGGTCCAAGATATTGGTCGATAATTCAAGGATATGTTCCATGATTTCGCAAGGTATGCTGGTCCAAGATATTGGTCGATAATTCAAGGCTACGTGCTTATCTCCAGATTTGTGAATTGGAGCCACCTCACCGATCAGCCAGCCCTCGGGTAGAATATCGGCGTCTAGAGATTTTCAAATAATTTACTTAAGATGATAGCAGCGTAAACTTCACATTTTTTTAATATTTTAAAGGTAATATCAGGTCCAGAAGAGGAAGATACTTTCAGACGATCAATTATTCCAATTATTCCATGAGAGTCAAAAGTAATTGGATCCATCGGAAACCTAATTTCACAAATGTAATCCAGCAAGCATGTGTTACTAACAGAAGAAAACGCTTGTCCGAATATTTCATTTAGCAGGTTCGCACACTGGCTAGGTACAAGTGGAGTTAATTCAGAATCTAGAAGAGATGTGGGCAATTTGTGTGTCTGGTTTACTATGCTCCAGAATTGTTTTGGGTTATAGTTAGCATTGACGGTAAAATGACGTTATGAAACTTGTTCTTAGCTAATTTAAGGGCTCTCTTATAAACACCGACATGCTCCAGAAGGCTTGACCAAGCTTCAGGCCTAGCCAACCATTTTGCTTTGTAAAATAGTCGACGCTTCTTATTTGAAAGTCCTTTTAACATCTGATTAAACCATGGGGAATGGGGATTTGTGGTGATGGTTTCATGTGGAGTTTATGTGTCTATTAAATCCTGAAGCTTGTTCTTGCAGGTACGCAAATTTTCTTTAACGGAACGTTTGTTCAAGCTTGCCAAAAAGTTATTATGACGCTGTTGTTATTAGTTGTTATTAAAAGTTATTATTACGCTGTTACAAGGACCTTGCTTGAGCACAGGAACCACGCTTGCCATTTTGCAATCGTTGGGCAGTACACCTTCGTCGGGTTATTTTTTAAATAGGACACACAAATACCTAGAAACTGGGTGGGTACACAAAGAAAGTAGTTTCGGCGACAAGTCGTCTGGTCCTGCTGCCTCAACTAGGAGTTATTCAATTCCATGCTGGTTTATGTCATCCATTTGTGCTGGGCACAATAGGGGGACACTGTACCATTTTTGACATTTCTACGTACAAACACTGAGCTGAAAAAAGATTAAAGCATCCCTATTGAAAAAATTGTGAACGAGAATGTACGAGAAATGTACGCTATTATTGCTCCATAGAATGTACAATTTCTCGCACACGGAACGAGTCCCTGTGAACTGTACGATTTCTCATAGGCTGAACGATTTCTCGTACTACACGTGTGCATGAGATTGTGTTCTTGTGAATGAACGAGATTCCCGTACATCAAGAACCAGTTTGTACGAACTGTGTGGATACAAGATGAAGGAGCTTGTACGACCTACAAGAGCGTGAACCCTAAAAATAATGGCACCTCCTTTACACATTTACTATAAGAATGCAAATACAGTTCTTGTAAATGATACTACATGCATGATCACTTGTTCTGACCTAACTGCAGTGTTGTCTTGCCGTAATGGCTTGTTCGCAATTCTATGGTAAAAGTAATTTTGAGGAGAAAATGCCAGAGGAAGTAATCGCTTGTATATGAAGATAAAAGAGTACACATTAGGCAGGTTTATTTATCTTTATTTATAGAAGTACCTGCAGCGCCACAAGGGCATTATTGCAGGGAGGGGACAAATTGAAGAAAAATGGACATGTGACAAAAACTTGATACAGCAGACAAGTCGGCGCTTATGACAGGAACACATAAGGTTCTCAAGTTTTCATTAATACGCAAGTTTTCATTAATAGTGATGTCCTCTGCTGACAGTCTGCTGACAGCAGTACCCAGTCTGCTGACAGATGACCATCGGAATTGAGTGAGAGCTTGAGTGAGAGCTTAAGGGGCAACTGGAAAAGTAAAAAAAAAGCCAACAATTTATTTTCACTTAAGCAATAGGATAACGTATAGGCAAAAGCAGTTTTGCCTACATTCACACAGGTGAGCGTTCTCTAGTGTTCAGAACATATGGGATACTGAACAAAGTATATTAAAAATAAGTGCTTTCCTTCAATGCTTACGAGTGCTTAAGGAACATGCAATACTGTTGTCGAATAACCTGTCACATAAGCAGTCCACTGAAACAAGTGTTATCACAGTTAAAAAAGAAAGACAAACAAGCTGTTTGATAAACAATAATTAGTAGTACTGAAGCAACAGAAATAACAAGCCTAAAATGTAATGTTAAAAAGCAGCGTAAACAGGTCAAGCGTACTAAATTACTTAGAAATTATCCTTCTGCCAACAACGTAAAAGCCGTGGTGGCGTAGTGGATTCGACATAGCACTGCTAAGCCACATGGCGCAAGCTAAAATCCTGGCCACAACTCCCGCATTTAGATGGTGACAAACTGCAAAAACATAAGGTACATTGGGCGCACAATAAAGAACCATGAGTGTCAAAAATTAAACCGGTGTCCCACACTAAAGCGTCCCTGATAATCATATTGTGGCTTTACCAGGTAAACCCCCAAATTTAATTTACTTAGGGCAAATAGTATATGCATAGTAAATGCAAAAATAGTAAATGTCTATTTATGCCAAAATTATTACGATTAGTTTTAAATGGATCATTCTACCTTACGTTATTTTTAACTAAATTATATGTGCAGTGCAGGTGCTCACAACATCTAAAAAATTGGCACCACTCCTTAAAGTGCATGCTATTGTTCCAAGCGAAAACATAAGTTTCCTTTACGATTGTTAACATATGCAAATGAGTTTCACAATTCGTCACATCACCGACTCCTGGACAGGATCATTAGTCGCACTGGGCCCCCCTTCATCTGTTGTTGTCCCCAAAATGATGCCGATGAAGACAGTGATCGTTTGCAGTTGTTAATGAATTCTGTTTCATAATGATGAATTTAGGGTCACTGACCCAATTCAGGCAGGAAAAGTTCGTGGTCTTGGCTCAGAAAGAGCTTATTGTTGGCACGTTCCATGGTGCAGGTAACTCTCGCAAGGGTTGGGTGAATTGCCGCATTGTTGTCTAGAGTCTGTGAGGGAGTACGTTTAGTTAAGTCAGGTAAGCACAGAGAACCCTGATCATGAAAAGCAAATTCATAGAAGAATAAAAATGGGTTGGATCGCATACGGCAGATATTGTCAGCTCCTGACTGGACGCTTATCAATATCATTGAAAAGGAAGGTGTACAATCAGTGCTTTTTACAAGTGCTGATATATGGAGCAGAGACTTGGAGACTGACAAAAAAACTTGAGAACAAGTTAAGGACCGCGCGAAATGCGTCGGAACGAAGATTGCTAGGCATAACGTTAAGAGGCAGAAAAAGAGCGGCTTGGATCAGAGATAAACGGGTATAGCCGTTACTCTAATTCACATTAAGAGAAAAAATGGAGTTGGGCACGTCATATAATGCGCCGGTTAGATAAGCGTTGGTCCATTAGGGTTGCAGAAGGGGTACTGTTGGGTACGAACACTTTTGCTGGCATCACTCAAGTTCCCCGACCACATCCAATCGCCGTGGCATTTCAATTATGGCGCGCCGGGGCGCGTCTACCACGTTACCGGAACAGTCAGACAGGTTGGCGACCCCCCCCCTCATGCGCCGCACGTCGAGCTATTGTCTCCCTCCCTGCTTGAGTCTTGCTGAAAGTGCAACGGGAGGCTGGCACGGTTCCAGGTAGTTGATCTTGGTACCGAGCAAAGCTGTTTTGCGGCTCTGGAAGGGCGTTCGAGAACAACCCGTCTCCTCCAGCTGAGCGCTTCCAGGCGAGGAGACGACGCCGGAGGCAAGTCACCCCTCGGACAATGGAGCCCTGGAGCGTCCCCATTGGCCGAATTTGACGGCACATGCACGGGCGCCTACCATCGGAGGAAAACGACGACACCTGAGCTGGCTCGACGATTGGCCGATAATGACATGACCCCGAGAAACCGAAGTGGTTAAAACCGAGAGACAGGGAGAAGAGTTTTTTCGTTCTTCTTACCACGGGCCGCAGCGTCCGATTTGCTGCCGGCCGTCGATGACTTTATAACTCTGCATTACTTTGTGTAATTACTGCAAATAATGTAAATAAACCTTCAGTTCTCAAAATCTTCCTCAACGTCGGCCAAGGCCAGTACACAACGGCACATCTAATTGTATCAAGAGACGGGAAAAGCAGTCGAGGACGGCAGAATATAAGGTGGAGCGATGAAATGAGGAAATTCGCGGGCGCTAGTTGGAATCGGTTGGCGCAGAACAGGGGTAATTGGAGATCGCGGGGGGAGGCCTTCGTCCTGCAGTGGACATATAACAGGCTGATGATGGTGATGATGATTCCTTTGTTCAGAATGGCAGTTGCAAGTTTATTGGGCTTGTAGGAATACAACATCAAGGTAACGTTGTGGTTTCAACGGGCTCTTCAGGATTTAATACACCAAGTTTTCTTGAGACTGTATGCACAGGTTGTCATATAGTGTCGCTGTGAAGTTGACATTTCGCTGTATGTCCTAGAAGACACAAATAATGATCTGCTATAGTTTTCTCCACGCGAAGAACGCTCTAGTTTCTAACCCCTTGATTTTCTCTCAGAACTAAGCTCTTGCTGGCAGTAATTTTTTCCACCTAGCCGAATTATCTTGACGCACCACGCTGACATTACCGATGCCTTCAAATGCGGACATATTGGAGAAAGATTCTTTGCTTTGCTAGTCTGTTTGAAGGGAAGGTGGCAGTTACAGATGTCTATTCTGGTTGCGAGTGAGACGTACCAATAAGTCTGGGCTACAATGTTCTGTCAATAAGTTCGGTAGAAAGTGTTGTCAATGGTTCAACGAAAATTCATTTAGTCAGATAGCATGATTTGTGAAGTTACCTCACTGACCAAGTAAGTGATGATCATCACGTTAGAGACGAGACGAATTTTCGTCGAACCTTTACCCCCTACACAACTGAACACAAGACGTAACCAAGATTCGCGAGTTCGTTTCACTCACATCTAGAATAGCCACCTGTGAGTGCTACCTTTTCTTCAACCACACTTGCAAAGGCAGGAGCCTTATCCTGAAATGAATGCATTTGAAGACATCAGTTGTGTCAGCTTGGGACCTCAAGATAATTCAGCAAGCTGAGAAGAAATTACTGACAGCACAAGCATGCCAACAGAAAATGAAGGGCATCAAAGCTGATCCCTTCTTCACACTGTGACTACTAAAGGGTCATTTTTCATGAGTTTCCAAATGCACAACTTCATGGCAACTTAATGCCGATGCTAAGCAAGCAGTAATGCGGACAGTTGCAAAATAACTTGATTCGCTAAGACAAATGCGCCCACTCAAAGAATAGAAATTATGTTTAACATGTGTTCCTAAAACAACACTGAACCTAAACCTGCTGTTTCGGGCAAGGGAACGAACATCAACACTGCTGCCTTGCCTGACTCAAAGAGTCATCTGCGCCGTGAATAGTGGTGTCAGTGCAGTTCCTTCTAAACATGAGGCCCACACCTGTACTTTTAGTGCGCTGTATAAATTGCAGAAGCATATCCCACAAGGTTGTCTGCCTTAGTATGAGCAAAGAACCCATGGGGCTCCAAAAACCATGCAACCAATAAATGTAACCCCAAACCAACAAACCTAACCTGTTCAGTGCTGAGAAAAGTAGCCTCAAGTCGGCTTTTCCTACAATTCTTTCTCGGCATGGCAGAAGTTTGCTTTTCTGTGTAGGCACGTAAATAATGAAGAGGCATGCATCCCTACCTGCGAAAAAAAACATGCAAAAGGGAGTACGCAGAGCACACAACTGTTGATGGATAATAAATAACACTATTGTACAGTAGACACTACGTCGGCAAAACAGGCCAATGTGTAAATGACTGGATTTGCAACCATGTTAACTTGGACAGTCACTTCGTAGTGAACAGCTCACTTGCATTATTTTGTTTGAAAACTGCAACTGTGGCAATGTATAAGGACCATAGGGCTGGCGAGATTTGTTTGAGAGCGCGGCTGTAAGCCCCGCATTGCGTCTTCTTCAACCTTCTTGTCATTTTTTCCGCTTTCTTTCGTTCTCTCTCTGATCTGTTTCTCCCCACTCCCCTTACCCTGTGCAGTGCTGTTGAGGTGTCCTCCTTTGAGAGATAGTTACGGCACTGCACTGCTCTCTTCCTCTCATCCTAAAATCACTACACACACTGTGAGGCTTTCCTTATATGTGTGACGAAAAATCTGAGTTGGCACCACCAGCAGAGGATTATCAGATGGCAAGACCGCTTATTTATGATAGTAAAACAAGTGTCATAGTAGCCATGCCTTGTGTGCTTTTCGCAGTTGTGCGAGCAATATGCATTGCAAATTTATCTCTTCTCCTCCTTTCGCCTCTCGCTTTATATTGCTGTGCAAGCGGTAAAATGAGATGGTTGTTAGACTGTGTTATGTCCTGTCACCTCCTTATCTTTCGTAGGAATTGTGCGGTAAATAAGACTTTTTTTGTTAAAGAATGCTACCTTCTTGCATAAAGAAGCTCCATGGCAGTTTGCAATTAAGGAGTGTAAGCATCCTCTGAAAACATGTACTTGAGCAACACTGTAAAAAGAGCACGTTAAAAGAGAACATCAGTTTATTTATCACCAAGGCGAACCCTTGTGTCTTTTTAACCTATTTTTCAAACTCAAACTCAAAACTGATGCTGAGGTGCAAGGTGTCCACATAATATTACCTTGTCAATGAAGCAAAGCACAGTGGTGTCTGGATGTTGTTGGGCTAACTCAGACGTGGAGATCAACACTGATCAGCAACACAGCACTCTGCTTGCACATTTTCCGCAGGCGCAGCCACACCTGCATTAAAGCAAGTGAGGTTAGCGTCACGAGAGCATAATGTAAAAACTGACACTGTGAAGAAATCAATTCTTATTAGGTATAAACAGGAATGAAATGCTGATATTCCCTCATAGAAAGCTTGAGAAACAAAGGCTGCACGATAAGAAGAATGCATTGTAGGAGCCATCCGTGCAAAAACATTAATCGAAGGTCTATTTTTTTGCCTCTGTGCTTCTCCTCGTGCATAGATGGCAGTCAAGTTAAGTAAACTGGACCAGACTGCCACATAGTGTAAGCAAAGGTGGCAACTTTGGGGGCCAATTATGATAAAACTGGTACAGCGCAACACAGAAAGGAAGAAACAAGCTGAGCCGCCCAGATGAAAGAACAGAGCGCTTTTGTCTTTCATCTGACTGGCTCGGCTTGTGTTTTCCTTTCTGTGTTTCGCTGTACAAGCTTTAGACTGCAATTCCAACTCGCCCAATCCTGAACCCTAGCCAATTATGATACCGTAGCGCGACATGCATCCTTACAGTCCTTTTAATGTGTTTTGTAATGTGAGCCATCATGTAGGCCCTACAGTGTCAAAGCGCCCATAAGCCTAACAGCGTTACTCAGTAGGGCTAAGGGATAAGTGTCCACAGCAGCAAAACTGAGCATATCTGTCAGGAAGCTTTCATTACACTTTTACAACTCTCCTCCTATGGCTTCAGACCAATTTTTGTCGACAGAATACAAGCTTGAAGCATTTGCACAGGCTGAATGCACCAGGGCACAATAAGAAATACCAGAATAGCTTCCTACCCAATTCCACGTTTAATATAACACTGGCAAGTTCAGTATCGTGTAGAAGAAATGAAATTGTGCTGGAAATAAGCAATCCTCTCTTTTTCATACATGCATATATCACCAGCACTACTACTGACATATGGGCATTTTGTGGACAAAAACACAAAGTACAAGAGCTGAAGTTTGGGCGAGTTGGTAACAGCTCATTTTCATGGTGTTCATGGCGCTAACACACTAAAACATACGTAACAAACAGAGAGTGATAGAGCGCTGTCCTCTTTAGCACACTGCGTGCCCCCTATTGGATTTTGCACGCTGCAGATTCAACCATCTGCTTGTCCCTTATCTCTTTAGAATATGTGCACTGTGGCACTGTTAATAGCATGGAAAGGAACAGTGAGACCGTATAATGTGACAATGGATACAAGGGCAAGAATGATGCCCTCCGACGCGGCACATCTTGAAGCGACTTAATTTTTACTAGCATGCTAAGCCTGCGACTGTGCTGAAAAAAAGCTTACTCAAGTTGATGTTCAAGAGAAGTTTGCTTTTAGAGAAAATATAGTTACGTTTATTCTATCATTTCGGCAAACTGGTGGTGCAGCAGTATTGTGAAATGGTAGTATCTTCGAAAACTAGCTTAATTTTTGAGTAATAAGTAAGCATACAGTCAGCTGCAGAGGTCTGGTTTGGTATAAATGGGCCACAATCAATACGGTAAATCAATCTTTCCATGATTCTTGGGGTAAAAAGAATCGCCAACACATTCCTGACACACTTTAAATGCTTTAACAAAGATGGTGCTTTTCTGCTGCAACTGTATACCAGAGCTCCAGAAAACATAGTATGATGTAATTTACTGCAGGACATTTAAAACAGATGCTCTTTATGGCTTCATAGTGACTTCAGAAATGAGGAGCAGTTGCAGTGGCATCTCTGAGCACCTGAAAGACTACTGCTGATCACATGGGAACACAAAGCACTGACATGTGAAATAATTTACGGGCAGTATTGTCTCATGCCACATCATTCAGCAAATCTTTAAGGGGACATTGAAGAGAAGAATAATTATCTGAACTGCATTATTAAATTACTCTTCCGCCAGAACCACCAGAACTGCAATTCCAGAACTGCAGAACTGCAACACCAGAAAACCAGAACACCAGGACCAGAACACCAGAACTGCAACAGCAGAAAACTGCAATTACCAAAGTAGGAGGCTTGGTCATCCAGGAAAGAGGGAAAGAGACAAGAACGAAATAGAGGTGGTGAAACCACAATAATGTTCCTGCACTTGCTCACCGTCTGCTAAAGCCCAAGTAGTATGTTTTTGGCAAATATTGACTGCATAGCCTGCTAACAGAGCCAAATACCGTACATAGCAATTTTTGAGCAAATGTACTGAGCCACAGCAGCCAAAAAACAGTAAAATACTTTGGAATGCATAATGACCTCCTGACGTACCGGCAGTGATGTTTCGGTGCAAACTTTGGCAGAAAATGAAGCTTTGACATTCGCACACTCTTCTATAAATAGGCTCCCGTCAGAAAATTAGCGCAAAAAGAAATAATACTTGATGAGGCTGTTTCAATTTAGTGTTTCTCTTTAGTGTTTCTTGAAGGCCAAATCCATAAGTTTAATCAATGAGATAAGTATCGCAACTCATATTGTAGACATTCAAACCACTTATCTTCGGCCTTGTTTAAAGTGCCTTTATGCCTAGCAACATGAAACTGAATAACAGGAGTCACTGTAAAGGGAGAAATGAATAGGATTCCCCTAGTGTGAAGCAACTGCAAAGGCTAAAGAGAAACCTTGCTTCATGGGCTAAATATAACAATTAAAATGAAATTAAGCTTTGGGAGGGGGGACCCATATTATTGTACTACCTCAATATCTTCATCATCATCATCATCAGCCTGGTTACGCCCACTGCAGGGCAAAGGCCTCTCCCATACTTCTCCAACAACCCCGGTCATGTACTAATTGTGGCCATGCCGTCCCTGCAAACTTCTTAATCTCATCCGCCCACCTCATCCTCAATATACCTCAATATCTTAACATGTGCTTATTCAGTCTGTACTTATCCCAAAAGCTTGTTAATGACATACGCCTCCTTTACACTAATGCTGTCTATGCCAGAGGGGGCTAAGCCTAAACTTTAGGTAGTCATAACATTTTAACTGTCAAATTAAAGTCCGTTATGGCATTTGTTTGCCGCTTTCTATAGCGTGTAGCTGTTGACGTAGCAGCTATTATATAATTATTGTAGGACCGCACGACTTGATCATGGCGTGTATAAATCACTTTTGTTCGGTGAGAAAATATTTTCTGGTAACATTTCAGGGAGTAGGCTATAGGCTGCTATAGGCTGCTGCCCAGAAGAGTACCAGAAAATTTGAATAATGCATATATGCATTATTCACAACAGCCTTGTTTCTCTGAGAATGCCACAGCCAATTACATATTTCAAATTGACCATCTTACAATGCATGCAAAGTACAGTATGTCTTTGTGGGTACCACCCACTACTGAAATTCGCATAAGCCAAGTTCAGCAGTCGACACCATAATGAAGCGTCTGCAAGTTGTGCCTATAAGGAAGAGAAGGTGAGAGAGATGGTGCCTTTATAAGAAAAGAAATAGCATAGTTCAAGCTATGTCCCACGTCGTGTGCAGAAGGGCAAAGCGCACCCAGCTTTCGGTTATGCTCTCACCTGCGGCCAATGCACTAGGCTGAATGACATATGTCCAGCAGTTTGAGATACCAGGTTATTCCAACATGCAACTGATGTGACATCGGAGATCAGCTTAAAGCATGACGCTAAACTGTACTAGGGACACATTAAGAACTGGCTATTTAAAATTTAAAGCAAAAGTGTTGTACATTTTTAGGCCAAACCTGCCAGCCAGTGCAATTTATATTTTGCAGAAATCCTAGACAGAAATCCTGTGGTGGAAAGACAGCACGCGCTTTCTTTAAAGCTTTCTCTCAGCACCCACATTTTTCTATGCCATACATTATGAACCATTATTTACCTTGACACGCAGCACACAAACAGCACACTTAGAACAGCAGCAACTGACAACATGTTTTTAGATCAGTGAGTTTTTCTCAGTGCTTTTGTTGCTTCCAATTTAGCCTGCTTCAGGAACGTATCTGAATAAACTTGCCTAAAGCAATTGACTGCCCCTCTGGTATATTCGTTAGGGATTTTTCATTGCTACTAAAAAAGCAGCACAAATGCCATGACAGTTTATTTTTTGCATGCATTTTGGCTAACTAATCTCACCCCATCTCTCAACAGCTTTAAAACAGATTCACCAATAGACCTTCATTCTCATGACCTAATGGAACATTAGTAAAATTGTAGAATGAGCAGGAATTTGTAAATTGCACGAGATATTCAGGAAAGTTGGCCGGTACAAAATACACGAACAGAACCCAAAAGTCATAAGTGGCCGTGACCGTTTTTTATGCACCTCGTCAGAGCAAGCAGATCAGATGCTTCGTCGTGCTCTTTGGGCTGCAATAGGGCCGTAGGCTGAGGCCTTTGTCTCAGGAAATTGTGACATCACTAAGCATTAAAAAATGTTCAGCTTATTGTAATGACTGCTGAAGCTGCAAACATGCGATTTAAGAACATCCCGTTAAATTGTGAAAAGCTCTCGTGCAGCTAACTACATGAAGCTGCATCCGCTTGTAGAAATATATCGTTCTTACATCACAGGGGGTTATTTAACGTGTCAAATGCACGAAAACACACAGGACACTAAACACAAGAAATATAGGTTGCCTTGGCGACAATCTATGAGCGGAAAAATTGGCATGCAAGCTAAAAGCTTCTTACGAGTCCGACAGAGCATTCGGGTGGCGTCGCGCGTTGACGTCAGCTGTAAAAACAACACATCAACGTACTCCTAGAAATGTTAATAGGATTTCTTGCTGAAAAATTACGTACAGAAGCAGCCTTGAAGAATACAAATCCACTTGTCGAAACGTTGGCTTCTGCTTTCACGTTGTTCTCGTTTTGCTCATCGTACAAAAGCAGTGACATTCCCTGCTTGAATTTTTGTGCCCGTTCACACAAAGCGATCCGCGGCGCTAGTATACTTCATAACAGAAAGGAAATAAACAATAGATGAAGCTCTTCATCATCATCATTTATTTACCCTTAAAGGCCCTTGGCTTAGGGCATTACATAAGGGGGGGGAGCAGTCGTTACATATACAATGGTCGGTAACAACAAAAAAGCAACACAAAGTTCAGGATTCATGTTCAACATTAACATCATTAGAAGCATCAACATTAAGAAAGGCACAGCGGCTCAAGAACAACTTGGAAACAAAAGAAAACACGCATACACATTCAAAAACACGGCAAAATAGCTCAGCTCTTGAAATGTGCTGTTAATAAGTGCCTGAATTTATTAGGTTCTATTTCAGTAACTATGGAATCGGGTAAGTCATTCCACAATGTAATGGAGCTAGGTAAAAAGATTTATTAAATGAGTTTGTGGAGCCATGTATGCGCTGCAAACTTAAGGAGTTGAAAAGACGGCGTGAGGTGCGAAGCGGCGGGTGTAATACAGAATTTCTTAGCTGCGGGAAGGTATAGTATAATTTGTGAAATAGGCAAAGCTGTGAAATTTTACGCCGAAGTGCCAGGGGTTGAAGATAAAGGGATGCCTTGATAAGAGTTATACTGTGTCGTCTGTCATACTGCGATGTGATAAAACGGGCCGCGCGATTTTGGATGGCTTCAAGCTGATCGATTAGATAGTTCTGATGGGGATTCCAGATCGCCGAGGCATATTCGAGTTTCGAGCGGATGAATGTTACGTAGGCGAGTTGACGGACAGAACGGGGTGAAAAAGCGAGGGATCGTCTGATAAACCCAAGCAACTTAGAAGCATCTGTACAAAGTTTTGCAATGTGCTCAGACCATGTTAGTTTGTTGTTCACGATGATTCCAAGATACCTGTATGATTCTGTTTCAGAGAGTGGTGTAGAATTTAACGAATACGGATAGCTGAGGTTATTTCGCTTTCTTGATACATGCATGAACTTACATTTGGAAATGTTCAGTTGCATAAGCCATGACGCACACCAGGTTTCTATGAGATTTAAGTCGCGTTGAAGCAGAGCCTGATCATCGGGAGTAGATATGCGGCGGTAAAGGACACAATCGTCTGCGAAGAGGCGGATACAAGATGATATGGCATTAGGAAGATCATTTATAAATATCAGAAAAAGGAGTGGTCCCAGCACTGATCCCTGGGGGACACCAGAGATGACTGTAGTATTTTGCGATCTGTGGTTCCCTATTACTGTATATTGTGAGCGTTCGCAGAGAAAGCCGTCAATCCATGACAAGATTAAAGGGTCAACGTAGAGGCAGGACAGTTTTGCCATTAAACGCCGATGTGGAACGCGATCGAAGGCTTTGGAGAAGTCTAGGTAAATGACGTCAGTTTGAAAAGAAGAATCTAAGTTTAAGTGAAGGTCTGTGGTGAATTCGAAAAGCTGCGACTCGCATGAATGGCCTGATCTAAAACCGTGCTGTTTTTCATAGAAGAAAGAGTTATTGTCGAGGTGTGATGCGATCTGCGAATATAAAATGTGCTCCAGCAGCTTGCATGGAATAGATGTTAATGAAATTGGGCGGTAATTAGAAGGATCGGATCGATTGCCTGCCTTAAATACTGGGGTTATTTTACTAGTTTTCCAATCATTTGGTATTTCGCCATTTGAAACAGATTGCTGAAAAATAATTTGCAAAATACGGCTAGAAATGCTCACGGTGCCCTTCAATATTTTGGCAGTTATGTTGTCTGGTCCAGGAGCGCTTGACAACTTAAGGTTGTCGATGAGTTTAGCGATACCTTCATGGGTTATAAGAACTGGTGGCATTATGGAAAAACTAGTAGCAGGTATTGGGGGAGTACGAAGTGCAGGTTCGTGGGTGAACACGGAGGAAAAATATGAATTCATGACATCCGCGCGCTCAATATCAGGGACATGTAAGCCATCATGGTTAATCAAAGAAATGTTTTGAGTACGACTTTTGCACGGGGTGACCAGATTCCAGCATTTTTGGGGGTTAACGCGCATAATGTTTTCAAGATCTTTGTGAAAAAATTTCTTTTTAGAACGTCGTAGTATGCTAATGTATTCTTGGAGGCACTTGATCAATACCTCTTAGGGTAATTTTCGTGAAAGTTTCTGCTAAATGTGCACTACCACATCAAGAACGAACATTGGGAAATTACTTTTATTGTTTTTGTAGCTGTACTAATCATCTTCTGCTCCGCATGACAAGGCATACTACACGAACCATAAGAATGCACCAAGCGCCAGACTTGCCTTTTGAGGCGTACTCGGCGAACGCTCCTTCGTGTCTGTTCACGCCGCATCGACTGCACCAACGGGCGTAAACACTGTTGAATTGCGGATGAACTACAGCACGCGATAGCACAACTTTCAACACATTTTCCCGTGCACTGTGATCCGACGCAAGAGCAGCGAGAGTACCACAGGTACCTCATGAGCTGGGAACAAAAAAAAAACGCGAATGGACCGAACCACGCTGATCAGCAACGGCGCACCGCACGAAATATACAGCGAGATATTAGCATTGCACAGGCCCAGGGGCTTAGTCATCGTTAATGCAAACAAAAAAGGGGCACATTTTCTCTCGCCACAGCGTAAATATGATCAAACTATGATTGTCACACGGACACCCAGGCCGCCGCAACAACGTTTATAGATACTTTTTCTGTACCCCAACTCCTCGCCACCCCTATGCTCACCGAGCCGCCCGCTGCCGTTACCGCCACCACAGCGCTGCCGCCGAATTTGGCTTCAAGCGTACGAGCGCCGTCTGCTATAGCCTGGCGCGGTTGTTTGCCGCAGCGCTCGGCATTTACACGGTGCACGCTGAATAGAGCAGCCGTTATTCCTTTCTGCTGTTGTTTGAGGTAAAGTATTCTATAGACACCATAGCTGAAGGCGCACGTCCGGAAAAAGGGATCACTCTTGCGGATATCACCCGGAAAGGCCAAACCGTGATTCCACTACTTACTCATGCGCAATTTCGCTTTGTCTTGGCGGCCTTCGATGTATTCGATGGGAGCAAACGCAGATTGGACAGTTTGAAAACACGCAAAGAACTGTGCACTTTATTCATTCCCATGCAGCGCGCTATCTTTCGACGACCTTGCCGCTAATGCCATGCGACAGGTAACATGTTAATTGAGCTTGTCACCATCTTGAAACTGTACATCAGATACCTTGCATGATTTTCCCCAAACCTTTCTCCGCGCAAGAAATTGTATTTTGCTAATTCTAAAGTAACAACGCTGATCTAACGGCGGGAGGAATTATGTGCCGTTTGTAGTAGCTTTCCTGCACATTCCGTTGGAAACAGACATGAAACACGTCGGCATGTTGTCGTGAAGTTCCCTAACATGATACAAAATATGGCACCAGAAGCAAGGTTTATCTCCGGAGACGAAAAAAATGGGCCCCGAACCAATGTGCGCGCGCAATATCAACACTCGGTGACCCACACGTCGCAGGTACTCGCATTTCCCTGAGCACAGAACTTGGACCGGACGCAGAAGGCCTCGTCTGCCGGCCACGTTCACGAGGACAGTGACAAGGCACACACAGTGAGAAAATAAAATCGTCTACAGCACAAGAAGAAGCGCAAACAGCTGCAACAAGCGTGCACATGTAAGCAGCGCCGCTCACTTGGCGCAAAGCTCGACTGCAGCACCGTCACATTCCCAGGAACAAGTCGCGCCTGGCTCGAGATGAAGAGTTGTGGAAGTCATTTCCTCATGATAGAGGTATGTTATGTTGTTTATATCGGCGTCTGTGCTTCCGGTAACCGTGATCGCATGGGTAGTAGCGGGGCATTATTTCCATGTTGTGAGCGTTACGCGGCCTGTTTCAACGACGTTGCTGACGTGGCTTTCAACAGCGAAGACAGCAACGTGCGGAGCAACCGTATCAACCGATCAGGGCCGTAAAACCTGTTTTGTGATTGTTACAAGGTGCTCCTGTTTCTCAGCAGCGTGATCGACGACGGATTCGGTGTCGGGTGTGTCTCCAACACACTTTGTTTCCGCTTGTTGTGCACCGTTTTGCGGATGTGTGCTGCTCATGAGTGGTACCGGTCGTGCATCGAGCAGTGCTGCCACGCCGGCTGGATTCGCTTGCTTGTACGAACGCCCGCGCAGTCTTTCGCGAGTGCTTTTGGATCGCGTTCTGTCTGTGTGTCCGCGCGTGTCTGACATGCGTCGTTATTGTGTCAGCGCTTTGCAAACGTGTTTTTCATTTGGTGACTGCGTCCGTGAATGCCAGGATGTGCTGCGTGTTGGTCATTTGGAGACTGTACGCTCACTGGAATTTCGGTTGTTTCGAGGTCAGCTTTCAACGCATGGCGAAACATTGCCTTGTTGTTAAACATCATTGGCGCGCGAACTACTTTGTAATTTCTCATTTAATTTCAAATTCAGTTTTGTGTAGAATGTAGGCAGCTACTGGTGCCTAAGTTGCGAAGCTAATCTCGTTTTTTGCCGCTGTTGTACAGATATGAGGATTTGTTTACTAGGTCAAGCTCTCAGCGAGCTGTGAAAGACTTAGGGCAAATAATTTTTCATAGCAGTAATTGTGCATCGATCGTATGATATTTTTAGTGATTGATGATTATCTAATTTCATTATTTTTCATAATTTGTTACAAAGTGCGACGGAATTTTACTGCTATCTTGGATATTTATTAACCGACTTATTTAAATTGTGTTTTGTGGTTCTGCTTTTTTATTTTTACATGTTGGCATGCATGGTCAATTTCATGCCTGCCTGCTACGGTTTGACATAAACAGGCACTAACATGCTCTTAGCATGGCTACTGAAAAGAGACTAGCAGATTTGTATTTGACGGTATTGTGGTTGACACACTTAGCTGTTTGGAAAATATGGAGCTTCAAGTTCGCCCATTACTATCTCTGACTGACATCTCGGATGCAAGGAATATTATTAGAATGTGACAAAGTGCATGCATCTCCTCTTACCGATCAAACTGCATGCAATAAACTCCTTTGCCAACTCATCCTTGTTGGATCTGTTTCCAATGCGCTATAATCTCAATGCCAGATTCAATTATTGTGCGCATAAACAAACGTATAGCATCTTATTATGAAACATTGAAGGTGCCCAACTCCTATGTTGGAGTAAAATCTTAGGCTGATCTACTCTGAACAAGGGATGTATTCTCAGACGATAGCTTTTGACGATATCATTGTTGTATCTGGTGCTTATTGGCTGGTCGAGAAATGCATCATGCAGAGGCGGTAGTATCACCGTAAATGTTCATCCGACAATAAGTCCCCAAGTTAAAATCATTGCATGACTAGTACCGGGGATGTATGAGTTCATTCCATGAAATTCCGGAAGTAGAACTCTGGCCCTTTTATTTGCTCTGTAATTTTTGCTGGTATATGTGTCACAATGGTTTAATGTCATCATACAGCACATTGACCTTGCTCTTGCATGTACTATAAGCAACTCATTATAAATCTGTCATTAATGAGGTTTTGTATGTACTACGACTTAAGTGCACATACTTTGTATGCAGCTCTTAGTCATTCTCAAAGATGACGTTGCTCATATGGCTACAGTGCGTAGACATCACACGCCACCTCACACACTTCATACACAATATCATTAGGTCTACGCAGCACATCGCACAGCAGATTGCATAAATCTCGTGGACTTCGTAAAAGTCTGCGTAGAACCTCATACAGATCTCGCACATATTCTACGAGATCTCGTTCAATACACTTTAAAAAAGCTTACAACCTTTGGGGTGCACATTTGTCACACAACAATAATTGTCATCAGTCTTGCCCGCATTTCCTTTCTTGAAAACACTGCGCTCGTTATTTCCCTGTCGAGAATGCTCTGTCATGCTGACAACGCGCATGCCGTTCGTGACTTGGAAGTACCGGGCTCCCAGCGTTAAAGAAAGGAAGTGCAGGCAAGAGAGATGACGAGTATTGTGTGGCAAATATACATGTTAAAGGGTGCAACTATTTTTAGAGTGTATGACTAGCATATCGTTCCCTTCCGGTCAACTCCGTGCGATATGCATACATCTCGTTCATTTGTCATAGAATTCTCATACAAAGTTTTCAATATGAGAGACTATCATCAGCAATCGTACCAAGGTGTAGCAGGGCAGTCATAGTAATGTCGACCTTTTTGCTGGTTTTGATTAATTGCCAGAATCCCTTGGGTGGATCATTGAGGCTTGTGTAGAAAGTGAAAAAAATATGCAGATCCTACACACTGTGGCAATCGATGTAAGTGAAGCTTTCCGTGCTGGATGCTTTGATTGCCGATAATTAGCGGTGATGCTTTGGATATCAAGGCTAGTTTGACATATTTACAAAATGTTCTTTCGCATTATTGGTACGTCTTGTACTGATCGTTGTCTTCTATGCCATAGAGATCCAGTTTCCATCTTCCAGATCTGTTTTCAAAGGCATCAATTATAGCTTCTTGCCATCTCAATGCTGCTTACAGTACGTCTCATTCGGGCTTCCATCCTTCAACAGCGCGCTGCAATTTATGTAACATATCAAATTTGGATTCTAGCTTACTCAATTGCGCACAAAGGTTAGTGATAATTTGACTGTTCACGGTTTGGCAGTTTTCTGTTGCAGAAAGTATTTTTTATTGTGTTTATGACAGTATAGTAATTCCATTAGAATTGACTCTGCTCAGGCTGGGTTATTCTCGACATCTCCACACAACAAAGGCAATAGATACATTGCCCGACAGCGCAAAAGAGCAAAACGGCGTCGTATATGGTGCACAACACATATATCATGCTTGCTCTCACGTGCATGCAAAAGAAGAACTTGGGGTGGAACCGGCAATGACATTAAAATGCGGGAAGTAATTTCACTGCAACTAACCTGCACCATAAGCAAAAAGTTCGTCAAGGACGCAACCGTAGCAGCGCTGGCTCCACAACCTAAGTTGAGACTGACATTGCGCTCCTTATATAGGTTGTTCTAACCATCCGGCTCAGGGGACCAATTGCAAGGCATGCTCACTTACCTGGCCAGGCAAAGCAGAAGGGTGTGTCTAAAAATTAATGTGTAGAAAACTAAAGCAATGTTTAACAGTCTCGGAAGAGAACAGCAGTTTACGATAGGTAGCGAGGCACTAGAAGTCGTAAGGGAATACATCTACTTAGGGCAGGTAGTGACCTGCGGATCCGGATCATGAGACTGAAATAATCAGAAGAATAAGAATGGACTGGGAGCGTTTGGCAGGTATTCTCAGATCATGAACAGCAGGTTGCCATTGTCCCTCAAGAGAAAAGTGTAAAACAGCTGTGTCTTACCAGTACTCACGTACGGGGCAGAAACCTGGAGGCTTACGAAAAGGGTTCTACTTAAATTGAGGACGACGCAACCAGCTATGAAAAGAAGAATGATGGTTGTAATGTTCAGGGATAAGAAAAGAGCAGATTGGGTGAGGGAACAAACTCGAGTTAATGACATCTTAGTTGAAATGAAGAAAAGAAATGGGCATGGGCAGGACATGCAATGAGGAGGGAAGATAACCGATGGTCATTAAGGGTTACGGACTGAATTGCAAGGGAAGGGAAGCGCAGCAGGGGGCAGGAGAAAGTTAGGTGGGTGGATGAGATTAAGAAGTTTGCAGGGACGACATGGCCACAATTTGTACGTGACCGAGGTAGTTGGAGAAGTATGGGAGAGGCCTTTGCCCTGCAGTGGGCTTAACCAGGCTGATGATGATGATGAACCAGGCGGCAGTGGTCTATGGTCGTTGGTACGGTAGCGGACATTGTCCAAAATTGGTGGCTGTAAAAGTCTCCAGACCAATGTCGTATTCGCTACCACTTGTATCCTCAACCATCCACATAGTGTGATGCACCGTGGTGTCCAGCAGTGCTGATGCCACTTTACCGTCTGGAGGTGGTCGCAGCAGGACCTGCGTGATGCTTGGCAGGAAAACACCTGCGCCATTAGCAAGAAGTTCGTGAATGACGCAGTCGTAGCAGCGCCGGTTCTACGCCCCAAGTTGAGACTGATATTGCGCTCGTTACACCATCATCATCATCATCATCATCATCATCCTGGTTACACCCACTGCAGGGCAAAGGCCTCTCCCATACTTCTCCAACTAACCCGGTCATGTACTAATCGTGGCCATGTTCTCCCTGCAAACTTCTTAATCTCATCCGCCCACCTAACTTTCTGCCGCCAAGTGCTACGCTTCCCTTCCCTTGGAATCCAGTCCGTAACCCTTAATGACCCTTCGTTATCTTCGTTCCTCATTACATGTCCTGCTCATGCCCCCCCATTTCTTTTTCTTGATTTCAACTAAGATGTCATTCACTCGCGTTTGTTCCCTGACCCTTTTCGTCAGCCTCCAGGTTTCTGCCCCGTACGTGAGTACTGGTACGACACAGCTTTTATACACTTTTCTCTTGAGGGATAAAGGAAACCTGCTGTTCATGATCTGAGAATGTCTGCCAAACGCACCTCAGCCCATTATTATTATTCTGATTATTTCAGTCTCAGGATCCGGAACCGCGGTGACTACCTGCCCTAAGTAGATGTATTCCCTTACCACTTCCAGTGCCTCGCTACCTATCGTAGACTGCTGTTCTTTTCCGAGACTGTTAAACATTACTTTAGTTTTCTGCAGAATAAGTTTTAGACCCACCCTTCTGCTTTGCCTCTCCCGCTCAGTGAGCATGCGTTGCAATTGGTCCCCTGAGTTACTAAGTAAGGCAATATCATCAGCGAATCGCAAGTTACTAGGGTATTCTCCATTAACTCTTATCCCCAATTCTTCCCAATCCAGGTCTCTGAATACCTCCTGTAAACACGCTGTGAAACACGCTGTATAGATATCTTTCGGTGTTTTTACATACGGCTCGTCTACACCCTGATTCCGTAATGCCTCCATGGCTGCTGAAGTTTCGACTGAATCAAACGCTTTCTCGTAATCAATGAAAGCTATATGAAGGGTTGGTTATATTGTGCACATGTCTCTATCATCTGATTGATAGTGTGAATATGGTCTATTGTTAGGTAGCCTTTACGTAATCCTGCCTGGTCCTTTGGTTGACAGAAGTCAAAGGAGTTCCTGATTCTATTTGCGATTACCTTAGTAAATATTTTGTAGGTAACGGACAGTAAGATGATCGGTCTATAATTTTTTCAACTCTTTGGCGTCCCCTTTCTTATGGATTAAGATTATGTTAGCGTTCTTCCAAGATTACCGTACGCTCGAGGTCATGAGGCATTGCGTATACAGGGTGGTCAGTTTTTCTAGAACGTTCGGCCGACTATCCTTATACAGGCTGGCCAGCTCCTTATATAGGCTGTTTTAAGCATCCGCAGTGGTCTATGGTCGTTGGTGTGGTAGCGGGCATTGTCCAATATTGGTGGCTGTGCAGCTCCCCTGATCAATTTCGTATCCCCTGGCACTTCTAACCTCAGCGCTCCACATACTGCGATGCGCCGTGGCTTCCAGCAGAGTTGATGCTACTTTATCGTCCGAGTGGTGGTCACAACACGAGCTGCATGTTGCTTGACGGGAAACACCTGCATCACAAGCAAGAAGTTCGTGAACGAGCGCTGGTTCAACGCCGCAAGTTGAGACTGATATATCACTCCTTATAGAGGCTGTTGTAACCCTCCGCAGTGGTCCATGGTCGTTGGTCCGGTGGCGGGCATTGTCAAAAATTGGTGGCTGCCATCTTCTTTGAATCCATATTTTTCTGGAAGGTGGACACACCCTGCGGTTCTTGGGTCAATATTTAGGCATTCCGTCACGATGTTCCGAGTAGTTCCCGCGTTTTTCTTTGCACCACACACATGCCACATCTTGCAGCGCATATATGTTACGTTGTGTTTTTGAGTAAGGCTACAATAAGCTAAACACTAAATGCTGAAGAAATAAACATGCGTCGTCGACATCACCTCTAATTATCGTCAATCAACGGAAACAACACACAAAGCTTTGGTTAGATCAATTGGCACAGCGCGTGGGATCCACATGATATTTTCCCACTAAAACTCTAAAGGCCACTTACGTATCTCAACTGGTGAAAAACGGAGCCAGCCATATTCTTTGAATTCATACCCTTCATGAAAGTGCACAGACCTTGTGGTTCTCACTTGATCAATATTTTTTGCATTGCTTTACGATGTGCCCAGTCGTCTGTGCGTTCTTGTTTTGGAGCTTACACATGCCGCATACACAGCGCATGCCGCATACACATGCCGCATACACAGCGCTGAACAGTGAAGCGTGCTATCTTCTTTGAATCGATAAATTTCCGTAGTGTGGACAGACCTTGCTGTTCTCACTGGGCCAATATTTTGGCATTCCAATACGACATGGCGAGTTGTTTCCGCGTTTTTCTTTTGTAGCACACACATGCCACATGTTTTTTCATTCATTCACAAAACTTTATTAGTGTCCTGAAGCCCGGTCTTTTCAGACCGAGGCGGGCAGCGCCCACGTCGGCACCGCCAGGCCGAGCCTTATAGCGTCATCGTGGACCCTCGGGACAGCCCGTAGCTGATCTTGATATGCTGAGCTTAATATCATCTTGTGCCAGTAAAGTCATTTTTCTTCGGGGTCGGCGAGAGTACCGGGACAGCCCGCCAGCATGTGTCTGATGTCAATGATGCCATCGCACATGTTACATTCTTTCCTAATTTCTCTTTCGGGGCGAATTTTATTTATTAAATACGGAGAGCGGTACGTCCCGGTTTGCAGTAAACGTAGCGTGACTGCCTGAGCCCTGTTAAATTTTACGTGTGGCAGTGGGAATTGCCCACGCCCCAAGAAGTAATATTTAGGGATGTCGTTGTAAGTTAGTGATCTTTATGCTCCCCGGAATATTAGTGGGCGTCGGTTCGGTTCTGAAAGGCACGGCAAGCAAGTCCTCGTGCCAGGTCGTTCGTCACTTCGCTGAGGTTTGGCCGAGTCTCGTCCACTTGTCCCATATGTGCAGGAAACCATGGGATTTCAGTTTTGATAGCTCCGACTTTGTCGATAGTTTTAACCGCAGTCCTAGCTACATAGCCTTTGTCAAAGCTCTTAATTGCTGCTTTGGAATCGCTATAGATGAAAGACCATTTACGGTTCCTGATAGCTAGAGCAATCGCGGCTTGCTCCGCCACCGTGGGGTTCAATTCTGTTCAATTCTGTAGCTGTTCAATTTCTCTCAACAAAGCTTTCGCTCTCGCTTTTCTCCTGCTAACATTGTGTTCCGGGTGCATATTTCTCGGGAGGGGGGTGGTTCTGATCGCGTCTCTAAGGTTCGCGCTCAATTCTCAGGCCGCAATAAGCTAGGCATTAAACGCTGAAGAAATAAATATTCGCCGTCGACATCACCGCTAATCATCGTCAATAAACGCAAACAACACTGACAGCTTCGCTTGAATCGATTGCCACAGTGCGTGGGATCCACATTATTTTTTCGCACCCAGATTAGAACCGTCTCTTGCGTATCTCAAATGCTGAACAGTGAAGCCTGCCATCTTCTTGGAATCCATATGCTTCGGGAAGGTGGACACGTCTTACGGTGCTAACTATGTCAGCATTTTGGAATTCCATGAAGATGTGCCCAATCGTTCCCGTGTTTTACTTTTGAAGCATATACCTTGCGCATCTTGTGGCGCATATTTGTTACGTTGCGTTTTTGTTTTCAGGCACCCAGCTCGAGCCAAGATAAACTAGGCACTAAAGGGTGAAAAAATAAACATTCGCTGTTGATATCACCGCTAAGTATCGTCAATCAAACCAAACAACATCGACAGCTCCGCTTACGTGGATTACCACAGTGCATGGGATCCACATGATTTTTTCGCACCCAGACCGTAAACGTCTCTAACGTATCTCAACTGCTGAACAGTGATGAATAAGGTATAGCAAAAAAACGTAAGAATGCCACGGAAACCCAAGTGAGCATGAGGCTTTCGTTACTCTAGTGTCAATGAGTCAGACCGTTGGCATTGCCGTTAAGCTTACTCTTCTTGCAGCGAATATCGAAGGTGTACAGTTGCAGAGCCAAGCTACAGCGCAAAAGAGGGCCGTTCTTTGTAGACATGGACTGCAGCCATGTGAGGGGACAGTGGTCAGTCTCCATGGCGAACCTTGAACCAGCGGTATAGCATGCTAGCTTCTGCACCGCCCATACTACGCAGACGCATTCCTTTTCTGATGCACTGCATGCTTCCTCACGAATTGAAAGCTTTTTACTGGCGTACAGCAGAGGGTGTTCGTTTTCGTCATCTCTGTTTTGAGAAAGCACCACCCCTTTGCACCTGTCGCTGGCATCACACTGAAGAATGAATGGCTTAGAGTAGTCGGGCGCGTTCAACGCTGGCTGACTCGTTAGTGCTTTCTTCAGCATACTAAAAGCCTTTTCTTTTGCGTCATCCCATCTTACCGTTTGTGGTTCTGTTTTTCTGGGAGCATCTGTTAAAGAACTTGCAATCTTGGGATAACACGGGATACATCTTTGGTAATAACATGCCAAGCCGAAGAATGACCTGATGTCCCGCTTGGTGCGTGGTTGCGGGAAGTTGTCTATTGCAATCAGTTTAACCTCGGAAGGCCGACGATGGCCTTGCCCTATTACATGACCTAGATAAGCTGCCTCTGCGTGCCCTAATTGGCATTTGGGAGCCTTGACAAATAAGTTGGCGTCTCAGTGACTACACAACACGGTTCGCAAGTGTTGCGTATGCTCCTCCCATGATGAAGAAAAGATTGCTATGTCATCGAGATACGGAAGTGCAAAGTGCTCCATTCCTCGTAGCACCTGGTCCATAAGGCTAGAGAAACAATAGGGGGCATTCTTCAATCCAAAGCTCAGGACTTCAGGCCCAAAGGTTGTCATCGGGGAAATAAACGCCGCAAGCCTGCTTGCCCTCTCGGTCAAGGGAACCTGTCAGTACCCTCTGACTAAATCGAGTGTGGAGATGAAATTAGCATGGCTCACTTTCTTGAGCCTTTCCTCGACATGCGGTATTGGGTCGGTCTGGTCCTTCGTGATTAAGTTGAGCCGGTGGTAGCCGATACACGGTCGCGGCTCCTTGCCTGGGACCTCAGCCAAGATAAGCGACGAGGAATAATCACTCTCTCCGGGTTCGATTACACCTAGCTCTAACATCGTGTTTATTTTAGCGGCCGTGACTTGACGTTGGCGAGGTAAAACGCGATAAGCTTTCGAACGAACCGCTTCTGAGGAGATTAACTCTATATCGTGAACGATCGCAGTGGCCCTGCCAGGTGTGTCTGAAAATGTCTTTAAATTCAAACACGAGCTCCCTCAGTTAGGCCCTTTGATTGGGATTCAACTCCCTCTGCTCTACTAGCTTGTCAATGGTCTCGTGAATGCCTTTTGACCCCGTTACTGATGTTTACTCCGGAAAGTCGACAGGTATCTGCTCAGGTTGGTTAAGGGACATGTTCGCATTGGCCTCCCTCTGCCGGTAGAGTTTAAGTAGATTGCTGTGGTACACTTGTGGTATTCTTCGTTTTCCCGGTACCGTGATTACGTAGTTTGTTTCAGATAATTTCTGACTTATGTCAACCGGTCCTTCCCATTGAACCTGTAGTTTGTTTTTCAATGAAGGTTTCAGGATCATTACCTTTTCCCCAACTTCAAAGCGTCGCGTCCGACCCGTCCTGCCATAGTTATGCTTAGCATTGCTTTGGGCCTTGCGCATTTCTTGTTCAGCAATCATTCTGGCAGGGCTTACATTCAATAACTTTCTCCTGCATTTTGCCTCTTGAGACATTTCAGGCTCCGGCGCTTGCCTGACCTCTTCATTAGCTGGTGCGCTTTCCGCAGTATCCCCTATAGGGCTGTCCTGTTTGACGAATCTACTGACGAATGTTTGACGAATGTGCTGGTTGACGAATCTACGTCAAACCTGTTTCCTCCACCACTGGAAATTCGTACACTGCCTTGGCCGCGAGCTCCCTTGCCTTTGAACGAGTTAGGGCTTGCACTATTTCCTCACTAAACCCGAGTCCCCCGCGTCGTAGCAAATCCTCTGATTTGTTAGAAAACAAATACGGATAATGCGGCGGGAGATGTGCCGAGACGGCGGCTTCAGTGTCCAGTAGTCCAAAAGGGCCTTCAATGCGAATCTTTGCCACAGAGAGACAAACACTGCAGGCATCTACGGCTTGCCTTACCGAAGCACACTCTATGTGAACTGGCCTTCCTCTACATACGATGGGTGCACCATGTCCATTGTGGCTGCTGAGTCGCGAAGCACCGGACACGGTTTGCCGTTTATGATAAGGCGTCGAATGTACGGTTCTAGCAAGTTCAGATTTTCCACGTTACTTCTCAGTGACACCAACACTAGTTTGGGATTTCTGCAGCCCACGGAGATATTCCCCCTTTGCTGGCAGTTGTAGGAAACTACTGGTTTCTTTGCTTCGAAAGCTTTTTTCTTCTGCCTTTCTGCCCTCCGTTCGGCTGACTCCTCCTTTCCCTCGCTGTCGTCGTCAATATTTTTCACCTAATCGGACCTGTCCATTCATTTACACTTACTCGACTTTGACCATCGCTTTGGCTTGTCGGGTCTGTATTTATTTACCTCATTCTTGTGAGCTTCGTTGCTTTCGAACGCAAGGCGAGTTACGTACTCCTCAGCGAGGTTGGCCGCTCTCGTGATAGTGCCCACGCCTGGCCTATCCTGAACCCAATACTTAATGTTTTCTGGCAGCCGGCAGTAAAATTGTTCTAAAACAACAAATGCATTGTCTTTTTGGCGTCGCCGAGTGCACCCTCTTCTATGAGCCATTCCTAAAGGTTTACCTCCAAGGTGCATGCAAAATCTGAGTATGACTCGCTTTTGGTCTTCTCGACTTCCCTGAATTTTCGTCTGAATGCTTTTGCTGATAATCTATACTTTTTAAGCAGATTCGCTTTGACTTCATCGAGGTCCTCTGATTCTTTTTTCCCCATGCGGGCAATGATATCTGCTACCTCACGTGGTAGTAACGTAGGCAAGCATTGCGGACAAGTGTTTCTCGCGAATTTTGCCTTTACACACGTGCGCTCAAATTTCACCAGAAAAAGACTTATCTCCCCTTCTACTGCTTAGGGTGCCATCAAGCCTGTCATTCTGCGCTCGCTTTCATGCGCCTCTGTGCTAGGCCTTTCAGTATATTGAGCTTTCAGGAGCTCAATCTCTAGGCGCTTCATTTCGAGGTCGCGCTCTTTTTCGGCCTGACGTGCTGCCCGCTCGCGCCCTTCCTTTTCTTCTAGGCGCTTACGCTCTTCCTCTCTCTGCGCAGTGCTCTGTAGGCATTCCTTCAGTTCATCGTCGTCTGCCTCGATTGCTTCGATCGCCTCAATGATCTCCGGCTTTCTCTTTGATTCGGCAATTTGGCGGCCCTATTCTCGGGCCAAGCTAAGCAATTCCGGACTCTTTGGTGCCTTCATGTTAATGGCTGTCCTTAAGGCTCCTAACTCTTCACTCGATAACAACCTCGATGTACTCAAAGCTTCCGTCAACAGTTAGAGAAAAATCACTGCTCTGTACTTCCCCCCCCAAAAAATACGTAAAGCCAAGTGATATCCTAGGGAAGAAAACCCGTGCACTCACCATATGCAGTGATGAAGCCTGACACCTTCCTTCCGAACGTTGTCCCCAGGACAAAGAGGAGACGATCTCATACATGTCGTTCAAAGTTGGGGTCTCCAGGGTAGCGTATCCGATTGCTGCCAATCAGTTGTTGCATTGTCCAGGGTAGCGTACCCCACCGCTGCCGATCGCTTGTTGCGCCGCATGTTTCTCGAAGCCCGACCGGCGTTAGTATTGGGTAGCGTGGCGTTGTCGGCGGGCAGCAGGCATCCGGTAGACCATGGCGACCAGGCAAGCACGAGACGATTTCTAGTGTGAGACTTGCACGGTTTATTCAATGGTTGGTCAAGGATAAGAAGAAGAGAAGGAAGTGTGCAAAAGCACATTGCGGTGCCCGGTAAATTGGCCCACTAAAGTCGTAGGGGGGATTTTGCTCACGTCAACATCACGTGACATGCATGGAGTCTGGTTGTGGATGGGCAGCTGATCACTTCTTCCCGATGAGACTGCGCGGCCCCGCTTCCTCCGATGGCAACGCTGGTGCCTGGTGGGCGCTGGGGCTGTTGATCCATGCTCCAAGGTGAGGTGGCACGGGCTTGCTTCCGCAGGGGGCAACGCGCAGGTCTGTTCGGGTATGGGGCTGCTGATTGGTGCTCCGAGGTGAGATGGTACGGGCTTGCTTTCTCTGGCGGCAACCCGCGGGGCCTGTTTGGATCACGGAAAGCGCGTCTGATTATGGATGGGCGATTGATCCATTCTTCCAGCCGATGTTGGTTCTCAGAAGTTCTCCTGTAGAGCTTGACAGTTCGTGGAAAGGGTCCCTCTAAAGTCGCACACACACAAATGCGCCTGAAAGCACTGACGGGCACCTGCCAGACCGGCAACCCCTCGAGACAACCACAACAAAGTGGGAATTCACCCTTCGTTTCGATAAGCATGGTGCTCGAGCATCCTTTTTGCACGGGGTACCGCACGCCAAGCGTAACAATATTTGTTACGGTGTGTATTTGTCCTCAGGCAGCCAGCTCGGGCCACAATAAGCTAGGGACTAAGCAGTGAAGAAATAAATATTCGCTGTCAATATCATCGCTAATTATCGTCAATCAACGCAAAGAACACTGACAGCTTCATTTACTTCGATTGCCGCAGTGCGTGGGATCCACAAGATTTTTTCGCACCCAACCTGTAAACTTCTCTTACGCATCTCAACAGCTAAACAGTGAAGCCTGCCATCTTCTTTGAATCCATACGCTTCTAGAAGGTGGACCCGTCTTACGGTGGTAACTATTCCAGCATTTAGCTATTCCATGACAATGTGCCAAATTGTTCCCGCGTTTTACTTTTCCGGCACGCACTTGTCGCATCTTGTGGCACGTATTTGTTACGGTGTGTTTTTGTCTTCAGGCGGCCAGCTCCGGCCGCAATAAGCTAGGCACTAAACGCTGAAGAAAGAAACATTCGCTGGCGATATCACCGCTAATTATCGTCAATCAATGCAAGCAACATTGACAGCTTCGCGTTCATCGATTGCCACAGTGCGTGGGATCCACATGATTTTTTCGCACCCAGTCTATAAACGTCTCTTACGTATCTGAACTACCGAACAATGAAGCATGCCATTTCTTTAATCCATACGTTTCTAGAATGTGGACACATCATACGGTTCTGACTGGGTCAATGTTTTCACATTCCATTAGGGTGTGCCGTATCGTTTCCGCGTGTTTGTTTTGCTTGACGCACATGCCGCATCTTGTGGCGCATATTTGTGACGTTGTGTTGTTCTCAGGTAGCCAACTCGGGCCGCAACAAGCTATACACTAAATGCTGAAGAAATTAATATTTGCCTTCGGCACCAGCGCTAATTATCGTCAATCAACGCATAGAACACAGAAAGCTCCGCTTAAGTCGATTGGCACAGTGCGTGGGATTCACATGATTTTCTCCACCAATTGTATAAGCGTCTCTTACGTATTGCAACTGCTGAGTAGTGAAGCATGCAATCTTCTTTAATCCATACGTTTCTTGAAAGTAAACACGCCTTACCGTTCTCACTGGGTCAATATTTTGGCATTCCATTTGGGCGTGCCGAATCGTTCCCGCGTTTTTGTTGTTGCGCATGTTTTTGACGTTTCGTTTTTGTCTACAGGCAGCCATCTCAGGCCACAATAAGCTAGGCACCAAACGGTGATGAAATAAATGTTCGCCGTTAACGTCACCGCTAATTATCGTCAATCAACGCAAACAACACAGAAAGCTTGCCTTACATAAATTGGCCCAGTGCTTGGGATCCCCAGAGTTTTTTCTGCAAATATTTACTATGGTTCACTGACAATGCTCCTAGGTCATATGAATATGGTGTATTGGTTATTTAGACGCGTGCATGTTTTTTTTTCACGCTGAGGCAATCTGCAACAGCATGGAGAAGCAGCATCTGCGCGATGCTTCGGTGGGCAGCTCCCCTAGCGGCTTACTGTCCAACTAGCGCACACCGTAGTCTAACTGCTAAGGAGGTGAGGTGCGCGAGGGGCTGGGAGGTTGTCGTAACATAAGTGCTGCTTTAAGATCAGTGTTTCTGTAATCTCCAAGTAAATTTTCATGTACGTAAAGGCTAAATAAACCGAATCAGGAGACCGACCTTGCCGATACCGAATCAGGATACCGATGCCGTGCTCGTGCCATCTGTTCGGTGCCGGAAAATTACAGACTACGCTACAAGGTGGTGAAAGTGCTGGATATTAAAAATCGTAGTGAGCCCAACGCTCAGAACTCAGAACGGTTCGAACGATTCTGCAACTCTGCCTCATCCTCCAACGTCGGCGACGGGCAAATCAAGACCGTTTCTCGGACCCCTGCTCTTCAAATGTGTCACTGAGAATATGTTGCGCAGTGTTTGTCCTGCTAAAAAGACGTCTCGTCATTTAGTACCTGGGATGATGACACCAAGGTGAAGGTTCCTTATCAAGAAGTCGATGTGTAAAAGCAGTACACAGCCAACTTCCGTTATTTATATCTCGGTTAATCGGAAAAA
Source organism: Dermacentor variabilis (assembly GCF_050947875.1). Lineage (NCBI taxonomy): Eukaryota > Metazoa > Arthropoda > Arachnida > Ixodida > Ixodidae > Dermacentor > Dermacentor variabilis. Next base: position 4,179,168 of record NW_027460280.1, read on the forward strand.
TAATTTGTATGCACTCTATAGTCATGGCGAAAAAACACGTATTGGTTTGGATGGAAAAGTGGTTGCGATGGAACGATAAATCACGCCGCTTTGGTTAATTGGACCACCGCTTGTGGCCTCATATGTGAGCTGTGGTTACGAGAAGCTTGAAAGAGCAAGAAATCTGGCAGAGAACGCCACTCATCCCCTAGGCTTCAAGCTGTATTATTTTTGTCTTTCAGTGGCTGACGCTCCTTCCACCCGTTCACGCTTGTTTCGTGTCGCATTACGCCCTCCTATTAAGTAGTCTGCTTCTAGGGTTCAGTATGGCGTTGCGTGGAAGTTATACAGCGCTATCTATCGAAGTCATGAATCATTGGCATCTCTTGTTGATATTGAGAAAGGTTTAATTGGTTCATTTTGGCACGGTTTGTTAATTCAATATTTTGGACAGTTGAACCAAATTTTGTGGTCTCACAAGGGTCAAATTAACGGAAGCCGGCCGTACATTTAAAATTTTGGCCGCTGCCTTAATACGTGGCGAGATTGGGCTAGGTTACTCAAGCGTTGCTTCAGCAGCCGCTACGCAGCAGAGATGTGATTCGAGAACAAAGCATGCTTGCCTTCTGAGGGCCCAGAGCAATTTTCTACGACGTGCTGCAGTCCGACTAGAGCCAGCTGCGAAGGAGGAGTCATCTCTTGCGCGGACCTCGTGCCTAGAACATCGTCCTCTCAGCCAGTCTGCACAAAATCTGCAAACCACACAGACGGCTCTGCCTCTGATGAGCTGCTTCCCGTCCACACGCCCACCGGCAAGGAGCTTCCACGTGCAATTCGGAAATGAAGACCACTACGCAGTCGAGATGTCTGACCGTTTAAGAGCTGCCGAAGCATATGTGGACCCTGCGTCCTGGCTTTGAAGATCCCACGGTGACGATGCTGCCACTACATCGGCCAAATCGCCCATCAGCTTCTGAAGCTTTGCCGAGACCATCAGCAAGAAGCCGTAACGGTGTGCGACATTATTTATGGAAAACTATGGCATACTGGGCCGCTCACATTGTCGAGACAATCCAGCTCAGCGCCATCATGCATGTGGCAGCAAACGGTACCGCTGAAAGATGAAAGTACCCACCGCTCTAGAAGCTGCCGCGCGGCAGCTTTTTCTTGCCCCGCGAGTATTCGGGCGTGGACCGTCTTTTTTTACGGTGTCACGTGACTGCCACAGTCGGCGTGTATCGTTTTCCTTCTGTTTGGATGAGCCCTAATAGCAGACACAGGCTGTCTTGTAAATATTGTTTATCCGCCGCGGTGGCTTAGCGGCTATGGTGCTAAGTGCGAGGTCGCGGAATCAAATCCCGGCCGCGGTGTCCCCATTCAGGTGGGGGAAAAGGGGAAAAAACGCCCCTGTGCCGTGTATTCGGGGCACGTTACAGATCCCCTGGTGGTCAAAATTAGTCAGGAGTCTCCTACTACGGCGTGCCTCATTATGAAATCGTACTTTTAGCTCGTAAAACCCCAGAATTTAGTTCAATTGTCCTCCGTATCTCACAAAATATCGCCTTAGTCCAAAAACTCCCAAGCCAAGTTTTAATCGAGAGAATTGGAGGAAACAACCTCCCGCCGGCGGGAATAATTCAATTAGGGGCTGCGCAAATCACTGTCAAGTTTTTTTATTGTAAGGGACTACTCTTTGGGAGCTTCTGAGTAGCTTCGTAGTTTGCCGAGCAGCCAGTAACTAGTCCACTTTACTGCGGAGAAACTAAGTTGAAAGGGAAGTGTTAATCTAGAAGTGAAGAGGGTTATGGCGCGGTGCTAAGAGCAGGTGTGCAGTTCACTGAGCGAACTTGTGAACAAATTTTACATAAGAGATATCACAAGAAAAAAGCGTATTCACACAGCTAAAACCGTTCGCAAGATGAGGACGCTTGCGATGCTCACCGCAGCAAAGACGGGCTGTAGTCGACAAATGGTGTGTGTATATGTGGAATCGTACCACAGGAGCGAACTTGAGTACTTGCGCCAGTAGTAATTCCAAGTCGATTCACAAAACGGCCGTCGCAGCTGCCTACGTAAGAAGGAATTTCTACGATACTCACCAATATATGTGTGCAACTCGAGCACGTGCGGCTATGGCACCAGAGGCCACGACTGATATCTGAGGATGGCGCAACTGAGTGGCGCGTTCTGATTTTCCGTTTCGCCGAGCACATTGAGCAGTTTTAGTGCATAATTGTGTTGGTCGTGCGCTGCTGTGAAAGGCAGTGACATTATTGCAATGCTGCCACATTTTGCTTTCTCTGATGGAATGTGTCTGAATTTTGATACTCGTCATGACACTCTATCGTGTGGTAGCAGTAGAAGTGCGGTGTGTGTCCCCGACAACCGTCAAGCTTGTCATTGGTGTTGTTTTGAGTATCTCTGCCACCTTTTTTTCTTTCTAGTTTGAGCTCATAGGGCTGCGGATGATTACTTTAGAGACGCTGTGGAGCCTATAATTCTCAATGCGATAACGTGAAGCAGCTAAAAAAAACGTCTACGCGTTTTAATTGTAACTATTAATTCTAATTGCCTGATGTTGGACATTGTCATCTTCCCCACTGTTAGCCTCAGCCTTCTATTATGTTGCTTATAGAAGCGACGTAGTGTCTGTACCCACGGTTTCGCTCATCCTGGAGTTTACGGTGTGAGCGAATGTATGCGTATGATGGAAGACCATCCTGTCAATGTAATACGAAGCGGGACGTTAATACGATGACATGTATAAAAATGACCAATAACGTCACGTACCAACGTTGATATTAAAATCATGTCCGCTGCCCGAACAAGCCTGATGCTGTGAAACAAAATACATTTCATGAACTGATAGAATAATTGCTGCACGAGTCCCTTTGTATCCAGCTGTGTTACCGGAGCGCGCGTACGAACACTCTTTCGTGTAACAACTGTTGGGTGCGCCTGTACCTCTGAATGGGCTACAAAGATCCATGCCGCCATGACAAGCATCGTGCCAGTCGTCATAAAGCGACCTGTGACGCAACGTAAAGATCCGACATGACCTTTTATTGGTGCAAATGGTTAACGTGTGTTCGGTCTAACAAGAACTGCACCGCATAGCGTACGGGCTCAAATGGCGCCAAGCATGAGTGCTTCTCAGGGACCGATAATATATTTTCCTATTTCTAGAATGCTATTTATTGAGCAATGCAGTGAAGATCCTTTATGTTGTGTAAACGTGGAATAACACCCATAATGCAAAACCAAACGTTCAAATATTTTTTTTTTCTACTCTGGAGAGATATTGGGAAGAAACCGCTTTTGACAGCCGGCGGCTTTTCTAAAGCGAATGATGCACACGTTGCTTGCGCGACGACGTCCCTTGTAGCTATTGGAAAAGATTCACCGAGTTATTTTCCGAGCGTGAAAGAAGCTCGCGAATAGACGCAAAATTGCCGCGTGACTGGCCGGTCGAGGCACTTTGCGTGTATTCGCTAGCTTCGATCACGCTCGGAAAAACACTTTTGCGTGGCACGTATTGAGCAACAGGAAGCTCTACCTGGAGTTTTTCACGTTGCTCTATGCAAATGTCTTATTGACATTTTTCATCTAATTATAGCATTTCACAAGTTGATTAATTTGTTAAGTCCAGTTGTGTAATTCGGTGGAATGAAAAAAATAATAGGAGTATCTCCAAGCGACGCAAACATTACATTGGTTCTGTCCAGCTACGTGGCATTCGCATATTTTTAATGTTTGGAGAAAGTCACGTGGGGCACGTGTATGGTCCAGCCGTCGGTTCCTTGTACATTGAAACTCAGACGCCAGTAAGCGAACTTTATTGAACGTGATGTTAGTCTAATTTCGCACAAGCGCAAGTCGCAGGAACCTTCTACTGCTGAATGCAGTAAGCATTATGTAACAGGTACTCACTGAAGGGCTCCGCAAGCGTTGGCACATGGATTCGGGGAAGTGGTAGCAATATGCACAGGCATCATTCGCAGTTTGTTGCTTTGATCTCTCCAAGTGTATGTGATCCTAAACACGTTTTGTGATCAGAGTCCCATATAATGTTTCACTCATCTTTTTTCTATAATCATGTTATAGAGATGAGAAGAGGCGCCATATCACTGCGTCTTTGATAAACGTCTCGTTTTCATCGTAGAAGTTTTCACATCGTTTGCAACTTCCTGACACCCTTTAAGAGAGACCCATAGCTTCTCACTGCACAAGCTTACGGCTACAGATGACATTTTTTTTTCATTCTGCGTGCTTTATTTGTAGCGCGTCGTGTTCCACAAGTAGCAGACGATAAACGCTGCTCAGCGCCGTTCTATTGAGCGCAGCGCCATTTTTGTGTCATAATACTGCGAACTGGTGAATTTCATTCAAGACGGCTTGGTCAGCATACCTGCTCCTATAAGACCATATCTAAGACACGGTTACTAGACAGGTAGGAGTGACAATCGAGCTGTTCACCACTTCTCCGCATTATGACACAAAAATGGCGCTGCAATCAGCAGAATGGTTCTGCGCGCGTCGTCGCAGGCAAGACAAAATGCGTGTTTGAGGATATCGCTGCCGCTGATTTCAGCTATGATCTTGAAATACCATTGTGTGAAGTGCATGCAATGTTATATAGGTAATTGTGCTATTGTCTGAAAACGCGAAGCGCTGGAAAAGTTTCTTTTTAGCTTCTATGCAGGAACTTCGCACTACAGCTTTAGCGTTTTTGAATGAATGTTGTTTTAGAGTTGCAGGCACTGTACTGGTGAGCAGTTTTCTTTTTGGATTTTGTGCAGCTAAGTATCATTTGAATTGATTAAATAATAAGGTTCAACGTCCGGAAGTACACGGGCTAGCTATAAGAGACGCCGCAGTTGATCATTCCTGAATAATTTTTTGCACCACCTGTAAGTCGTTAACGTGGGCCTAAACCTAAATACAAGAGCGCTTTGTATTCCCAACCATTCAGAACACGGCCGCTATCACGGATAAACGAACCCACGACCTCATCATCAGCAACACAACGATAACGACTGAGACAAAAATGCGACAAATTCCTGTTTGCTGTGGTGTACAGACCACCTGATGGTAATTTGAGCGAGTTTTTCAAGTGTATAGATGCTGTTTTTTTTATGTAAATGCAAATCAATACACTTTAATTTTGAGGAGGTGACTTAAACATCGATACGTTGGTTAAATCTACTAAGCAAAGTGAATTATCTGCAATCCTTGATTCTCATTTTTTGTCTAATATAATAACCGCCCTACACGTATTACTGCAAACAGCGCAACACTTATAGACCTTTTCATTACGAACCTATCAGTTGATGCCGTATTTTCTGGTACCATTAATGTGACCCTTAGTGACCATTTGTCCATTTACTTAGTCACTGACACATCTCATACGGCAGAAGACATCACTGCGAAAATAATATATCAGGACATCAACACGGTTGCACTGTCTCAGTTCCGAGATGAACTCATCATGACTGATTGGAACGAGGTTCTTGCGTGCTCTTCGGCTGATACCGCATATGAGCGTTTCATTGAAATTTTTTCCTCTCTCTATAAACGATGCTTCCCTTACAAAGAAATGACGAAGCCAAAACGTGCACGTAAACCTTGGATAACAATAAGTCACTTAAAGATGATACGTACAAAAAACAAGCTGTACCAGGTGTTCTTGAAAAATCGCGATTTAGATGCACTAAACATGTTTAAAACTTACAGAAACAATCTTGCCAAAATATTAAGGCAAGCGAAGCTTAATTATTACTTTAATATCTTCGACGGCATCATAGACACCAAAGAAATGTGAAAAATCTTAAACACAATTATATTTTCACGTAAACAAGCGCCCTACGTCAACGAACTTAAAATTGACAAACATGTATTTAAGGGAAAAGCGTTGGCCAATAAATGTAATGACCACTTTAGTTCTTTATCGGACAGTACTCACGATGGGAATGTGTTATTTACCCACGCCAATAACACCCTCGACATTTATTTGCTCCACAGACCAATCTCAGGTAACTAATGTTTTTATGAAACTTAGAAAAAGTAAGAGCGAAGACATTGATGGCATAAAAATGGAACCGGTTATTTTTGTCCTCGATTTATTAGTACCTTGTTTGACCCATATATATAATCTTGTTTTAAACACAGGTCTGTACCCTCAGCGTATGAAAAAAGCCAAGGTCGCGGTACTTTACAAAAGTGGCGACAAAAACGAAATAAGTAATTACAGACCAATATCGGTATTGCCTGTATTTTCAAAGGCTCTGGAAAAAATTATTTTCACTAGACTTTCAAAATTTTTGGATATGCATTCTGTGATTACAGCAGCACAATGCGGTTTCAGGTCAGGTGTATCGACAGAGACAGCACTTCTACATCAGAAAGAGTTTATACTAGGCAACATTGAAGCAAGAAAGCTCACACTAGGCGTATTCGTAGATTTTACAAAAGCGTTTGATAGGATTGATCACCAAACATTGTTAGAAAAATTGCCCTATTATGGCATCAGAGGCGTTACACTTGACTCAATAAGGAGCTATCTTAGCGATCGGTACTAGTGTGTGTCAATAAATAGGCAAATATCTATGCCCCAAAAATCAAACGTGGTGTACCGCAGGGAAGTATATTAGGCTCTGTTTTATTTAACCTTTATATTAATGATATTGTAAACATAGATCGATCAACAACATACATTATCTATGTAGATGACACGAGCCTATTTTTTACAGGAGCAAACCTAGATGAGTTGATTCAAGCAGCTAATGAAACTTTACATAAATTATCCGAATGGTCTTGTCGTAATTGGTTACAAATTAACACCTCTAAAACCAAGGCCGTTCTTTTCCGCGCGACAGCAATGGCTTGCAAGTACTCACATAAACTGCTACTAAATAATTTTGAACTTGAACTTTGAGAGACTGTCAAAACTTTAGGTATTATCTTTCATCAACATATGCTGTGGGATTCTCACATTGAAGAATTATCTATTAAACTAAGAAAAGCCCTAGGTATGCTAAGGAGGTGTCAGTCGTTTCTGCCGGTTGCCCAGAAACTTCATATTTTTAGTGCGCTTTTTAGTTCGCACCTACGCTACTGCCAGTTGGTGTGGGCATCTGGAACTCAAACATTAAAGAAAAAGATATATACACTTCAGAAGTGTGCTTTGCGGGCCGTTGCAAATTTAGGCTATAGAGATCATACATCTCATTTATTTATGAAGTTTAAGGTTTTAAAATTCAGTGTTGCCTATGAACATCAATTGCTGTTGTCGTTAAGGTCTGAAAATCGTAGAAATAGCCTAAACTTAAGAGGTTAAGCGCATTTACAGCCGAACATTTCATTGCGTCCCATCAGAAATTCTGAACACTGGCACATTCCCCGAACACGAACGAACTACGGTCTCCAAATGTTAAAATTCACCATTCCAAACGTACTCGATACGTTCAAGCTTACAGAAGATCACTTGCATGTCCTTTCAGGCAGGGAGCTATTCAACATGTTTACATAATCCGCTACAAGCCTAGAAAAATTCTGTCTAAATAAAGCACTCCTTTCTGTTTACAGTATGTCTTACTGTTATGTTACCTTGCAATAATTTTCTTGTCGTTGGTTTTGGTTTTTTGTGCGTGAATGATTCATGTACTTTTAGACACCCAAGGTCGCATATAATTATGTATACTTGCCAATTATTGTACACGTTTTATTTATTTATTTTTCTTTTTCTATCATACGTTAAGACTGTATGATGTTTGCTGTGCTGTCGTTCTGCTGCCTTGTACGGATGGGAGGTGGGGCTAGCCTAGCTGCATCAGCGCAGCTTTTTTCCCACTTTCCACGCCACAGCTGTTCTGTGTAAAACACACTGCACTGTTGGTGGTGAAAATAAACATCACGGCGGGCAAGAACTCCGTTTCGAGCAAGGATGTTCCACTTGGGGCTGAATTTACAGCGTCCGTGTAATAATTAAGTGTTGTCGTTCGCCTTTCCTAAATCTTAGCAATATATAGTTTCAACTGATTGCGCCGTAGCTGGCAATATTTCGTATATTTTAGGAACAAGCGAACTTACATTTTATGAGGTGCAGCTGTCGGTTCCTTGCACAGAAATTCACCCGCTTCCAATCGAACTTTATTGAGTGGAATGTTCAAAACTACGTTGGCTCAAAGAGGAAATGCGGCAGCCGTGGAACCTTGATTTCCAGATCCACTGCACGAACATGACGCAACAGGTACGTGATGGCAAGCTCCACAAGCGCCGGCACAGAAATGTTTACGTCGTAATATATAATATATATTACATATATTACAGGCATCGATCGGAGAGCAAACGGCGATAGCCGATATTCTAATTAGCATTAAGAGAAAAATAATGGAGCTTGGCAAGCCATGTAATGCGTAAGATGGATAACCGGTGGGCCATTAGAGTTACAGAATGGGTGTCAAGAAAAGGGAAGCGCAGTGGGGAGGACCGCAGAAAACTAGATGGGGTGATGAAATGAGGTAATTCGCAGGCGCAAATCGGAATTAGTTTGCGCAGGACAGGGATAATTGGAGATCGCAGGGAGAGGCATTCGTCCTGCAGTGGTCATAAAAATAGGCTGCTGCTGCTGATGATGATTATAAAAATGAACGGTTGTCTTCGATGGATAGATATATAACGTGTTTTTCAGGCACCATTCATGTACATTAGCGAGATCATTGTTTAATTTATTTACTAGAGTCACGGAATTTTTGTCCGATACGAAAATAGTTGTGTCATCAGCATAGAGGAGGCAGTGGGTAATATTTGTGGTAAATCATTAATGAACAATAAAAATAACAATGGCCCAAGTATTGATCCCTGAGGGACGCCTCTATTAATAACTTTAGGTGAAGAGAAGGAACTATTCACTTGGGGGACTATTTGTGGTCGGTCTGTTAGGTAGCCACGAATTAACTGTAAAGAAGGGCGAGAAATGCCATGACATTCTAGTTTGTATAGGAGGATTAGGTGGTTAATTGTATAGAACGCTTTCGTGAAATCAATAAAGAGAGCACTGACTAATAGGCCTTCGTCTACAGCTAATTTAACTTTGTCAGTAAACGTAATAAGTGCAAGTTCAGTTGACAAATGCTCTCTAAAATCAAATTGGTGCGGAGAAAATAGCTTAAATTTGGATAAGTAATTAGTATGATGCTTGTGAATAAGTTTTTTAATTACCTTACAAGGAAAGACAAAAATGCAAATAGGACGATAATTATTCACACTCAAGAAACCTCTTTTAAAAATAGGAATTACCTTACCCATTGTGAGGCTTTTGGAAAAGACGCCATCTTTAAATAATTTATTACATCGGCAAGTACCGGTGAAATTTCTTTATGCAGAAGCTTAATGTTCGACGGTCGGATGAGATCAAGGCCAAGTCCAGTTGGTTTGAGTGATGTTATGATACTACAAACTTCTTGTGAAGTTGTAGGATATAAATAGAGTGAATAGGGACTGCGTGGTAAACAAGGTAAGGGCGGCTCATGCTGTAGGTCAACTATAGCACTAAAATGGTTACTGAAAGCGTTAGCGACGTCCTTAGGGTCGGTTAAATTAACTGAATTGTAGCTGACGCATGATATGCCATTATCAGTGGTATTAGTGTTTAAGAATTTTTAATAACTTGCTTGGTCCAATTTATGCAAGCCCATCTAAAACCTAGGGCCCAGTAAAAGATGAGTGGGGAAGCCTATAGTAGGGTTGAGCCAACTGAAATTTCGGGATGGTTTGACTTGAAATTGGGGGTGGGCCAACTTGAAATTTTGGGGTGGACGACCTGAAATTTGGGGTTGGGTCAACTTCAAGGTTGAGGTTGGCCCGCTTGATATTTTGGGGTGGGCCAACTTTAAATTTGGGCATGTGGCAACTTATACCTGCGGTTGGCCAACCTAAAATTTCGAGGATGCCAACTTTTATTTGGGTATGAGCCAACTTGAAATTTGGGGATGGGCCAATGTAGATATGGGGGTGGTGCAACTTGAAATTTGGGGTTTGGTCAGCTTAAAATTGTGGGTGGGCCAACTTGAAATTTGGGGTTTGGTCAGCTTAAATTTGTGGGTGGGCCAACTTGAACTTTAGGGGTGGGCTGACTTGAAATTTGTGGGTGGGCAAGCTTGAAATTTGGGGGAGGGCAGCTAAAATTTGGTGGTATGCTTACGCATAGTTAGGCAAATCCAGTGCAGTTAATAATAATAATAATTTTATTTGTGCCTCAAGAAATACAGACAGGGGGGAGCTGCAGAAAAAGCTGTCATAAACAACTTGACTCGGCGCAGCCCCAAAATACAAAGCAGTAGCGACAGGCAATCTCATCGCAGACATGATGGCTTCATGATAAAGAAATAAAACAATATAGCAAGAATATAAGAAGACTAAACAAAATCTTATCTGCACTTGCAGAAACCAAGTTACTTCGTCACTAGCAGGATTATACTTAACATAATCGTCAAATAACATTAATCAAATAACAGCACAAATGACAAAGAATCATGGACACAATAAATATACAACAAAGAAAACATCCTATATTAAGCACTAACTATCATCATAATCATCATCAGCAGCAGCAGCAGCCTAGTTACGCCCACTGCAGGGCAAAGGCCTCTCCCATACTTATCCAACTACCCCGGTCATGTACTAATTGTGGCCATGTTGTCCCTGCAAACGTCTTAATGTCATCCGCCCACCTAGCTTTCTGCCACCCCCTGCTGCGCTTCTCTTCCCTTGGAATCCAGTCCGTAACCCTTAATGACCATCGGTTATCTTCCCTCCTCATTACATGTCCGGCCCATGCCCATTTCTTTTTCTTGATTTCAACTAAGATGTCATTTACCCGCGTTTGTTGTCTCACCCAATCTGCTCTTATCCCTTAACGTTACACCCATCATTCTTCTTTCCATAGCTCGTTGCGTCGTCCTCAATTTCAGCAGAACCCTTTTCGTAAGCCTCCAGGTTTCTGCCCCATATGTGAGTACTGGTAACACACAGCTGTTATACACTTTCCTTTTGAGGGATAGTGGCAACCTGCTGTTCATGATTTGAGAATGCCTGCCAAACGCACCCCAGCCCATTCTTATTCGTCTGGTTATTTCAGTCTCATGATCCGGATGCGTGGTCACTACCTGCCCTAAGTAGATGTATGCCCTTACCACTTCCAGTGCCTCGCTACCTATCGTAAACTGCTGTTCTCTTCCGAGACTGTTAAACATTACTTTAGTTTTCTGAAGATTAATTTTCAGACCCACCCTTCTGCTTTGCCTCTCCAGGTCAGTGAGCATGCATTGCAATTGGTCTCCTGAGTTACTAAGCAAGGCAATATCATCAGTGAATCGCAAGTTGCTAAGGTATTCTCCATCAACTTTTATCCCCAATTCTTCCCACTCCAGGTCTCTGAATACCTGCTGTAAACATGCTGTGAATAGCGTTGGAGAGATCGTATCTCCCTGTCTGACGCCTTTCTTTACTGGGATTTTGTTGCTTTCTTTGTGGAGGACTACGGTGGCTGTGGAGCCGCTATAGATATCTTCCAGTATTTTTACATATGGCTCATCTACACCCTGATTCCGTAATGCCTCCATGACTGCTGAGGTTTCGACTGAATCAAACGCTTTCTCGTAATCAATGAAAGCTATATATAAGGGTTGGTTATATTCTGCACATTTCTCTATCACTTGATTGATAGTGTGAATATGGTCTATTGTTGAGTAGCCTTTACGGAATCCTGCCTGGTCCTTTGGTTGACAGAAGTCTAAGGTGTTCCTGATTCTATTTGCGATTACCTTAGTAAATACTTTGTAGGCAACGGACAGTAAGCTTATCGGTCTATAATTTTTCAAGTCTTTGGCGTCGCCTTTCTTATGTTTCTTCTTAAGGATTATGTTAGCGTTCTTCCAAGATTCCGGTACGCTCGAGGTTATGAGGCATTGCGTATACAGGCTGGCCAGTTTCTCTAGAACAATCTGACCACCATCCTTCAACAAATCTGCAGTTACCTGATCCTCCCCAGCTGCCTTCCCCTTTTGCATAGCTCCTAAGGCTTTCTTTACTTCTTGTGGCGTTACCTGTGGGAATTGGAATTCCTCTAGGCTATTCTCTCTTCCACTATCCTCGTGGGTGCCACTGGTACTGTATAAACCTCTATAGAACTCCTCAGCCACTTGAACTATCTCATCCATATTAGTAACGATGTTGCCGGCTTTGTCTCTTAACGCACACATCTGATTCTTGCCTATTCCTAGTTTCTTCTTCACTGTTTTTAGGCTTCCTCCGTTCCTGAGAGCCTGTTCAATTCTATCCATTTTATAGTTCCTGATGTCCACAGTCTTACGCTTGTTGATTAGCTTAGAAAGGTCTGCCAGTTCTATTCTAGTTGTAGGGTTAGAGGCATTCATACATTGGCGTTTCTTGATCAGATCTTTCGTCTCCTGCGATAGCTTACTGGTTTCCTGTCTAACGGCGTTACCACCGACTTCTATTGCGCACTCCTTAATGATGCCCATGAGATTGTCGTTCATTGCTTCAGCACAAAGGTCCTCTTCCTGAGTTAAAGCCGAATACCTGTTCTGTAGCTTGATCCGGAATTCCTCTAGTTTCCCCCTTACCGCTAACTCATTGATTGGCTTCTTGTGTACCAGTTTCTTCCGTTCCCTGCTCAAGTCTAGGCTAATTCGACTTCTTACCATCCTATGGTCACTGCAGCGTACCTTGCCGAGCACGTCTACATCTTGTATGATGCCAGGGTTCGCGCAGAGTATGAAGTCGATTTCATTTCTAGTCTCACCTTTCGGGCTCCTCCACGTCCACTTTCGGCTAACCCGCTTGCGGAAAAAGGTATTCATTATCCGCATATTATTCTGTTCTGCAAACTCTACTAAAAACTCTCCTCTGCTATTCCTAGAGCCTATGCCATATTCCCCCACTGACTTGTCTCCAGCCTGCTGCTTGCCTACCTTGGCATTGAAGTCGCCCATCAGTATAGTGTATTTTGTTTTGACTTTACCCATCGCCGATTCCACGTCTTCGTAAAAGCTTTCGACTTCCTGGTCATCATGACTGCATGTAGGGGCATATGCTTGTACCACCTTCAATTTGTACCTCTTATTAAGTTTCACAACAAGACCTGCCACCCTCTCGTTAATGCTATAGAATTCCTGTATGTTACCAGCTATTTCCTTATTAATCAGGAATCCGACTCCTAGTTCTCGTCTCTCCGCTAAGCCCCGGTAGCACAGTACGTGCCCGCTTTTTAGCACTTTATATGCTTCTTTTGTCCTCCTAACCTCACTGAGCCCTATTATATCCCATTTACTACCCTCTTATTCCTCCAATAACACTGCTAGACTCGCCTCACTAGATAGCGTTCTAACGTTAAACGTTGCCAGGTTCACATTCCAATGGCGGCCTGTCCGGAGCCAGGTATTCTTAGCACCCTCTGCAGCGTCACAGATCTGACCGCCGCCGTGGTCAGTTGCTTCGCGGCTGCTGGGGATTGAGGGCCGGGGTTTGATTGTTGTATTCATATAGGAGGTTGTGGCCAAGTACTGCACCAGGGTGGCCAATCCTGCTCTGGTGAGAGAGTGCGTTACCGGTTCTGGTCACCGGGATCAGGCCGCACTCCAGGCCTGTTTGTGCAATTTTCTCAGAAGAGGGTTATAGCGCCGAAAAAACACAACACACAGCAAGCGAGACGGGACAGGCGGAAGTTGCGCCTGTCCCGTCTCGCTTGCTGTGTGTTGTGTTTTTTCGGCGCTATAACCCTCTTCTGGAAACATGCACCAACTAGCCCCCCAACAAGTATTACGCAATTTTCTCAACACACTTTTTTTTTGTATTTTCCAGTGGAGAATTGCGCGGCACCGGGATTAGAACCACGGTCCTCTTGCACGGGATGCGGATACTCTACCGCCCCCGCAGGAGTTAAAAAATTAAATTATGGGGTTTTACGTGACAAAACCACTTTCTGATTATGAGGCACGCCGTAGTGGAGGACTCCGGAAATTTTGACCACCTGGGGTTCTCTAACGTGCACCTAATTCTAAGTACACGGGTGTTTTCGCATTTCGCCCCCGTCGGAATTCGGCCGCCGTGGCCGGGATTTGATCCCGCGACCTCGTGCTCAGAAGTCTAACACCATAGCCACTGAGCAACCACGGTGGGTCCCGCAGGAGTTGTGCGCCTCGTTTCACCTACAGTGGTGCCCTATTTCATCAGTCAAGGTGGACCAATCTGAGCTCGGTTATACCGCACGGATGGCACTCGGCTGGAGAAACTGGTAATTATGACCTGCACATGTGTGGCCATATATAATTGACCATATATATCTTTCTTTTTCGAAGGAGGATTCCCGTGCAGTGATAAAATAAAGGAAAAGACATTAAAAAGAAATAAAGGAAAAAATTTTTGGGGAAAAAAAGGAACATAAGAGGTGATTTGAACTCGTGACCCTTGAATGTTGCCCGGAAAGATAGCTCAGTCGGTTGGTTCGTCAGGCGCCAGGTTACTTTAAAGCGCCATAACTCCTGCTCCGAGCCTCATACATACTTGGACAGGGACTGATGTTGTCCGCGATAGTGGAGTGGTTGGAAGGTATATTTTCTTGGAGAAATGGCCGCCCGAGGAGAAGAGCGAACTTGAGCGGCTTTAGAGACTAGGAAAACTGCCTTAAAATATTTAGACTTGAGGGAAAGCTTCGTTAACAAACTATAACACGGCAATCAGCACTCGAATACGACGAGAGAAATTATTGAGACGTGGAAAACTCCCTTGAAATAAATATGGTTTGCAAGAGAAATGCGTGTAAGTATTGAACCTCTTAAAAGATGAGGGGAAATATGCACTCTCCGAGAGGTCACCGTCCGCACGAGACCACCACCAGGCACCTTACTGAGACGTGGAGGGCTTTGCGGCCGGAAACAAAGGCCCCCCCCCCATTCCCGTCGGCCAAGAGAAGAAAACGTGTTTTTCCGATCGCTCAAGGTTGCGCGTACATAGTGTAACTCTAGCGTCTAGGAAAAGCTTAAACAGGTGCGAGGGCGGCACGCATAGCGTGGGAAGCTAGCCGCCAGAATAACTATCTCAGGGACTGCTGCTGACGAGAGCGAAATACCTTCGTGTAATGATAATAACCCTAATAGGACTATTTTCGAGAAAAACAAAGGAAACGGGCCAGAGGGCTATACTACGAGAGCTATGACTGATACTTTTCTATATATATATATATACATATATATATATGTATATATATATATATATATATATATATATATATATATATATAATCTATGGGAGCGCATGCGCGCGCTGTTGCTTTGTCTCTGCGTGTAGTTGTTAAGAGAGCCAGTTTAAGGGCGGAGAAGAAGGAAGGAAAGGAAAGTCTCTGAAGCAAAATTGCAGCGCCGTGGTTTTAAAGCGCACCCGGGGTAGAGAAACGGAAGGCGATATAAGCGTGCGTGGCCATGATACGCACACGACAAACTGCCTTAAAATATTTAGACATGAGGGAAAGCTTGATTAACAAACGATAGTACAGCAATCAGCACTCGAATATAATTATAACCCTAATAATAACTGTAAATATTCATCTCATCTATGGGGTCTAATGCGCGCGCTGTTGCTTTGCCTCTGCGCGTAGTAGTTAAGAGAGCCAGTTTAAATGCGCAGAAGGAAGGAAAGGAAAGCAAAATTGCAGCGCCGTGGTTTTAAAGCGCACCCGTGGTAGAGACACCCGTGGTAAAGACATTGGTAAAGCGCACCCGTGGTAAAGACATTGCGAGAAAACTTTTTTTGCTGTTTTTTTTATTTTTATTTTCTTGTAAGTTTGCTAGATGCCGAATGTTACTTATGTTATTTCTTGTTTCTATTTTAAAATGAACGCTGAGCCGATACTGATACAAATTCAAGATTTTGATTATACCACTTTCAAGAAAAAGGCGTTTGGTGGTTGTTCCGTAATTTGCATTAAAGACATTGCGAGAAAACTTTTTTTTTTTGCAAAATATAAATTTTCTGTAGGCAGGACGATGTTGCAGCGCCCCATACCAGCTCGCAATAGTTAAGCTGAGAAAAAAATAATGAGTTGTAAAGAACCAGTTGAATTGGTTTAGGAACAATGTATCTAATGCAGCCAATTGCGCCAGTTATTCTAGCTAATTGCTTGACAACTTGGTCCACATGTGCTGTCCATGACATAGTTGAAGGAAACACTACACCAACACATTTAAAATGGTCAACTATTTCTATTTGTTTGGGGTTAAATAGGATACTTTTGTGAGGACGAACCGGTTCATTTTTCGTCCTGAAGATTACCGCTTTTGTCTTGCCCTCATTAACACGCACATGATTAGATTGGGACCATTTTTCCGGCGAGATCATCGTCATGTTGCACGATTGTATCAGTTGGTGAACGTCATTTCCGGAGAAAAAAAATGCTTGTACCATCTGCATATATTATGAATCTGGCATTTGGGTTAATGTTTACAGTGACATTAAGGTAAATGTTGAAAAGTAGTGGTCCTAATATACTGCCTTACAGAATATACACGAGAATAAACAGGTTTTACTTCTGAATATGCATTATGTATTTTATACGTTTGTTGCCTTTTAGACAAGTAAGATTTTATTAGTTTTGCAGCCTGTCCTCAGATACTGTAGTACCATAGTTTCCCTAGAAGTAATTCATGGTTTACAAGACCTGACGCTTTTGAGGAGTCGACAGACATTCCAATCACAAAAGATCTGTTTTCAAATTGTGACAGAATATACACCAGAACACCGTGAATTCAAAGCGCGCTGCCATATTGGTGAGCGCTGGGCCGCCCAGCAGGTCCACGACGCCGCCAGGAAACTCAAGCACCCGGTTCCTCCATGAGAGCCCAAAGCTCTCGTGGCCTGAAGGACCTCGAATAAAGTTGATATCCTTCCTTCCTTCCTACGCACTCGAGTCCGCAGTGTCACGTAGCTCGTGCTGGCACGTGACTTCGAGAATTATTCAAGTCAGCATGTGTTGTTTGTGCGATCCGTTGCTTGAATTGACGAATTCAAGTTTAGAGAAATTATAAAACACACAAACGGAATGTCTGCGTGTTTTTGCTTTACTTGGCACCGAAGCAAGAAAGATGTACGTCCGCTTCGTCTGCTTCTTCCCACGGTCGTGCGGTCACGTGCGCAGGTACCTAGACGATGCCATTTTTACCGTGTTCCGGCACGGGATCATACTCTGCGATGCGCTTGTTCGGCCTCAGTATTCGTGTAGCACTGAATTATGCCGCTAGTCATGCGTCCTTGTGCACAGCGCGCAAAATTGTGCGCTGCGCCAAACGATAACAGCTCGCGCGCAACGCCGCCAGCGGAAATGCCCATCGCCGAAAAAAAAGCCAGGAGGAATAAAAAAGTGAACGCGGAATCCGTGATTTTTACCCGCCGTGGTTGCCTACTGGCTATGGTGTTGGGCTGCTAAACACGAGGTCGCGGGGTCAAATCCCCGCCGGGGCGTTCGCATTTCGATGGAGATGAAATACGAAAACAACCGTGAACTTAGATTGAGGTGCACGTTAAAAGAAAGCCAGTTGGTCCATGTTTTCGGAGTACCCCACTGCGGTGTGCCTCAAACTCAGATCGCGGTTTCGGCACGTAAAACCCCATAATGTTTTAGCAAGATTTCTGTATCGCATGCCTACTCGCAGGTGACGTTGAGAAAACGCAGAAATCGCTGGGAGAGCGCGATATTTAGGTAGAGATAGCGGCATAGCGACTCGTGCGTGATAATACTTTCATAGTCTGCAAAGCGTTTGTCTGGGATCACGAAAAGAATGAACGCGTTAATGTTGATCGCGCAGTTGGCTCCCGATGAATCAATTTCACGATGTCGTACCGAAGACAAATATTTTACATCATCATCATCATCATCATCATCATCATCAGCCTGGTTATGCCCACTGCAGGGCAAAGGCCTCTCCCATACTTCTCCAAATACCCCGGTCATGTACTAATTGTGGCCATGTTGTCCCTGCAAACTTCTTAATTTCATCCGCCCACCTAACTTTCAATCAACCTAAATGGTCGCAGTCTTGCAAATAAGGTAGTGCAGCCTACACCACCTAGAGAGCAAAAGGCCTGTTCACTCCGATGCATGATGTAATGCTACGTGGACAGAAATTTGCATAGCGAAGGCTGGCCTGACGAATGCCGTGACGTGAAATGCTTGGTTGCTTACTCGGGAGCATCCCCATTCTGTGGCAGTCGCGCGACGTGGCATGCCATCATGGATCGGAGTGAAGAGGCATTGTGCTATCTAGGTGGTGTTGGTTCAAAGGGAACATCATGCGTTATAGTACTGATGTCGTAGTTGTTACAGAAACCTGGTTGCATTCTGAGATACGCGACTGTGCGGTCGTTCCTCCTGCATACAGAATGGTTAGCGTAGGTCATGACACACGTAGCGCTGCTTTTGCAGTTTTACAGAAACGAAAAATTGAGCTCAATATGACTGTCCTGATATGGAAGGTATTTGGCGCAAAATATCGCTAGGAAATGAGGGGCTCACCCGATTACACATTCGAGATTGGAATGTTGGTGCGGGATCAAATATCTTTGTAGCCATTTTATTTTGGCACGAAACCATTCGCATAATTTTTCTACCTTAGTTCACCCTCCTTCGTAGAAGTACGACAAAAAGCGTCATATTTATTCCTTCCAAAAGAATTCAATTTTGAGTAAAAAAAATGGAGGCCTTATCTGTGTACTTCTTTCTCGTTCTCTGGATGTTGCAATACGTCTTGCGAGTGTTGTTATGCTAGTGTAAAGTTTGATGCCTTCACGCGATTGTTTTCTGACTATTCAACATTGCTTGCATTTCGCGGATTCTTCCCATTTTCATGTGTTTGCCACTTTTCTCACAATGTTGCTGCAATAAATTGTAGACTGATGTTAACGCGTTCTTGTCCGTCCAGGAAGCTGACTGATATTGAAGGAACATGGCACATTTATTTACGGTAGTCCTTTAGGGTGGGAATTATTGGATGTACAATATCACAAAGGATAAATTTCTACATCATTAAAAGTTGGCATGGTTTTTGCGTTAAGTTTCAACTTGAAACACAACGAATATGAATTTGAATAAAGCTAAACTAAAGCTCTGTCCGCTCGTCGTCGCAACATACTGACACATGCATATTGCGTGTTTCTTCTGGCCCATGCACGCGGGCGCCCCCACTAAGACGGCGAACGCTCTCGAGCTGTCGGCTAAACTGGCCAGCGCTGCAGTTACCCCTTAAATATAGCTTGTAAATAGTCTCGAGTTTCAATCCTTCGTTCGCGTAACATTTTGGTGGAGGGTGCCGTTCCCCGTCCTCGTCACGGAGCTCCGCAGCGGCCGCACCCTTCGCTTTCCGCCATGGTTCCCGGTGACGACACCTCGTCTCGTTCTACTTCGGCGACTCCGACAACGTACGCGACGGTTACCAATCCCCGAGATGCTGGCATATTCTCCGGCCAAGATAATGTCGACGTTGAGGACTGGCTCAGCCTTTATAAGCGTGTTAGCCAAAACAACCGTTGCTACCGTACCATTATGCTAGCGAATGTCCTATTCTACTTGGACGGCACTCCTCGTGTCTGGTTCCGGACACACGAGGAAGAGATCACTAGCTGCGATGATTTCAAGGAGAAGCTCAGCGACCTCTTTGGAAATGCCACCGGTCGGCAGTTGGCTGCTAGAAAAGAGCTTGCTACCAGAGTTCAGTCTTCTACTGAATCGTATGTCTCGTACATACAAGACGTGCTCACTCTTTGCCGGAAAGTCGACGAGAAAATGGCCGAGATTGACAAAGTCGGCAGCGTGCACAAAAGGATCGCGGACGACGCGTTCATCTTGTTTGTATTCAACAATGTGTCGACCATTGACACCATTGTCAAGGAATGTCGCCGCTTTGAGCTTGTGAAAAGCCGCCGCGTCATTCCTCAGTTCTCCCGGCTCACTAACACGGCTGCGACTTCGTCTTGCTTCGACATTACCGCTTCAGCACCCTTAAATGAGCACGTCACACGTATTGTTCGCCGCGAGCACGAGGCTACAAGTCCTGCGCCGTTCCATCCACGCCCACCTGACCCCACCACTGACCAACCAGCACCAGCGATCTCTCTCCTCCAGGCAGTTGTGTGGTCAGAATTCGCAGACCTAGGTTTTCCTGCTGCATGCTCCGTCTCCCGCCCTGACTCCTGGCTGGTGACAATTGCTACACCTCACGGCAATCTGTATTCCCCTCCCTGATACTGCAACCTTACCGATTGGAGAACTCCGGACGCAAGCCCAATTGCTTACGTTGCTTCCGCATGCAAAAAAGAGGGGAGGCGTGCAGACAGGACACAAGAGTAGAGAAGTGGACAACACGGAAGTTCGTGTTGTCCGCTTCTCAACTTTTGTGTCCTGTCTGCACGCCTCTCTCTTTTGCATAATGAATCCTTACCAACTAGCTCAGCTTTCTGTCATTCTACGTTGCATCCGCATTGGCCACGTCTCTCACCACTGCCGCACCTGCTGGACGTCGCCGTATTTGAGCTCATTTTCCCCGTTTCCTCGCCCATATGCCGACCCGCGCCGTTACTTACCTCGCCGTATGCCTCCTACCTCTGACGTATCCGTCGATGTCAATAGTGTCACGTGGTGGTGACGTTGAAGAACACAGTAGCAATACTGTGAACGATAAAACTAACCTTTATTGGGCGAACCTGTGCCCACAAAAAAGGCTACACATATAGCACAACGATAGCGGAGAACACGGTTGGCGATCGTCGAAAATCTGATCAGCGGGTCAAGCGCGTCGGCTTTTATAGATCGGTCGTCGAATGTTCCAGATTAACCGCTGGGACCCGCGTGTCTTCCGCAAAGTTCTACACTATTCGCGTCGTGCATAGATGCAATCAGATTACACAAGTTGCGGTGAAAGACAGGGGACAGAACTATCGATAACATTCCAGAAACTTCTTTTACATGCAGGCGCGTCCTGCGCTGTGCGACAACATTTGTTGGGCGGCGAAACGTGGTCGCCCGATAAAGTTAGGTACACGTGTGATTACCCTCCTCTTAAAAAGCATCGACCCGATGCTGCAAACAAACGAAAGTAATAAACAAAAGCGCTCGTAGCAAAGAAAACAACAAAAATAAGGAAGTTCGTCAGCGTCCGTAAAAGGGTTTAAGGCGCACCACGTGGACAACTTCGGATCGTGCGCGGCACCGCTGTGAATGCGAAATGCCGTCTGGCACGACCTCATAGTCCAGAGCGCCAAAACCCTGGATGACCTTGTAGGGTCCGAAATAGCGTCGGAGTAGTTTCTCACTGAGTCCTCGTCGGCGTATTGGGGTCCATACCCAAACACGGTCGCCGGGCTGGTACTCGACGAAGCGTAGTCGGAGGTTGTAGTGTCGGCTGTCGGTCTTCTGCTGGTTCTTGATCCGCAGGCGGGCGAGCTGTCGGGCTTCTTCGGCGCGCTGGAGATAGGTAGCGACGTCAAGATTCTCCTCGTCAGTGACGTGCGGCAGCATGGCGTCCAGCGTTGTCGTCGGGTTCCTGCCGTAAACCAGCTTGAATAGCGTGATGTGTGTTGTTTCTTGCACCGCCGTGTTGTAAGCGAATGTTACGTACGGCAGGACCGCATCCCACCTCTTGTGCTCGACGTCGACGTACATTGCAAGCATGTCGGTGAGGGTCTTGTTCAGGCGTTCCGTGAGACCATTCGTCTGCGGATGGTAGGCAGTTGTCCTCCTGTGACTTGTCTGGCAGTATTGCAGAATGGCTTGCATGAGCTCTGCTGTATAAAGCCGTTCCTCTGTCGGTGAGGAGGTTTTCTGGAGCGCCATGTCGTAGCAAGATGTCCTGGACGAAAAATTTCGCCACTTCGGCTGCACTGCCTTTCGGTAGAGCTTTAGTTTCAGCGAAGCGGGCGAGATAGTCCGTCGCCACGACGATCCACTTATTTCCGGAAATTGATGTCGAAAACGGTCCCAACAAGTCCATCCCGCTCTGCTGAAAAGGTCGGTAAGGAGGCTTCATCGGCTGCAGTAATCCCGCTGGCCTTGTCGGTGCTGTCTTGCGTCGCTGACAGTCTCGGCATGTCTTGACGTAATGGGCGACATCGGCGGTTAGGCGCGGCCAGCAATACCTTTCTTGTATCCTCGATAGCGTCCGGGAGAAACCGAGGTGGCCAGCGGTCGGCTCGTCATGTAGGGCGCGCAGTACTTCTGGACGCAGCGCCGACGGAACAACAGGAAGGTAGTAGGCGCAGACTGGTGAGAAGTTCTTCACGAGTAGATTGTTTTCAAGCGTGAAGGAAGATATTCCGCGCTTAAATGCCCTGGGGAC